>NC_031771.1:11743227-12092165 GCF_001522545.3 Parus major | reverse complement strand
CCCCCCTCCCTTCTCCAGGATTTCTCTTTTAACATGCTGGGAAGGTTTTAGTGGCACGGCGGAGTGCGCGGGGAGGCGAATTCCCTGCTGAGCGTTATGTGTGCCTTCTATTTGCAATTGCAGAGCAATATATTCGGCGGTCTGGACGAGAGCCTGCTGGCCCGCGCCGAAGCCCTGGCAGCGGTGGACATCGTCTCCCCGAGCAAGAGCCACCACCACCACCCGCCGCACCACAGCCCCTTCAAGCCGGACGCCACGTACCACACCATGAACACCATCCCCTGCACCTCGGCCGCCTCCTCCTCCTCCGTGCCCATCTCCCACCCGTCCGCCCTGTCGGGCACCCACCACCACCATCACCACCATCACCACCACCACCACCAGCCCCACCAGGCGCTGGAGGGGGAACTCTTGGAGCACCTGACGCCGGGGCTGGCGCTGGGGGCCATGGCGGCCCCCGACGGCGCCGTGGTCTCCACGCCGGGCCACGCTCCGCACATGGCCGGCATGAACCCCATGCACCCGGCGGCGCTGGGCATGGCCCACGCCCACGGGCTGCCGGCCCACATGGGCTGCATGAGCGACGTGGACGCCGACCCCCGCGACTTGGAGGCCTTTGCCGAGCGCTTCAAGCAGCGCCGCATCAAGCTGGGGGTGACCCAGGCCGACGTGGGCTCGGCGCTGGCCAACCTGAAGATCCCGGGGGTGGGCTCCCTCAGCCAGAGCACCATCTGCCGCTTCGAGTCCCTCACCCTCTCCCACAACAACATGATCGCCCTCAAACCCATCCTGCAGGCGTGGTTGGAGGAGGCCGAGAAGTCCCACCGCGAGAAACTGGCCAAGCCCGAGCTCTTCAGCGGCGCGGAGAAGAAGCGCAAGCGGACCTCCATCGCCGCCCCCGAGAAGCGCTCGCTGGAGGCCTATTTCGCCCTGCAGCCCCGGCCTTCCTCCGAGAAGATCGCCGCCATCGCCGAGAAGCTGGACCTCAAGAAGAACGTGGTGCGCGTGTGGTTCTGCAACCAGCGCCAGAAGCAGAAGCGCATGAAGTACTCGGCGGGCATCTGAGCCGGCCGCGGAGCAGCACCGACAGCATCAGCGCCACCGTCACCGACAGAAAATTCGATAAACAACGAGAACAACAAAAAGGAAAGGAGGAAAACAACCCCAAACAACCCCAGCCCACCCCGCCGCCCGCCCAGCGCCCAACTTTCGGGGGGAACTTCCCCGCGGAGCCGCGCCAGGACCCGCCCCGGCAAGTACCGCTGGTTTTTATTCCTAACAGACCTCGCCCGGGTGGCAGCGGGGTGGCCACGATGCCATGGCTTTCTCGGGACCCAAACTTGAATCTAGAGTTGAGGCTTCGCACCGCGAGAGACGTCTCAAAAGTATTTTGATTTAAATAATAATAATAATAAATAATAATGATAATAATGATTAAAAAAACAGATGGCAGGTTTTTCTGCATTTACACTGCGTATTATAAATATATAAATATATATATATTTTTACTGTGGTTATTATCCTTTTCCTTCTCTGAAGTTATAATGCTTAGGGAAAGAGCTGATCCTGCTGTGTTCACTGGTCTTCAAAAGCTATTATTAGATTACTGCCAAACAACCCCTTGTAAATTATTAATTTATCTCTCTAGCAACTTCATTTTGTGCTCATTCTAATTAATTACACCTCTTTAATCTAAGTCTTGATAAAAGTAAAAAAAAAAAATTGTTAGTGAGAATCAAATATTTTGTGTTGGTAGGATTTATGAACGTGAGCTTTTCTTCTTCTGAATGTCCCTTTTGGCCATCTGTAAATTGTCACCTGAACCTAAGGTATTTCTCTGGCGAGTATTCTTATTCGTACGGCGTCGGCACCCTATAGTAGATGTCCTACATTATTTGTGTAGCCTGATTCACTGTCCGAGGTATTTGTTTACCGCGTTACATATTTAATGGGGATTCCCACATTGTCCCCACCACACGCTGCTCCCGAAGTGAGAAAGGACGTGGCCGCGTAGGGGGGGGTGGGGGTGGTGGGATTGTCGCTTCGGGTTTCTTGCCAGCACAATATCCGTCTTTCTCGATTTCAAAGGTCTATCGCGACGGTATTCAGCCCGGGCTCGGTTATTTATTTATCTATCTATCTATCTATCCGATTGGTTGTTTATTTATTTATTTATTTATTTGGTTATTTATTACCTTTAATCGCAATGCTTTTCCACGGAGGAATGTCCCTTTTTGGAAGTCTGTTTGTAGAAAAGCCAAATTAAAATTTGTAGGGAAGGGGAGCGAGCGAGGGAGGCTGCACTGCTTGTAAATTCACAACCGGTTTGGTACATTTCTTTTTGGAACAACAACAATAAACTGAGGGTACTCGGTTGGGTACCTGTATGTATTGTAAATATTTCATTGGCGTTGACGCACATATAGATATATTCTTACAGATTTCGCTGTATCGCTGTTCTATCCGAGACTGTTTGAAGTCTTAAGTTCTGTACATGACCCGATTTCGTTGGGTTTTGTTTGGGTTTTTGTTTTGTTATTTTTTTTAAAATTTTGTTGGTTTTGTTTTGTTAATAGGAGATTTATTTATTCTAGTAATGTACTAAGTTATTTTTAAATGTTGTTAAATCGTCTTTCATTAAAAAAAAAAGAAAACAGGATTTTTACGTTTTATTGGCAAAGCGCGTTTGCTGCTTCTTGTTTTTCCACCGCAGCCCCTGCCCGAGCTCCGCGCCGCCTCCGGGCAGGGGGGAGCGGCCCCGCTCGGGGAGCGGCCCGGGGAGCGCCGGGGCAGCGGCGGCAGCACCAGGGACAGCTCCGCTCCCGCGGCTCGGGTGTGCCCAGGGAGGGGGGACATGGGGCTGTGCGGTGTCCCAGCTCTCGGAGCCACTCTGTGCCCCCCGGCGAGGGGGAGCAGAGGGTGCCCCGCAGGCTAAGGTGCGAAAATAACCCCCAGATTTGAAGAGGGAAAAGTAATTTCCCCGCGCGTCGGTCACAAAAGCCGGGAAAAAAAACCCCGACGGCGGCGGGCGAATGGGGGAGGGAGATCATACACGAACCGCGATTAAATATTCATATTTCCGCCCAGCCACCAGCTCCAGCTGCAGCTTCAAAGCCACCCGGGCACGCCGAGGGTGCCGGCGGCTCCGCGGGCGCGGAGGCAGAGGCTGGTGTCCCGAGGTCCGGCGGGCACAGGCGCCGTGTCCTCGCCGGTGTCCGCACCCCGCCCTCCCCTGTCGCTGTCGTGACCGTGGTGGCCCCGCGGCGTCACGGCTCAGCCCCGCGGGCGCGCAGGACGGGCTGCCTGCTCCTCCATCCGCGGCCGGGGCTCGCAGCTTTTTGGGAGGGGGCGGCGCTGTCCCGCGCAGCCTGCGCGCCCCGCCGGGACCCCCCCAAGCGGGAAGTGCCTCCCTGCCCCCTCCCCCGTGGGCTGGGCTGCCGCGCAACCTCCGCGGGCGAGGGGCTCGTTCTGAAAGGTGAGGTAGGGCAGGAGGGAGCAGGGAAGGACGTCAGGGGGCCGGGGTTCGGCAGCCCGGCGGGGGCAGGGCCCGGGCGGCCCCCGAAAGCGGCAGAGCCCCCACAGACCTTGAGCAGGCGAAGGCAGCGAGCAGCGAACAGCCCCTGAACCGCCGCTGCACCCTCTTAAATGAGCCATTCACTTAAAGGCTATTACGGGCGAATTAATAAATTACACAGCGAATTATTAAATCCAGATAATTACAAGGAATAAGTAAGTAATCATTAGTTATCTCAGCTAATTACTGTGGGTCAGAGCGAGCGAGAATGTGAAATCCTCCTCGGGAATTGAAATTAACTTTGCACTGTGAGTCTCTCTGCTTGACATCCCCAGTCTGTAGGCACATGGCAGCTCCCCTGTGAGCTGGGCTTTCTATTTAACTTTGAGAGAATGGAAATAAAATTAAGTGGCGATGTGATAATAGGAAGCTGCTTAGAAAGCAAACGCGGTGGGTTTTATTTTTTACCTTTTACTGCCTGGAGATAGATCGCTCTCTAGTTTGCCAAATTAAAAACCTGGGGCAATTAGCCGACTTCTCCCAGTACATGCCGGTCCTGCACTTGCAGATGATTAACAAACGAAAAGGCACGGAAGAGCCGGGGGGCTGAGGGGTGTGTGGGGGTGCAGAGGTGCCCGGGATCCGGGAGAACCGGGCCGGGCGCCAGGCCAGCCCCTCCGCTGCCCGGGCCGAGCAGGGCTGAAGCACCAGCGCGCTTTGTTTTTGGAGACAATAAGCTGACGAGCTCTAATGAGGGTCCTCGTCTCTTCCGTTGATCTTTCGCCAGATCCTCCAGGAGCCCCCCTTCTCCCCCAACACCCATCGACAGCATCACTTCCCGGCTTTCCTTCACGTGCGTCTTTTGTAAACAACAGATCTATAGGCGGAGATGCTCACGCTGCTCTCGCCGGGCTTCGCCCGCATTAAAACAACAACAACAAAAACAATTGCTGTGCGTGCACGGCGAGGAAAAATATCTCGGCTTCTTTGCCTTTATCAATTGCAATTAGGTGGACAGTCTTCCCCCTCTTTCCTTGCTCCAGTCTGGGATGATAATTAAAATTTAATGAAGCCTGGGAGTAGCAGAGCTCTGTCTGGGGACTGTGGAATAGAATATTTTAACTGTACATTTACACCAAGTGTCTGGCTTCAAAGACGTGACTGCTTTTAATCTCGAATTAGAAAACCACAGACCTGAAATTAAATATTAGCCACCCTCGGCTCCCCTTCCTTCCCGCCACACTGTCACGCCTGTGTTTGCCAGCCTTGGCCCACTACACGCACACATCCGCGTCTCGGGTCTCCAATTACCCTCGCGTTAATAATAAATGGCTTTGCCGGGGTGCGGGTTTTCCCCTTTCTTTTCCTTTTTTTTTTTTTTTTTTTTTTTTTTAAATAGGGTTAATGCAATATTAATTGCTCGTAGCTGCTATAAGATTGCGCCGCGTTTTTTCAGGAACAAATCGATGGATCGGGGCGGCGAGCGCGGAGCAGGAGGCGCAGCCCCGGGGCCGCCCGGGTGAGTACGGCTTCCAGCGGGGCCCTCCGCGCCCGCGCAGCTCCCGCGCCCCTTTCCGCCCCGCCCCGGCCCGGCCCTCCTGAGGATGGGGGCGAGTCGTCCTTTTCCCTCCCCAAATCCTCTCTCGGGGGAAACCCCAGCGGTGCCCACTCCCGGACCAGCCCGGCTGGTTTGTGATCCCGGCGCGGTGACCGGAGTGGGGAGAATGGGGGGACAACGTTTCCCTCCCTCCTTTATGGTTGTTGTTATTTTGGCAGGTGAGACCCCCGAGCCCTTCCGGAGGAGGGAGCCCGGCGGCCAGGAGGGGAACCTGCCCCGCGGCTGCGGCTCAGCGCGCCCCGCAAAGGTAAAGAGGGGACTTGGAGGGAAGACGAAGACACCGCACATGTCAGAGGGGCGGGGGGTGGGGGATAGAAAAATAATTACAGCCCACCAGCCAAAAAAATCCCCAGGTTTCCCCAGACAGCCGGGACCCCCTTCCCGGGGCGGCGGAGTTGCTGACCTGCTGACACGGCTCCTCCGTGCGGGAGCATCCCGGAGCCCGGGCAGGGCCGGGGGTGGGCGGGCAGAAGCCGCGGCCGCTGCGCGGGGTGGGTCACGCCTTCCCTGGCCCGGGGCCGGGCCCTCAGCTAGCACTTGTTGAGGAAAAAAACAAAAAAAAGAAAAAAAATTAAAAGCGAGAAATAGAAAGAAGCCAACCAAAACGAACAAACCAAACAAAATCCTCCCCCAAAACTGGCCACGAACCCCGAACGAAAACAACAGAGGGAAAAAAGAGACGCTCGCAGGGCTCCGGACGGCAGCTGGGACATCCCGGGAGCGTGCGTGGGTGTGCGGGGTGCGGCTCCGCAGACAGGCCCCCGCCCCTGCCCAGCCCTCCGCGGGGAGCAGTGCTGCCCGGCCGGGTTGGTCCGGCCCCCCCCCGGGCGCTGGGCTCTGCTCCCCGCAGCGGCACAGCCGGCCCCTGCCCCCGCCACCAGCCCCAGCGGGACCAGCATTCGGCCTCCTCCTCCTCCCCCGGCTCCGGGAAGCGGGGCGGCCCCGGGGCATGCGGAGCGGTACCGCGGTGGCGGGGGGCGGTGCGGGCGCGGAGTTTGAGCGGCGGCGGGGCCGGGGGCTGCGAGCCCCGTCGGGCTGAGGCATCGCTCGTCGGAGCGGCGGGGCTGGGCATGGTTCTCCTCCCCGTTTATACAGAACAGGATCATTTACATAAAGTCCTTAAGGCAAATAACTGTTGGGGCTCTAATTTATATCTGATCGAAAATTAGCCGTCATTATGCGCTCCATTAGCAGCGTCTTTAATGTGCTTCTAAGCACCATTTGTCAAGCGGCTTGTTAATATCCTTCAAGTCTTTAAAGTTGAGAGCTCATTAAAGAGTGCGCTCTGTTATTGATGTAATTTAGATGAGTTTGGAGGAGCGACTGAGCCGCGGACAACCTGGATGAGTGGGGCGAGGCTGGGGCTGCCCCCGGGGCCGGGGGAGCAGCAGCCCTGCCTCGGTGGCCCCTCACGGTCGCCCCTCACGGCGGCGCCGGGCCCGGCCCGGGGCCCGCTCCGTGGCGGGGCCGGGGGAGCCTCTCTGGGCCGAGGCGGAGCAAACCCCGTTAATGATGTGCAGACATGACTCCATCGGAAGAGCATAAAGGCCAATAAATTACCTCCGCTGCTTATCTGAAAATCCATCTATCCTGTCGCCTTTTTTTCTCCTTCCCCTCCGCTGGAGGAGATCGCGTTCGTGCAACTCGCTGAAGCCGCCCCTCGAGGGCGGGCTGTGGGGCAGCGCTCTCCGGCCCCCCCGGGGCCCGGCTCGGCCCCTCCCCTCCCCAAATCCTGCCGAAACCAGGTGTTTGTAGGGGCAGCCTCGGCTGAGCTCTGTGTCCCCCCCTCCCCCGGGCAGTGCGGGGGCTGGCGGAGAGGGTCCTCCCCTGCGCGGCCGTCCCCGGGCTTCCCCCGGGCAAAAGCAATAAAGCGGGTAATTAGACTGCTAAAGACGGATGTAAATAACGGGGAGGAGGCGGCGGTGACAGGCGTGCGACGAGGCCGCTGCCCCCCGGGGATGAGGAAAGGAGCCTCGCAGTGCCCGCCCCGAGGCTCCGTGCGGGGTGCCCGCTGCCCCGGCGGCCGGAGGGCACCGGCAACTCAGGGGGGACTCACCACCCATCAGAGAGTCCCCTCGGCCCCCGGAACCCCCAGGGCGTGCAGGGCAAGAGCCAGGACGGGGGGGCTGTGGTGGGGGGACTGCTGCAGGTATCAGCTGCCTTTCAAACCCCGCTGCAGCCCGGCAAGCCCCCGCAGGGCCTCCAAGTGACCTTTCACACAGGCTTCTGTCAAAGGGGTGTCTCCTTCACCCCACGGTCCCAGGAACACAGGGACACCCTCGGTATTTTTCCTAGAAGTGTGATGTGTGAGCAGCCACGTGTCTGACCCAGCCCTGCTCAGCTCTCGGGCAGTGAGCCCAGGGGTGCTCCCCATCAGAGCAGGGTGAGGCACATCCAGCCCTGGCCCTCACATGACAGATGGCTGCTCCTGACACATCATCTGCACCTTGCCTACTCTAGCATGAGGTGTCCTAGTCCTAGAGCCTGAAGATCACCAGTCCCAGAGCCACCACTTTTATACTGGTCCCCAAAGCTCTTCCAGAGTTCTTCCTAAAGGGCAGAGGAAGAGAAAAATACCCTCAAGGCAGTGATCAAGAGCACCACCATGGGTGGGCAAAAGCATGAGGCACAAAGAGCCACCAGGCAGCCTGGTGATGAGTTGTCCTTGCAGGTGTGCCCTTAGTGATTGTCACCAGGAGCACACAGGAGCTGCAGCACAGTGGCACATTGCCCTGAGCTTGCTGGCCTCTGTTTGCTTTGTCCATCTGCGTGTGGCATTTGGAGACAGATTCCCCTCAGGGTGTGTGTGGGCACACGTGGGTGGCCTGCTGGATTTGAGGAAGGCTCGTTGCGTGATGGGAAGCCCTATCTTACCCATCTTTTCACTCACTCATAGCTCTTCTCTTGCCTGTGGCTCCACATTGTTTTGGAGGGAAAACCATGGAAGTAGGCAGGATAAACTTTGAGAATGCACATTTTTTAGGGAGGACAATTACAGGGAGATAGCTTTGTCTGTATTGAACAAAGCTGTTCCAAGCCAGGATGTCATAGACTTGCCTGTGCCAGATGGGGAGGGAAACCCATGGATGAGTCTCATGTTACGACCACGCCAACACTTTATAGCAGCAGTGGCTGCAGCTCTTACAAAAAGCAGTTCAGTTTCTTGCCATAGTTTGTGGGCAGAACTTGTGGATGTGCAGCAGCAGATGAACCATGTCCTATTCTCACCCTGGACACCCTTGTGGTGAGGCTTCTGGAAGTGACACACGTGGCAATGCCCACTGGGCAGCAGCAGGGAGCCCCCCGGGCCAAAGAAGGGTGTGATGAGCAGGGCTTGTGCAAACCTCGGCATAATAAAAGCCCCCACACCACAGGTACACACAAACATACAGACACAGAAGATGTTATGTAAAAATAGCCAAAAGGTGTCACCTTGTGAAATAAGTTTTACATCCTGAGTTGGAAAATTTCTTTCCTTGTTGCTCTTCCTTTTGGTGATACCGATTCTTTAAGAATAGTCTTAAAATGCAGTGTCTTTAAAAATGACAGTAAATGGACACATCTGGTGCTTGATACCCTCATAAATTTCTACAGCAAAAAGTGTCTCACCACCCCCTCAGTGAAAATGAGGGCATGGGATCCTCGGAGGCCACCCAGTTCAGCCCCGCTGGAGCCTGGGATAGCACCACAGGTCAGCATCTCCTGGCTGTGCCTGCACAGGGAATGCAGCAGGACAGGGCACCAGGCTGGCCACAGACAGCTCTGCCTCCCCTGTGCTGGCTGGAGCCAATGAACACCTTCCCAAGCAATGCCTGGCCATGGGCTGGGGTCAGTGTCTGCTCCAAGCAGGCTGCTCAATGGTGCTGTTTTGGGGGGAGGCAGGGGAATGGAGGAAGGGGATTTGCCGTCACGCAGTGCTGCTTGGCCCCAGGCTGGAGAATGGCTCACAGCTGGTTCTGCAGACTGGCAGGGGCGCAGCTGCCAGAGACCACCCACCACTCACTTTAGGCTTTCTCTCTTCTGTAAAGTCTCTTCCCTGCTGGGGAGGTCGGGCTGTGTTTGGTGTGGATATGAAGACCAGAGCCTCTTCCCCCACCCAACTGAGCTGCTTTGTCTCCCTGATGCAGGCAGCAGAATGTCCAACCTGTGGAACAGTCTGGATTAGAGCCAGACAGCTGATGGCTCAGCCCCCACTCAGGTTTGCCAGGCAATGGCACCACGACTTGGTGAGGTTCTGACCTCTCCAAAGACCCCACTGCCTGTCCTTTGGATGATCCCAGAGCAGCCCCCAGAGCATCCCAGTGGCCCCACACGTGTGCTGATGAACAGGGACAGGTCAGAGATGGGATAGAGCCACGGGGCTGCTCTCCCAGGCAGCCCATGGGATGGAGAACAAGGCAGTCCTGGGAAGGTGGGGAGAGGGTTTTCCTTCTTTTAGACAGCTGTTAAAATGTTTTCATTTAATCAGCCGCAGCACGCACGGCTCAGTTAAACAGCTGGCACCCAGGCTGATGCGCGGGGATGTGTAATTTTGATTCCTACCTTTCTGCTTCAAAGCTGTGTCGTTTTCAGCACTTTGATCCAGAGACTAAGCTTATTGTGGCATATTTATGTATATGACATTTTCGTTCGCTCCTTTATTTATTTATTTCTGCAAAACACAGCACTGACAAGGTTTCTAGTGCTGAGGCAGAAGTGCTTTCTGAAGGAAAACACAGTCCCAACTCCAGCGTGTGCTGCAGGAGTCCTGTTTTATACATGGCACAGGCTCCAATGGCAGGAGCCATGGCAAAGTGTGGAAGTGCTCATGCAGGAAAAGGAAAAACCAGGACGGGGGTGAGTGATGGTGTATTTAATGCTGCATTCCAATGGATTGTTTTTTAGTTTTATAAGGATGCATTTTTCTTGAGTTTTACAATTCTTTCAGGGTCGTGATGGCAACTCAGTGCTTCTGCCCCTCCTTGATAGCAGCATAATGATCCCTACAACATTCTCAGGAAGTAGGGATGTGCTGCTATCCAACCTCACAGACGAGGAAAACAGAGAAGTTCAGGATGGATGAGGAAATGGAAAGAGTTTCCCAAGTCCTAAGAGGGCTCTTAGACCTGGGACCAACACTGCCCCATCTGACAACACCCCCAAAAAACTGAACCAGTACCTCCCTTGAATCTCACTCCCAGGCAGTATGAGATACTCCACGAAATATCCATTTCTCTCAAAAGCACAGCAGTTTTTTTTTTAAAGCTCATCCTCAGATGTACTGCAGAGGGGAGGTGAAAGCTGACTTCTCTGAATTTGGGCCTTTATATTGGGTTCTCTGGTGTCAAATAAGGCACAAACTCCAGCTGATATCAGAGGATGAAGCATTAATAAATCCTCTTGCCTGGGGCTTTCAGTGCATGTGATTTTCTGTCTTTTCCCTTGTGTGGGACACACATGGGGTCTGTCACCTCTGTCGTCCACTCTGCTGCACAAAACCTGTTGGGATATACCCACAGCTAAACCCCTTCCCTATCTGTACCATTGGCCTGAAGTGGGTTTAAAACTCTTTTCAAACTGGTATGAGGCTGGGGAGGTACAAACAGAGGCACAAACAGGGACAGCCATGTGGAGTGTGGCTCCCCCAGGAAGGGAAAGTGGAACAGGGAAGCCAGGTCCCATCCATGACTGAGCCCCCTGAGGAAGAGATGCGGCTCGTGTGGACATTTCAGCACCTGGGGCACCTCCTTCACCCCTTCCTGCTTCCCAGACAGCCTCTGTTCCAACAATCTTCATCCTCCCAGTGTAGGAGCAGCCCAAATGCAGCTCTGATGGCTGAGGCTGGCATTTATTACGTGTGTCCCACTGTCCATGGACACATGTGAACACAAACTGCCCTGTTATCCACCTGGAAGCAGGAAAACTGCTTCCTGTAGAAACATTTTAAACATCCTCAGCAACAGTTTTAGTAGGTTTTGGGATTCACATTAAGAGAGCCCTGATGTGTTAGAAATTTAACCGGGAAAATGCAAAGATTAAATTAAAAAAATGAAAGTTACTCCTTGAAATTCCCAGGGAAATTGCTGGGGCTGTTTGTTTCTCAACTTTAGAAAAGACTCTTTGACTCATACACCTCCAAACTGAATTCCTGGGCAGTGCTGACACCAACTGTTCCTTCAGCCCTCCAGAGCACCTCCCTTCTTTGCCCCTATGTGTTTTTGTGAGCCAAGTCTTCTTGCCCAGAGGAAACCAGCAGCTGGCTGGTCTGCTTCCTTGGGTTTTGTGTCAGATCTCAGTGAGATCTCAACAAGGTGCACGTTTTAGGTATGACAATCTTTGAACTGTCCCTGATTGAACAGAGAAAAATCATCTTTTCTCACATAATGGTACCTTACATCTGAAAGAGAAAAACCTCCTCCTATTACAGGAGAAATATAACACTGAATATGATTCATTTTCAGTCCAGGCTTTCTAGGAAAAAGATGTTGCTCCACCTTTCCTCTCACTTCAAAACTGTAGGCCTTGCCTTGATCTGAGAAAGCACTGTGCTCAAATTACTGGCAAATACGATAAACCAACATCTCAGAACACGTGTAGTTCTTTATTTTGAGGTACCTATAGGCACTTTTGGCCGGCATTTCATCACACCTCAATCTTCTTTCTACCGAGGCAGAATCACTCAGATACACTGTAAAACAACATTGCTTGCTACCTTACACCCTAGGCAGTGAGCTGTAACTAAGATGCACGTGTGCAACCTGATATTTTTTGTGCCAAACACCTCTGCAAAGCCAGCTGCATGACAGTGTCACATATATAAGTAATTGTATTGCCCTGCTGACACCCCCTGGGTAGAAGTACCCTGCTTTTCTGAAGCTGAAAATCTTCCTGGAGTACAAAATTGCCAGAAGAATAAAAACTGTAATTACAAATCTTAACTAAATATGCAGTATTTATGTGTCCATTTCAATATTACATTTCCATGGCAAGTTTTTCCATTGTGTGTCGTTCAGTCGTGTTGGGACAATTTGTTTAATAATGTAGAGGCACTTCATCATGGAACAACATGTGAGTTGATTTACAGTTCCATCTTTTAGCAGCACACCTGTAAATTGCTATAAATAATGCTAACCCCTATTAAGGAGACATCAGGGTGCTTCCAGACAGAGGGAATTAATGGGGCAGCAGTTGTGGATAACCCTGTGTGAAAGCATTGCCAGTTGGGGTTGTTCCGATACACAGACCTGCACAGTCCACAGCCAGACCTGAAGGGGAAGTTGTGGGAGGTCCAATCAAACTGTGGAATGGCGAAGTTTGGAAGGCATTTAGCAGCAGGCTGGTGTCCAGAGATCAGTGACATTCCAGGCTTAAGCACCTTTGTTTCTCTTGGGGCTGTAATGGAATCTTTACAGGTAAGATGTTTGCAGCAAAGTTTAGTTTGAAAGAGCTCCTCATTTTTACTTCTCATCTGTGTCACATCTTCATTTAGCAGCAAGGATAAAATGAAGGAAGGCTGTGAAGCATTGGAATTGTGGAGACAGAGGGGAGACTTTGAATGAAGGTGAAGGAAAAAAATGTATCTAAGGAAAAGCGGGGAAGAAAGTGCAAATAGGGAAAGGATACAGTAGGCTCAAAAACATCAGATTAACTGTAGTTTCTATTTGTGTGTCAACGCAAAGCCTTTAAACTGGGGGATGAGAGATTCTGACTTAGTTCTGCTATGAATATCCATCATCCATTTCAATACCTGAAATTTTTTTTTTAATGATGCAATGCTGTATGTGGCAAATGATGAGAAAGGAGGATCAAGCTTCTAACCTAGGACTGG
Source organism: Parus major (assembly GCF_001522545.3). NCBI lineage: Eukaryota > Metazoa > Chordata > Aves > Passeriformes > Paridae > Parus > Parus major. The sequence goes on along the minus strand of NC_031771.1, from coordinate 12,079,226 downwards.
CCATGGCAAACCAGACAAAACTTGGAAAGTACTTACCCTAGATGAGTGATCATCATGCAGGGAGGTAAAAAAACAGCTCAAGATGGCAGGACCACATCAAACTATGAAATAAACCTTTTCAGCTCACAGCGCTGCTACAAACACTTGCGTTTCAAGGGTGTTGAAGATGATTTACAGGTAGAAATTCAAAAGGCCCCAGTACAGAGGCCAGGAAGCAAAGGTATGGTGACCCATAATTTGGGGCTGCCACATGCAGATTTTTACTTCAGCTTGCAATACCTGTGAAGACATTGAAGCCTTTGCTTCAGAAGTCAAGAGTTGACCTGTCCTTCTGTTACAGGGGAGCTGTTACAGGAAGGAGCTTTAGCACACACCTGGAATGATCTTCAAAGGCTCAGAAATCAGAGGGAAAAGTAGAAGAGCTTCCTCTTATCTTCCTTGAACACAGCTCTGACCTATGCCTGAGACTGGACCAAACTCACTCTGTTTTAGAGGTGCAAATGCCTCTTCCTGGCTCATGTAGTCAACACCATGACAGGCTCATGAGTCTGGGTTTGGTTCCACAGACTCTTTCAGCTGATGAAGATCATCAAATATTTCCAGCACCTTTTTCCTTCGAAAAAATAGTTAACTCCAGTCTCACAATCCTGAAGATATTTCACTTTCGTCTGATATTAAGAAAGGTACAACAGGGACTGCAGGAGTGCATCACAGCATCTGATGGTGAGATTAAACCCAGCAGCTTTCAAGGGAAAGTGCATTGTCTCACTGATGGAAATATCCCAGCTCCCTACAGTGGGACGTGGGATCCAGGAGAAACTGAGAGGGTGACTAAGGCAAGCGTACTTCTTGCAAATATATTAGTTTAGGTTTTTTTTTAATCTTTTACTTTCCTCACCTTTACAGCTTGTTCTTTTATTTACTTTGTATAAACTATGAAGTTTTGTGGCACAGTTAGTTTCAGAAAGTTATTTTCTAGGCATATTCCACTATCCTGAATTTGAAGGAGATAAAAACCCTAGAACATGAATTATATGAGTGACCCCACCAAGGAAAACTGATTAAAAATCACCTGCTCCAAGGTGGTTTGGTGGGTGTATGGAAGTGCAGTCCTGAGCAGGTGCTCATGCTTCTGCCAAAAGCAGTGCAGAACCTGAATGTGTGTGTGATGTTGCCCTCCAAGAACACAGGTTTGTAGAGGTGAAGTAAAAGAAAACCCATAATTCATCAAAATATTCTAATATCACAGAGCTCCTCTGAGACTATCAAGGCTCAGCACATGTGAAAGCTCATTGCAATTCAGAATGTTAAAGGGGCTGCTGTGAGGGAGAAGCAACCAGGAGATTTAAATCAGGTAATCCTGAACTTCCCTTATAAATAAATTTTGGCCTAATCTGTACTGCAAGCAGCCAGAAATGCCAAGGAAACCTTTTTCCTGGTATTTGTGGGGAAAGAGAGTGTCTAATTTCCTCAGCCAAGTGACACTGAGGACCTGGGAGGCAGACAACTCTTAAGAAAGCAAACAGCAAAGAATAACAGTGACCACTGACTTCAAGGAGAGCTCTTGGGAAGATGTTTTTAAAGGCATTGCTATGGTTAAGTCCAGATTTAAGTCAGTACAATTGTAAACTGTGAACTTTTGGCCAGATGGGACAATGTTTTCTGACAGTTGAGGAAGAGTAGGAGCAATACTGCCAGGGATAGAACAGCTCAGTGCAGGAGGCAGCAGCCTTTCAAAGCTGATGTACCTCTGTGTATGGGTAAGTATGTCCCAAATGAAGGGCTGGATGTGCTGGTTACAAAAGCTACCTCCCAGAGACAAGGGCTGCCTCTCATCTGCCCATCTGGTGTAGGAGATCTCAGTCCTAGCTGGGTTTGGAGCTGAGTAGGAGTCAGGAGCTACTGTCACTCCCAGACACTCCTTTTAGGATGCTCAAGTTCCCAGTTTAGTCCACATGCTACTGAAAATCTGCTGTGCACTGGTTTTCTGTCCCCTGTCTCCCATGCTGCAGGAGACCAAGTTGCAGAACAGAGCTGCAGAATGAGCAGCTGCTGGGACTACTTGAGACTTGAGGATCCTCCTCAGCTCCTGGAGACTCCAGGCCTGAATCAAAAGAGGACTCACACCTAGAAATACCCATCAACATGTTTCTCTTCAAAGACAGCACACACATTCTATTAACTTGTAAGCATTTGTGTGGCAAATATAGAGGTACTATGAAGTTATCTTTTCAAACAAGATACAAGATATTTATTTTTTATTAAAAAAATAAATAAAGTCCTCAATCTATTCTTTGTAGAGCTGTCTTCAGAAATACCTGTCTGAATCTCAGGATAAAGTCCTTGATGCACACCACTTTTGAGGGCTGAGTTCTCACCTCATGAGTAATAGCTGAACCTCACAGAACTACTCAAGACTTTAACCTATTTCTTGCATTTTTACATGTATATTATTGCTTCTTCCAGTTACAATCTACTTTTTCCTATGAGGAAACTAACATGTGGCTTTATTAATACCTATCATCCATCTTATTTATTTCATCTACTTCCAGGTAATTATGTATAGGGTATTTCTTAGTCTATATTTGGATGGTCTATTTAGAGACGAATGGATTCCTTCCAGAATGGCAATGACCTTTTTGTGACTCAAACATTAATTTTCTAAATGGCATCACAGGTGAAATACCTTATACATCATCATAATTAACAAGATACTCCCTTTTAATGGTCAGAAATCGTGTTTTTCATAATTATAAACAGAATCCTTTCTCTCAAGCAGTATCAAGGACACAACCTTCCTCTCTGCTACAAAAACTGTTAGTTAATACCATTGGATGTACACACAGCAAAACCTACTAAAGCCCTATTAAAAAACCTTAATTGTCAGCCTAACACCGTAGGCACCCACAAAATGTAGGTTTTAGAGACATCACACTTCAGAGCTATTCAGATATTCATCTGCTATAATACGTTTGACAAGTCCTGGTTTGAAATGGACTGGCATTATAGGCTAAATTGATCTGCCTGCCTTCCTAACTTTGTTGAAGTCAACTCTGCCTGTGATTTCTGAGAGCCCAGAGAAAGTGGTAAACTGCAATCCATACTCTCTAATAAGTCCTCCTTCCTCATTGCAAATTAAGGGTCAGGGGATCAGGCACTTTCTGGTAAAACTTGGAGGAAGGCTTGCAAGGATAAAGAAGAAGTCAGGGTGGAGAAGAACTGTGTTCTATAAGAGGAGCTCCTTAAAGGAATGAAAACACTTCTCCTGTAACGAGACAAAGGACAGAAGTTCCATTACACCAATGTGAGCTCTGATCCTCGCAGATGTTACGAGCAGGACTGTGTCTGCCGAGATCAGCAAAGGGAAGTGATGCTGGGAGAGCACTGCTAATTCAGAGAATGGTGATTTTTCTAGTGCAGCAGCACTGGGTCGATACTTCAGCCGAGGACAGCGAGCTTTTAGCAGTGCTGTGTGAGCTGTTCACTGGGGCTGCCGTGACCCGTGGAGCTCTGACTGCTTCCAGCAGCTGAGAGCTTTATTCCCGGATCCTGTCCAAACAATGACGTACAGAACAACGTCCTGCCTACCCTCCTGGCCCCATTAATTTGAAGGGGGAAGAGCCTTAGTTTTTCCAATGAAAAAGTCTGCAAGGGGCTGAACAACACCTGCATTCTGCCAGACTGAGAGCTACTCATCAGACAAACTACTGGCATGGGAGACAGGTAGATTTAGCACAATAAACATAATTTGCTCCCAAAGCTTCCTGACTTTCAAGAACAGAATTCACATTGCTGTAGGATGATAAATTTCCCCTTATTTTTATTAAAAGCTGCATGATGAAAAAGTGTTAAAAAGTATGGGAGCGTTGACACGGTAGGGGATTAATTCATGTCAGTTTTTCACAAGCATCTCAGAGTTATCATGTAGCAATGGGTGCAGATTGGCAAAAAATAGTGAAAATCATGGATGCTATTTAACATAATTAGATGATAACTTTTGAGACACATAAACAGAACATTCAATTCCTGCAGAAATGTACATGGGGTTAAAAGCCATTAAGAATTTAGAAACTTGCCCTTGATAATTTGATAATTTGATAATTTGTCTTTTCTAGGACACTAGTGTAGTTTATGTTATTTTATGTACTTACTTTTTTTTTTACTACGAAGGCCAAATTCAATTATGTAATTTCTTTCAACAATATTTTGATAAAAGAAATTCCAAATATATAAAATTAGCAGTCATGCTATACTTAAAGAGATTAGAAGAGCTTGTAGGTTAACAGGATTTTAAGATATTATTTGCAAAATTGTGCTGGTTTTAGAATGTTTTTCTTACTTCATATCAATATTATTAAAATATAAGGGGGAAACTTAAGTGGTAAACAATACAGATGTTGTTTACATTTAATTCAGAGTCCTGTTTCTCTTTCTGGTTTCCATAAAATGTTTACCTCCTTTTAGCACTCAGAAAAGAGATTTGCTGCCTATGTGTGTGCATAATTGCACGTGGGAATATTTCTGTACAACTTTTCAGCCTTGCAAAAGCCTTCTAAATTAACATTGTTATAATAAACATGGTGTTCAGACAATAAAGACCTATAAACAACAGAATAAAATTATTGAGCTATTTGTGTTTAAATTGCATGTATACAGCATTTTGGATCAAAAATAGTCTAATAAGAGCTGGTTAATGATACATTTTTACTATTCTTTAACAGGGAGAAACCCTGTTGTCACATGTCAACCAAATACTTGGATTACAATGCTGAAGAAAACTGTGAATTGAGTTATTACTATGGCAAAAGCTAATGCTTGCTCAAACACCACCATAAAACCTGATTATAGGTCTAATGGACCTCGCTACAAACTCTGAGTCTGCAAACCTCCATTTAAAGAAAGGAATGGTCGGCTGCTGGGAGTACTACAGCTTTGTTTAGTTTAAAAGAAAGGGTTTGTTTTCTAATATGTGAAATTATGAATCACCAATTTTCCTAAATAAAATTCAAAGGTTCCAAGTCCCATTTTTATGTGTATTTTGCAAAGTGATTTTTGTTCTCTACTTAATGCCAACAGCGATGGTAGCAGGCTCTGAGGACTCTGAGTCCTTGGAGGACTGTGAAGACCACAGATGTCAGCGGGTCATGTGTGGAACTCACTGTCAGGATTTTCATCAGCTCAAAATGGACACAATTTTTTTACAGAGTCCAAAATCAGTGCTTCAGATTATTTAACAGAAAGAACCTAAGCAGAATTTTAGTTTACCTGATGTTGTAAAGCACAGAGCCACAGAATGGGTCAGGCTGGGAGGGACCACATCTGGTTTGATTGCATCCAAATGGATTTTAAACAAATCTGGTTGTGCTTTGAGTCCAACCTGTGTTAAAGATTGGATCAAAATTGCACCATAGTGTGCCACCAGGCTGGATCAGTTCTATTTCAGCTACAGCTGAACCCCAACCATTATACATGAACTACAACCACTGCTAGCTCTATGAATAAGTTTTCTGAAAAGGATCACAATCTGGGATTTAAATAAAACTTTCCAGACACATTTGGATCTTGATCTTACAAGGCATTGAGCATCTTGGATTCCCATTCATGTTTAATATCTTAACAGGAGAATTTTGACTTTGGAAGACATTAAGCAATGGGGGCACAAAGTAAAAACTTTCTATTCTACTACTCTTTGTCTTTTTTTAATATTTATTTCAATAACAGATGCTTTTTTTTTTTTTTTGATAATAGCATTTTAATGGCAAAACCCTAGCTGAAATTCCTACTTTGTTACACTGCTCTTCAAGGATCTTCCTGCAGTCATCATACTTCAGCTTCTGAGTCAATAAGCAGGCATCCTCTAGAATAAAAAAACAGCAAATAGAAAAATATTAAAATGTCAGAAGTTTATGTATATACATTGATATCTGCATGTTTTATATTTGGGGCTGGAATCTGATTAATCAGATTTGTTTCTGTCTCAAAGGCTTATTTCTGTAAATTAAAAGTAATTACTCGATCAAAGGTAATTAAATTCTAAAACTGGGAATATGTGTAAAAAAGACTGAGGGAAGTGTGAATTCATTAATTTATGAACAGGAAAAATATAATTATTTAGACATACTAAAACTGAAATTATGTGTAATTGCCTGTCAAAATCAGGTTAAGCATTGATAGCAATAACATTTAGTAAAAATCAGCAGATTGGTATAAAGTCTGTGGATTAAGAGCAAATACTGTACCAGGAAGATCTAAAGTCTTGGACAGAGGCTCACAGAGGTTTTGAGGCACTTGTTTCCTTATGAGGGTCTGTTATTTAAAAAAAAAAAAAAATAAAAGTGCTTTAGTGTTTAAGACTTTCAACACTTTAAATGGTTAGAAGTCCTAAATGATTTAATTGAAAAACCTGACCTATGGTAAAAAGCCACAAGAGAAGGAAATCTAAAAAACACAGAGGTGGGTCAAGTAAGATATAATCCTAGAAATACAGAACTGTCAGGGGTTTCTGCTCTCATTTCTTGCACTCCTGTGCAGCAGCTGTCCAGCAGGACAGGTCTGGGTGGGACCAGCTGGGTCCAACAAGGGAGATGCATTTGGTAGAAGATGATAGCCAAGGCAGCACTGAAAGATGGCAGGCAGGAGGAACACCATGCAGGGGAGGAATTGAGCAGTGCAGGAAGCAAGAGAAGGCTGCCATCTCTCAGTGGGGTTCTCCTCATGGGATGTGATCCAGGGAACAGGTGGCTGGGAGGCTCTGGCTTGACTCTGCAGTTCTTGACAGCCAGAGTTCATTTGCTCCAGTGACGCTGTCTCATTCCTTCCTCATTCAGTTTCCACTCCAAACTTCCACCTCCTGGCTGCACTTTCTGCTCCATTCCCAGGGGTCCTCCAGCAACACACCTCCCTCTGTGTCATTCCACCTACACCACCCCTAGGGCATTCCTCCTTATTTTGGGAGCTACTGATCTGCTTCACCTCCTCAAATGAGGAAAGCGCACATATATATCTAGTCCACCCCTGACATCTATTCTCCAAGGCTTCTGAGGAAGCCTATTTCACAACATCCCTAACCTCTCTGTTTCAGTGCTTCATAGCCTTATTGCTCAGTTTCTTCCCTAATACTTAAGATAAATATTTATTGCAATTTAAACAGATTTTTCTCTTTGTTTTGAAAGATTTCTCTTGATTTTTCTCTACCTCTTGCAGACATGAAGAGCAATGGAACATGGTCTTCTTTCACAATAACTCCTTATAGCTTGAGACACTATTTTCTTTTCTCTAATCTTCCCTTTTGGAGGCTAAGCAAACATATTCTCTTCAATATTTCCATATTACATATATATCCAAGAATATATCCATATAGTATCCATATAATATATCCAAGAGAAAGGAACTCATGTTTTCTTAACTGGATCCTCCTCAATTTGTCACTACCTCTTTGTTTGTATGGCATCATAATTTAACTCATGACCAAAATAAATCATCCAGTTCTGGTGGGGGTGAAAAATAATGTCCAAAGCAGTGTCCCTGCTGGTGCAATGTCTGGGACAGATTAAAACTACTGGGCCACTGATGGCTCAATAAAATTTATGTTTTGTCATTTCATGAGTTTTTATTAAGTATAGTTGCTAACAAGCACTTTATCCATAGTTGTATGCAAGTAAGAACAGGATAAGTAAATCTATGAAGAATATCTGAGAATCAGCATTCCCATGTGGAGTTTCATTTTGTATGAGGGCAGTGTGTGTGTTAGTGGTTTACTCAGTATTTAACAATGTAGTTATTCCAGGTGACACGACCTGAAACTAGGCCTAAAGAGGGAATTCCTTTTCTAGCAGACCAAGTCTTAAATGAAAAAAAATGTAATAAAACCTGCACAGCTCAGTTTGGTTTAGGAACTCAGCCAGTGGGAAGCAGCCCAGAAGTGCTCACAGGGATCAGAACTGCACTGTCCCACTCCAGCTTCACACCAGTGCAGTGTTACTGCTCTTTCCAGTAGATGTACTTTAGTGGAACAGTGGCTCATAGTGGGTGACTCAAGCCCAGAATGTGGCTGGGTACAGAAAGGTGGGTATTTTCAGGCAAACACACAGAAAATTGTTTCTCTGATAGCTACAGACACTGACACATGCAAGAGACGGTGGGGATGTGCACATGACAGATGGGGACTTACAGCAGAAATTGCTTTTCTCAGGCACCTTTTGGCCTTTTGCCTTCACACTTGGACACCAAGCTATTATTGGCTGATTAACAGTTCTGCCCTCCCAGCACATATTAAGCATATCAAGGATAACTTATGGACTACTGAGCCATAAATGTTTTCTTGGCATTTGTTTGGCCTATGCTATTTGGAAACAATAAAAGCATCTCATATTCATAATGATAATACATATATACCACCACAGATCACACCATCAAGCATTCTCCTTCCATCTTATTGTGCAAAATGTGGCGATAACATTAATAGAATGTAAATATAATTAATCATAATAGGATGTCCCTGACAGATTATCACTGCTGTTGATAAAATATAATTAAAATAGTCTGGTCGGATTTTCAGTGCAGCTAGAATTGGCATCTCTTCCTTCTGTTTCCATGTGTCTATCTACAGAATACTACACTTCTAAAAATCTCATTATTTCATGATGTTTTGGAAGTAAACAATGCAGACCTGCAAGCCCTTTACATTATATGATTAGTGAAAAGCCATACAAAAGAAAGAAGGCCACACCCACGAAGACTGAAGCTACAACTAACTCCAGAGAGGACAGGAATTTTAGGCACCATTCTCTCAAAAGATTATAAAGAAAATGAAGCAGATGACACCTGAGATTGCATGTCCATGTGACGGGAAAGCATTCAAATCCAAGGTTTGCATTATTCAAAGACTGTTGGACTTTATTAACAAGAATTCCACTGAAAGTTCCACGAAGTGATGATGTCATAAGAGGACTGTTGTTTCAGGCAGATGAAACTAGTTTTTAAAAAAAAAAAAAGAACATTTTTTTCAGGAGAATGACAAAAGTAAGAATGAGTGTAGCATGCATGAGATGATGACCCAGAAACCATTTTTCACTGTGTTTTCTAAATTAAAAATGAAGTAGGGTCTACTGAAAGTGGGAGGTGGTGGACTTGAATGCAAAGCAGGGGCTTCTTTGTGCACCTCCTCACTGGAACTCCCTGCTGCAGGATGCTGAGGATGCAGCAGTTTTCCCTGGGTTCAAGAAGTATGATGGCAAATAGAGGGAAAGCCCATAGCTGCTCCTATTCCTCTACCATAGCTCATCTGCTTAAGCAGAATCCTCCAACACATCACCTCACACAGGATATGGTAACATGCTGTTATGCTTTCACATGGATTCAGGTGTGTGTACAAGACTCTGTTTGCAGCTCCTGCTAATGAGACTGAACTCTGACTATAGTGTACATACAGAAGTAACAATATAAGGCAACACAGCATTTTCATTACATCTGTTTTCCTTTAGCAGAATTACTTCCATGTATTCAGATCTACCACTAGCCAATACTGCATTTTTTTGTCAATTAAGGGAGAGAAAGCAAGACTGTCTCGATGTATTCCAATGTTGGTGTAACACAGCTGATGAGATATAACCCATTATTGTATTTTAAAATTTACTAGCATTTGTAAAGGTCATGCAGCTGCTTTGAGTTATATAATCTGAAGAATGATGTAACGGTGTAGGAATAGAGATAGAGCAGAAAATAATATGACTGCCAACAACATGCTCATCCCATACTTGTAGATGATCTTCCTATGTATTTTTCTGTCTTAGTAAATGAAAATTGATGCAATGCCTTTGAAAAGCATGTTGGGCCTACCTGTTTAACCATGTATCCTGACTTGATTCACTTGGAATGGAGGCAGCTGTACTTGGAGGTTTTGTTAATATGAAGATTAATGAATTTGTACAATTTGGGCATGCAAAGCATTTCTATCAGGCATATTCCATTTAGAATAAGCAGTAAACCATATATAAGGGTTGTGTCAAAGTTTACTGAATAGGGCCCTTGGTAGCTAATGTAACATTTCTCCAACAAATCAAAGGTATTGTTCTATGCTCACATGAATATACAGTAGCCATTACCTTAAATTTAAAACTCACTGTGAGCAGCAAACACACTGTGGGGATATGAAGGCCATATTGTATCAGTGGAGTCTGCAGAGATTTTCTTCATATGGCTTTGCCTGGTTGAAATATATGTTGCAGTTGAAAGCTAAAGGGATTACTTTTGAATAGTCATCACAAAGGTTGATTATATTCGTATATCATTTAGCTGGACCCTGCAGGCTATTATTCCATTAGCTGTGCTGGCCCTGCACTGTCAAAAAGTTGATCGTATAATGTAAAAAGGGTCCATGCTATGTTAAGGTATGTGGAGTAACTTGAAGCAGTAATCTTTTAAGAGCAGTACAGCTCTGTACTTGAAGGTAGATTGCATTTAAAATAAATACCCTCAAAATGGAATAAGTACAATAAACCTACCTCTGTTTCCTATTTTTCCTTCTTCGAATAAGCTGTATGAAATTTGAGCAAGTTAATTGCACCAGGTAAGATATTGGCTACGGAGTATTTTTTCATGCTCACAGCCAAAGAACTAGACCTCAAAAATAGCTGCATCTTTACATGAAAGCCTCGCAGAAATGAGGTTTCTGGTGAAATAGTTTTGCTGTTTATGCCTCCCTTGCACATGCAAACACACACACATTTTCTTTCAGTGCTTAATAAAATGGATCTTCAGACTGTTCCATTATGTGGATGCCTTAATATTATTTTATGCTAAAGCATGGACAGCGCATTAGATTGAAAGCATCTTGCTGTTGCAGGAGGCAGAGCAATCATGGACTATCCCTAGATAGCAAATGCTCCCATTGGGGAAACAACGCCAACACGGGCTAATGAATCACGGCAGTTATTAATCACAGGCATTTGGAAAAGCCACACATAATAGAGATGGACTCTCAAGATTAGGAAGGCTAGAAAGTGGGACTGAGAAAAAGACCAAAGATCATCCAATTGCATTTTAGAATAAGTTTATGGATGAGTGTTTGCTTCAGTACAGTTATGCCTGTGCTTGCCTCTGTCTTTCTAAGCAGGCAGAGAAAGCAACAATTTAGGCAGCTCGGTTCTCTCAGCTTTCAGATCCTTGAAGGACAATTTGGTGAAAATAAATAAATAATAAACATGCACATACAAAACCCTTAGGGCTTGTGGCCTAGTTGGAAGTGAGACAGTGCTTCTTTTATTAGACAAAGTTGTTTAATTTAGATTGTAAAAGCAAGAGTTGGTTCTCTTTCAGTACACCATATATATTATTCAGGGCAATGAATGAGTCTTTACGAGTACAAATGGGAGCCTTTAATGAACTACAGCAAGCACTTGAGCAGGTAGGTTTCTCTGAATAAAGGCTTCACAGGTGGGCAAGTTTATGAATGAGAAAGAGAATTTATTTTATAAGCTTTTGAAGAGCCTACTCAGACTACAGCACTATAAGGAAAGTGCAAGGCTTTTCTGATTTGGGTGAGAACACCTAACAGGAGTATAAATTTTTTCCTGACTAATAACTTCCATTATTCACTTATTCATATAACAGTTCTCAGACAAATTAATATTCCTCTCTTACATAGTTTGGGTGTGTTCTAGATGTTTGTACAACAATGAAAACCACTCTTGATCTTACATTTTTCAGTTCTGTGCATTGTTATACATTCATCTGTGATATCTTTTGCAAAAACCATTTGTTGAATATAAATTTTAAGTAACAGCTCTATCAGGCCAAATTGTTGACTGCAGAAAGAACACCAAGTATTTTTCTCAAGGCCAAAATATTACACCATGTCTTTTGTGTATCTGGAAGTTAGAGATCACAAGAATTCTACACAAATATTGGCAACACGGAAAAACAGCTTTGGAAAATTATAATCAAGAAGATCACTTCAAATACGAAGAAACCTAAACAAAATCACTGCCAGTTTTTAGCTTATAGTTTTTCCTTTACCATCAACAAATTCTACATTAAATCCAAACTCTTAGCTTAAAATTTCACTACAGCATCTTGTACAGTTAGCACAAGTTAGGCAGTACAGGCTCTACTCTGTACTTGCCATTCAGTGTCTTGACACTTTCTCAAAGTTTTCCAGCAACACAAAGCAGGTAAGCATCTGCCCAGCTGGTTAATCAAAGTTTCTACGGTGCAAAGTAGACAAACTTTACAGAGTGGAATTCCTAAATGGCCTAGAGAAGGGTTTCTTTTCTTTCAGCCCCCATCCAGATGCAGAATGATCACAACTGGAAGCTACTTGCTGTCTCCTAAAGACAGGACAAGTCCTGGGGGGACCTGCTGAGAAAGTAAACTTCAGAGCAAAGGGTGTCTGCTTACTCTTGTGGTAGAAGCCAAACTTGCATTTGGCCACCCTGAGGGGCTGGTGAGGAGAGAACACACAAGAAGTATAAAAATGCTCTATCTCTGCCAACATGAGCTATCACTAAAGATTGAGCCTGAAATCTACTCAGAAATCCATATGAAAGGAAACCCTTACCTTGCTCACAGAAGTGGCATTTTATTGTCTCAAAGAATGTCTGCCAGTATTTTTAGAGGCATTCCTATAGACTTTTACAGAAATGTCTCTATCTCAAAGATATATGTATCAAAGCTTTAACACACATCTTCAGAGTTATGAATGAAATCTACTCTCATTGCAAATGGCAAAGAAGCAGTAAGTGGGCTGATGTTTCTGACAACAGATTGGTCATAACAGAAGCGGCATACTTGTTCCTAAGTACAGGAATTTTTTTGCGTGCAGAATTATCATGGCTACTCCACTATAAAAAAAAACAAAGTCAGGTATATTGGGTGCTCAGTAAATAAATACAGTACAGTAGCTGTGAAAACACAGATTTCAGGCACAGTGGCAATTCTGACACCAATTTATAAAAAAGCCACTACACTGAAACATTTTTGTTGTCTTCCCCCAATTCATTACAGCCCTTGTACTGTAAACTGTAAATTAAAATCCTATTTCAAGTAAAAAAGTTTGAAAAACTATTTTAATTGTAAAATGAAAGACTCTACTGGAGAATCTACTTTTTGCATTTACTGTGCAACTTTTGTGTATGACTACACATAAAGCCTTTTCCTTTTTCCTTTTCTCAGACATAGTACAATTTGTCTGTTAAGTATTTGGTATAAAGGCACAATTAAAACTTGCAAGACAGCATAGTGGGATGGTTCATACCTGCCTTTTGTGAACACCACCTTCTACTCATTGAGCAAAACACTGAGGAGTTGCTCACTGGCAGTGTGTAATATTTATTTCCAAATATGCAGCTTGATGTGTGTTCAAAGGACCTGACTGTCACAGAGTGGTTAGCACCCCCTTCTCTGAAATTCAGCTTCTTCAAAGGTGTCCCAAGGGAGGAGAGCTGGAAAACAGATTACTTAAACACATCTTCTTGCTTAACTGAATGCCATGATCATGCCATGAGGTTCAAATACAGTATCAGACTACTCTGACTTAAAATATCTCTGATTTTAGCTCTTTTTGCTTTATCTCTGTATTTTGACATGAGCGTCCTGTGTAATTTTATTGAGAGTTTCTTGTTCTGCAGCTTTCATTCTTTATGTTGTGGTTTGGCTCTGCTGTTTTCTGGCCTCTAAAAGTTTACCTCTCTTCTCATAACTACATTTGTAAGAGCACTTTTTCATGGTTGAGACTCAGCATCTCCAGTGATGACTCTGCCTGGTAGCTTGACAACTGTTTGTCATCTGAGGTCTCTAGAATGCAGGATTTTTTGCCTTGCAAACTGTCTTCCAAGAGTTTAGCCAAAGGTATCACCTGGGTACAGAAGCAGAAGCCAGTGAAGCAGAGAAATCCCAGCAAGGCACCTGCTACAAGGGAAAAAGGAATGCCATGGAGATTTTTTTTCTCCTTACCTGACTTTAGCTTTACATCTTCTAAGGCACCTCAGGCATGACTGCATCCTCTCTGGCTGAGGACATGCAGGGAAGTGTCTGGAAGATGATATTCTTTAAAAAGAAGGTATGTAATCCCTTATGGAAGCATTGATTTTCTTGTGACTGAGCTTGTCTGGGGAGGATATTGCTCCCCTCTAAGACTGAAGCAAAGTGCTCCTACTTATCTTTTAAAAATAACCAACAAAACCAGCTGCTGGAAATAAAGGTTTATGCAAGGTCCTTGCAGCAACACGTGCTGACTCTCATGTGCTATGAGACATGCCTCTACCATGGGCACTTGGGAGAATCTTTGGGAGAATCAGCCTTTCTTGCTGATTTTACCAACAGATTGAGACCATACAATCAGAGATCAAACCTAATTCTCTTCACCAGGCATTGGGAACAATACCTTTGCTGGCCACAGCAACACAGGGTGTTTAGTTTCTCCCTCCTGGTTTTTGAATTTATGGCCATGTTCTTCCAGGCAACATGTGACAACTTGAAAGGCCACTACTTGTCTTTACAGATAAGTAGAGAGCTCCAGCTTCCACGCCAGTCACCCACTTCTTTTGATGAGAAATAGATTCGCATGAAAAAAAGATTACACTGAAAAATGGAAATGGATTTTCTGTTTTATTAGCAGTAGCACAAGACTTGTGAGCTACTTTAGAAAGTTACAGAACTACAGAGACTTTTAAGAAAAAGCCAGCAGAAGCTAGAATTTAAAAATAAATGCTCTGGCTAGTCTGGGCCCAATTCTCAAGGGATTCAATGCAGCTTCACTGAAGTTAGCATGGTTATGTCAGCTTTGCCAAATTGCTTCAAAACAGATCTTTTTTAGAAAACATTTGACTTCAAAAATTCTAAATTCACTTTGAATTATGCCATACCAGTCACATTGTTTTGCTATAGGAACAGCAGAGATTAGAAGCATGCAGCAGCAAGAAAAATATCTTCAAGAAGTAAAAGATGTCACCCTGCCACTCCGCTCCTTGACCACAGTGATGACAGTCACCAGCAGGTACTCCCAGTGTGGAGCTAAGTTAAGTTAAGTGGGTATTCCCACTTAACAGAGCTGAGGGGAGGCATGGACTTCTAGGTGCAAGGGAAAGAGAGCAGCAATGAGTGACCTGGCTTCTTTTGGATGTTTTTCCACAACCACAATGCACGGGGAGAAAAGGAAACAGGGTTATTTAGATGTTGCTGCTCAGCTCTGTCCCTCACAAAGGCACCAGTGGAAGTGCGGGCACACAACAGCTGCTGCTGGTTTGAAATGCTCTCCTAAGATGAGAGAAACCATACAAAGCCACCAGCTGAGAAACAGGGAAGGAATTTTTCCCCAAGACACAAGTCTGATAGGGATTCTGGCAGATATTATTTTTTTATAAACTGTTCCCACAATTGAGGAAATCTGTTATGAAATTATCTTAGATTTGAAAATATCATAGCTTCCCCAAAATCACAGTCAATGAATGAACGGTGAACTTGAGATGATTTCAGGTGTCTGAATCTATTACAGACTGGGGGACCCCTTGGCTGTGCCATTGTGCCCCTTCATGGGAGGATGTGAGAGTCTCTTTGGAAGCTGGGTAAGTTCCAAGCACTAGGTAGAAGACTCTGGGTACCAGTAATTTGGTAATTAAACATCAATCTATGCTCAGATGAATATTTGGTGCTTTGACATCAGGTCTTCCTATAAAAAACAGTAACTGGCTTAAAATCCATGCCTGGATCTGTATGTCATGATCAAACCACAGTCCTACCTCATAGCAAAGCTCACAAGGTGTAATAGACAAAATTAATTTCTATAAATTGGAATAAGACAGCTCTACTTAGAGGTTTCAGCATCTCTAGGTCACAGGCAAGCCTGCCAGGCATGGCAGTGGGTAATAGCCCTGGGAAGGTTTACTTGCCCCACTGCAAGTCTCCCTGGTGGACTGTTTGCTGTGGTTCTATTTAATTCTTAATCTCTGCATCTCTGTTTAATTCCTAGCTGCTTTAGAGACCTGTTGTAACACAGCAGTTAAAAAAATATATTCACATGTACTGCCAGGCCTCCCCAAAGAGCACTAACTTGACACGTAGGCCGTGACAGCTGGGCTTGGACTACTAAGAAATCTAATCCAGGGTTTCCATCATCTCAGTTGTTGCCTTTCTTTCATTACAGTTTGACTCAGCCCCTAATGGATTCAGCTTTATAAAATCAGAAAAAGAGGAAAAGAAAGCAATTTATTCATGTTTCACTAGAGCTCACAGAAGACATGAATTTTCTCTAAAAATGCAAATTATTTTGTGCCACACAAGTGAGACTGGGCAGCTAAAGCTCTTAGAGGAAGGGTCTTTCCCAGGGCTAATGTTTTTATACCCAGTGATTGAATAAATCGATCCCTTTTTTATCACATCTCTTCTGCTCTCCTTTTTCTTCAGAAGAATGTAACCAAAGGTGCCAAAGCACTCTTTTTAATTCTAAGAAAACTGATTATGCGTGTTAATTTTGTTTTTAATCCCAGACATATCAAAATAAACACCACAGGCATGCGTAGCAGAAATCAATATCTCTTAAGCATCAAGTTAGTAAAAACAAGGATTTAGTAAGAATCCAAGTTGTAAAAGACTAATGTACAAACTAAGCCCTTATTTATGTAATGTGTCATTATACAAGCTCAATATAAACCTGAAAGAAACTATTCCAGAAGAACAGAAATGGTTTACTTGCACTGCATCAAAAATGACCCCATAAGACCTCCTTTACTGGGCTAGCCCAGATATTTAATGTGAACATATGTTTTTAAAGGATTTCTTGTCTTATGTCCAGTCATTCTTGTTAATTCATGGGACAGCATACTGCAAATGTGCTTTTTTCTATGTTACATAAAGCAAAAATTACATTTAACAAGTGCAAGGTTGGTCATAAAAAATAAATAAAAATAGACTCTTAAAAGCTGGGAAATCACAAAGTGAAGCTATCAGTCATTCTTATTGAGAAGGGTGAGGACAATGTGAAATAAAACTTGCACATCTATGAAGAGACATTCCTAATATGCCAGTACATGCCTGTTATTTCCCATTCTCTATAGTTGCTTTCATTGGCCCAATATTTCTTCCTTTAGGGTAAGCTGCAGTGCACGTTTGATCTGGATTCCCTTTCTAGTCATTGGCTTCCATTTCAATAGTAATTAAATTAAACAGTTTGAACCTACCTGCAAATTTGTTTACTGAAAGAAGAGAGAAGTCAGTTTTTGTGTGTTCTACTTCTGGGTAAGAACCTTAAACTGCATGTTTGTTTATCAGTAGTGTTATTTGCTTATATAATTGTTTAATATGCTAATAAAATAACTTTCAGATTAGTTTTCAAATAGTAATCCAAATCTAAGTATCAATTTTTGCACCTTATCCATATGCAAAATAATCAGACCATTATGATGAGTATTTAGTTCTCTACGGTTTTAGTCCTTCCTGAATGCAGAGGTGAGAAGCAATACCACTTCAAAAAAAGGAATATTCTCTTCTTTGCTGACACTAAAAGATCTCAATCTTGCATCCATTAATTGAACTTTTCTTCCAAGAGTTGGTATAAGATAGCATTCAAAAAGAGGAATCACTCTGTCTCCTAGGATGTTGTTATTTTAGAGACCCCTAAGTTCACCTAGATCAAAAATATAGACATCTCAAATACACATTTCCTTTATATATTTACATTCAAATTATTATTATTTTTAATGGCAAAGTAGCTTCACAATTAACAATTACGTAAAAGGCAAGTTTATTATGATTTTTTTTTCTGATTTTGTAGGAACAACATGTCACAGATAAAAATAGTTACAACTCAGTTCCCCACAAGCTTTTAAGCAATGCTTTAACAAAAAAATATATTTTTATAACTTCATCTGAAGTTTAATCTCACAAATGATTTACAATTCAATAAAGACAAGAGCTTTATTGAATGCCAAACAACTGGCATCTTAAAAGTAGTTTTAGTAGAGAAGTTTAAATTATGAAATGAGAGTTTATTTTGAAGAGTTCTGGATCTGTTGATGGACAACTAAATTTAGTAAGACAATGCTAATTAGTGATTTTGTATATAATATATTTGTTAAGGACATACCTATTCATCAAAAGTAAGTGTAAACAAACAACCTAATATAAGCCAAACTGGTTCAGGTCTAGACTAAATCCTGATTGTAAAACTTTCTAAGTCACTTTCTTAACCACGGGGGGTATAATAGCAATCAAAGTTTACATTTATACCTACGTACTTTTATGTGTTTTTTTTATAAATGTATGTCTTCACTATATACAGACAGTAAACAGAAAAAAACAGCAGTCTTAGGGCACTGAAATAAAGGTTTAAAAGTTAAGCTGTTGAAAAAAGGACATTAATTTTTTTGTAATTTTTTTTCCAGACATTTAAATAAATCATGACATCTTAATTCAAGCATACATCATACACTTGTGAGAAAATATGACCTGGCAGAAATGTAAAATGCCAGCTTTGAAGATAATTTTGAAAGCCTCACACAACACACCACAGAGCACACACATTGTGTCTGCTGAAATTTCCAAAACAAGCCAGCAAGCCTAGAACCTTTCAGGACTCCTTCAAAAACTGAAGAAAAGGCAAAAATGAGCCACAAAGGATCACAAACTGAATTTTTTAATATTTCTTTCAAATCCCTGACACTACCTTTTGGGCTACTAGGTAAAACTTTCAGAACATACAACTCTTTCCATCTTTAAGTGCTGGTGCTTTCTACTGTTTCACCACATTTATGCATTCCAAACTAATTCTGTTTCTCCCTTTCCCTCAAGTACCCAAAGCCTTCCAGGACACTTTCACTGAACTATTCCCTCCATTTGTTTCCCCAAAGAGAATGTTCTTCCAATATCTAATGCAGTGCTGTTTGCCTGATTCTGCAGACAAGTTAAAGCAATATCCTTGAATAAGCCTCTCTTTCTATTCCCATTTCAGTTCGGATGTTATCTCTAAATTCAAATAATGGCACTTTGCTATCAAATCAAACTTCATCTCTAATCATTTAACCAGTGCTGTGAGAAGAGAAGAAGGAGTGAAGTCCCTATCAGGAAAGCATTGCAGGGAAAAGATGAAAGAAAACTCTGAAGACAGCAAAAATGTGAAAAGATGATGAAGGGAAAAAGAGTGGAAATGGTCATTAACAATACAGATTTTATTTTTTTTCCCCCCAAAAAACAATGAACAAGACAATACAGGGAAAACCAGTAAGTGACTAAAAGTTTAGTAACCACGTGATGTTGTATTCTGTCACAGAGTACTTGGGAAACTTCCCCTGAAATTTGAAAATGCAAGAAGGAAGGTACAGATGTCCCTAATATATAGCTCTCAATTAAAAGCAGAATCAGGGCCTCTATAGGTTGACACAACTGTCAGAAATTCTCCTGGATAGCCCAGGAGGATTGTAGCTGTTTTGCAATCACTCTGTATCCTCCTCATTTGCCACTGACACAGAAAGCTGCTCTCTGCTACACCCCACAAACATCAACTTGAACCCCTCACTGCACCTATGAACAGCTGATGACTCCCTGGCTTTAAAGTGAACTCTAATGTGAACTTTCATGGTGCCAAGATATCAGAGAGAATTTTCTAAAATACAACAGCTGGAAGTTTTCAGGGCATGGGCATACAACTTAACCCAGTGCTTTATTTTATGATGACCACACAAAAATAAGAGAGCACTGATATCAGGTATCACATCTCCACAGACTGCATTGTTTTCCTACATCTATTTGTGTTCCTAAGAATGAAATAGTGGGAAAAAGCACAATTACATATCTCTTTTTTTTTTTTTTCCCCCAGAAAAACAAACACACCACAAACAAGTTGAATGAGAACTCTAGGAATAAAAGATAACAGCAGAAAGGCAAAATGTATTCTTGGGATAGTGGTCACTAAAGAAGACTTCCAGCAGAGATCAGCATTTTTGTTATCTAGATAAGAGAGGAACAGTCCCAAACCAAAACATTGTTAGAGTAGGATTAGAACAAGCTGAGAAATCAATCAGGCAAGAAAGTAGTATTTGCTCAAGAGGTTTAAAGGACATGCAACAAAGGTATTGCTTAAAATCAGCCTCAGTAGAAAAGCGACATGAAGCGCTAAACAAGACATTAATTAGAACCAAGAATGTGCCATGGGAGGAGAGACCAGTAAAAATCTGACTTTCATACCAGGCAAATTAGCTACAACTCTAAGAAAGGATATGATCCTTAAAAGTAAATTAAAATGTTATAATGAGGAAAAGAAATCAAGATCGTTTTTCTAGAGGTCTGCTGAGGTTATTTTGAGGAATACAAGAGAACTGAATGACTATTACCTGGTTGATTAGATTCCCAGAATGCTCCAGATATCTTCCCTGGATTAACAACTTGTTAAAGGTAGAAAATAAAGATAAGAATAGATGGATTGATTTTCATTATGAGGAAACATCAGTAGTGAATTCAACAGGGATCTAAGGCAGAATTTGTACTGTAAACATTTTAAAAAAACCCCAACAACAACTCAAAATGTTAGTGAACAGGGTGACAGAACCTACTGCTGACAAAAAATTATACAGGGTGATCAAAATCAAAACTTTAAGGAACTTCAAAAAGAGTTTATGACTGGGCAATAAAACATCAGATAAAATTCAGCATTGATAAATGCAAATTGATGCACGTATGTAAAATGTCCTTTATGCACAGGGAGATTGGAAGCTTCGGCTTGATAGAAAGATGACTGACAGCAGGATATAAAGAGATGTATCTATTTTCATGAGTGCCATGGAGAAAAAGAGTGAGAAATGATAACTTATTTTCTTAGAGCAAATGTTGAGGGGTAACAACTGAAGCTGCAAAACAATGGGCTAAGGGCAGATCCAAGGAAGTTGCATTTTAGCTGCCAAATTCAATGGGGTGCTTTGGCTGCCAGTTATGTAGCAGAAACGCACTGGAGAAGTTCATGGATAAATACAGAAAAGCCTATTATATATAATGGGACCTAGACTCACCTTCTTCAAGAAGTCCCTTGTTACTGAAGATATGGAGAGAATACCACACAGAGCTCTTCCTCCCAAATTTCCTGTTTTTATATTTTTCCCTAATCTATTAGCCACTGCTGGACAGGCTCCAGGCCAATCAGGCCTTTGATCCAGCCTACTACAGTCTTTTTTCCATACATCATCTTAGTATCAGAAAAGCATAATTATGGAGATTAGAGAAGGGTTAGCATAAAAAACCTACAGAGAAACACTTCCAATTGTTCCATGTAGGAAAGAAGACTTAAATGACCTCTGCTAAACACTACCAGGGGTTTTCATCACTCTCATCTTTTGGTGACTAAAACTCATTCTATAAAACTTGATATTGTCTGAACATAAACATCTATTTCACTTTCATTCAGAAGCTACTAACGAACGATGGTTTGGGAGTGCTGATCCCTCCAAGCTATCAAAAGACTATTTTTCCTTGCAAGGATAACACTAATTCTGCCTGTGGTGCTAATGTAAAAGCATTCAGACTGTTTATCTATGCTTTTAGCAACAATAGAACATATCAGCATTGCCATGTAAAGACTGGATGCTAAACTGTCACCTCCACTCTTTACCCAAGATCTGGATCTTGTGCTGTATATACTGAAACTGGGAGCACACCAGTTGTTAAAAACCCCAAGACAAGCACTGATATTTACAAACAGGAGCACCATTTCCTAGAGTGAGAGGAGGTTGCTGGCTGGTCTTCAGCTTGCAGATCATCTGCAGCTGCCCTGTGGGAGGACAGTTTTTATAAATAAAATATTTGGGAACAGCGGTAGTTACAGCAATATTACAGAGTCCAAAAAAAGATATCAAAGGGCAGTGTTGCATGTGTTGAACAACAAGTCTGTGGGTTTTCTTTCCCCAAACAGCTGTATACTTCTATACTGTGAAAAATAGAATTTTAAGGTAGTTTAAAACACCATACAAGTCACATTTTTAAAAAACTGGTGGCATTGTTTTTGTGTACACATGGAATTAATTTTACCCATGCAATTATCTATGGTTGTTACAATTTTTATGTACTTTGCTTACATGACTTGATGCTTTTTCTAGTAACTCAGAAACTGCCTTGACTCCCCACTGATGTGGGAATAAGCCCAATTCCTATGTGTTTATGCTGAGGTGGGAAGGACTTAGGTAGGTACAGGCTTCACATTTTCTCTGCTTAAAAAAATTATAGCTTTAGGATTTGGGTAGTAATATGGCAATGAAAAACCTTCTTCCTCTGCTATTCTTTGTCATGTTGAACAGACACAATTTACTGAAACTTGTGTTTGAATGAATATGCTAAATAGTTATTGGATAACAGGTTTATGATACATTTATCCTTTACATTGAAAAAAAGTGGGATAGACCAGAAACCTGCAAAAATGTACAAAAAGAAGTTCATCAAAGCCTGAAGAAAATTCCACAACACAGAGTATCTGCCAGACACAGAGGCAGGAATACAATGTGATACACAATCTCAGTTCTTTGTAAACAGAACATTACACTGAGCTGATTGATGTGAAAGGCACAGGTGATCCCACAGCACGCTTTGGGATTAAATATTACTACCGGACCTGTAGATCATTCAGTAAAACCTGGCAGAGGTTTTAATCCTTGCAAGTATTGTTACTGCATCACTGTCCAGACTTTCAGTGAGACAAATAAAAATATCTGGATTGATCTTGCTGTTTCTTCCTATACCATGTCATTTTCTTCAATCAGAGGCTCTAAAATACAGTGAAGCCTCGATTTTGCATGATCAAGCATAACTGTGGCAGCAAGTTTTGTCAGAATTTTATGGAAAACCCTGAGATTTTTAGGATTACACACTATGCAAGTATGAGTTGTTGAAAGACAATAGTTTTGTAGGCAGGTTTGAGTCAGATTTCTCAAAGAATCTCTGGATTTCATTACACTATTGGTATCAGTATTTAAAAAAAAAAAAAAAAATCTGGTTTTCTCTGACATACTAATGTGAAAGTGTTTGGTTTGGTTCTTAACAGTTATTGTCCACAACTGAGCACAACAGCATTGGTCACAGAAGGCTTGGACATTAATCTTTTAAAATCATGCAATTTTACTTATTACAAAAATTAATATGTAATATGTAATGTAATATGTAATATGTAATTTAATTTATTACATAAAATAATATGCTCACAAAAAAAAAGGTCTCTAACAGTTTTTGGGATGAATGTGTGAGTGATAAGGTTACCCCTGTGGTTTCAGTGGTGCATTTCTGTAAAACAGAGTCACTGCTCTCTCTGTCCTTCTAGTAATCACAAAATCTTCAGAACTAACCTTTCCATCTAAGCTTCCACTGCAGATTTTGTTTCCTGCATATATTTCAGAGCTGAAATAGGAACCATACAGAACATTCCTGGATGACACTATCTAAGCTGAATGTCAAAGTCGTCTTGTATTGCTCTGGGTAGGGTGTAGGAGTCGGAGAAGACCTTAGCTAGGCATCATCCCTAAAGAGGGTTTTTGTTGTTGTTTATTTTTTTAGCAGACTTGTGCCTGTTGTTCCCCTTTCACTTATTCTATCTTTGGTGTAGTATAGTATACATAATTTAAATAACCAGGGAATCTCTCTGGGCTCAAAACCACCTGCTGGCTTATATTAGCTAATTAATGGTGATTTATCCAAGTTACTAATTTGAGTGGAGCTGATTGCCTTTAGGAATTTTGAGAACGTTGTAAGAATTTTGATTATAATTATGCTTATTTGATGGGCAGTCTACTTAAAATACTTAAAATAAAAATTGCCTGCCAGATAATTTTTAACTGTGCCAAATGAATGATTCTGTGCTGTTTTCCTACTCGAGATCATGTAATCGGGTAGTTTGTTTACTCTGATGCTCAATTTCATCTTGGTCTGACTCCCTGTGATTTTCTCTTTTCTATCAGCATTTATTTGCCTAGCTTTGAAACAATGACTGCTTGAAAAATAGTCCTGATCTTGAACCTGTGGAGCTTAATCATTTTCACAAAAACTAATATAGCAGATTCATTTTAGCCAAACTTCTCTGTCATGCTGACCCGATTCCCAGGGCCTGAAAGTGTGAATTTAATGGTGGTACAACGTCTGAGGTAAGAATATAATAGAAACCTCTCAGCAGTATATCTATTGGATCAGTGTAATTTCTTTTTTCTCTACTGGTCTCAATGTCTCTTAAGGCAATCTAGTCTGCAGACAGCAAAGGAGACCAGCCTTCTCTTTTATTGTGATCCCAATGCTACTTATACTAAACAAAGAATCAAGTCCCTCGATAAGGTAGGCAGTAGACATAAGCACATAATCCTAGAGGAAAATTTACTCTATTAAAAAACTTATTCTTTTGCTGTGAATTCAAGAGGATGCTACTTGGAGGTCTATCCTGAAGAACAGAAGACAAAGTTATTACAGCTTAGCTGTATTGCTAATTCTTTTTAACATTTTCCTTTTAAACATTAGAGATAAGGATATTTTTATCTTAATGATTTTCAGATACTAAAAATGAGAATTATACACTGTATTCTCTGGTGGTAGATATGTTGCCTTCCAGAGCACAT
This sequence comes from Parus major, assembly GCF_001522545.3. NCBI lineage: Eukaryota > Metazoa > Chordata > Aves > Passeriformes > Paridae > Parus > Parus major. The sequence goes on along the minus strand of NC_031771.1, from coordinate 12,054,666 downwards.
TTGTAGATGAAAATTCAACAGAGCTAAAATACTTCCCCAAACTGAAACAACTGTTTCCAACGTAACTCAAGCATGATCAATTCTACTTCTGGTAGATTTACTGTCATAAAAATATTATTATTGTGCAAATTCCTTCTACAAAAACTTCTGTGATAAAGGAAACTTAGGATGTGATTCAGCATAAATGTGATCTCACAGGTTTTTCTTTATACAAATCTTTCTGTTAAAGCCTTGCCTGCTTGCCTTGCTTGCCTAAGGAGGTAGAGGAAATTGTAGACAACTTTCCTAAAAGTCTCATTTAATTTTATATGAGAAAGTATTTGAGAAGCTATAATTTATGGAAAGTGTCTTTAAAACTGTATTTCTCCATTTAAGCATTTAATTCCACATCTTTGACAGAAATCCAAGAAGTGCAAGATAATAAAGAACGGTCCTGGAATAATACTGCTGTTCAGAATCAGAATCAAGTGTACCTGGGTCATTTTGGTCAGACAATTTTTTAACATACACTTTCAAAACTTCAAAAATTGCACACATTTCCTTCTCTCCCTAGGCTTCTTATAAATAAAGTGTATATTTCCATTGGGAGTTCTGGGCAATCAACATCTCAAACTGCTTTAAATATTTAGGTATGCTTTTCACTGCCTAATTAAAAATAGCCAGTATTAAAGAGATATGACCTTAGGTTTCAGTGAGCTCTTTCCTTGAATAATGAAAGATTAAGAGAAGAATTAATGAATAGCTGTGCTTTTCTGTGATTATTTAAGAAACAAGAGAAAAAGATACAACAGAGAGAAAAGGTGAGTCAATATTTGCAAAGCAAATCAGTGGCATGGAATGAAATAAATTCCTATCTCAGTGCACACCCTCAGAGCCTTATCCTCTCCAGATATTACTCTCCATGTGCTTTCCTGGTAGTCTGAGTCCTTACCTGTGCTGACAAATGTTGCTTACTATGAAAATAGACTTTCATCCAATTTAGGCTGCTCTTTATTGTTGTGCTTTTCCTCTCTGAATAGTTTTCATTGAAATAAAGCAGAGTAATTTTTTTCCTGTTCATTCATAAAAATTACTGTTAAGTAAAACAGAGACAAAGGACAGAGGTGTTAAAGTTCACTTCTGCAGTTGAACTTGTTCAGCGAGATGACAGTAAAAGCTACAAGGCTTTTGTTGTCTTCCACGGCAAAATAACTACAGCTACTGTTAGCTTTTTCACACAAAAAACACACCTTTTTTGGCAGTGAAGACAAAGCCAACTCTCCCTCCAGTTCCTCTACAGTCTTTGATCTCTTAATTCCCATTTCTCCTTCCCCTTGATGTTCCAGCCTCTCTGATCTCTGTTCATCACTACCATATATGTCTGTATAATCTCCCACCCGTAATAACTTGAGGACAACCAGAACCCCATCCTTCACTTCTGGCAGACATGCATTTCTTTGGAAATAAAACACTAGGCAATCTTGCAGTTTCATTTTAGACCAGTTCATCAGTGATGTTTTGATTACAATTGCCCAGATTCAGTGAGCAAGTCAGTGAATCGTGTCTATGAACACCAGACTTCAAGATTTTATATTAATGAAAAAATATGTAAAAGAAAATTCAAGGGACTCTTTGTCACATCATTTCATATTTAAAGTATTGTCTGATTTAGCTCACTCAATTGCTGGTCACTCACAAACATGTGAGTTTTGCTTGTGTTGATAACATAATTCTCCATTTTAATTTTTGATGTGTTTATCTAATATGTGTCCAAGAAAAAAGACTAACCTTTCGGTAGCTAAATGAAGTAGCTAAGCTTGAAAAACCCATGATACAAATGAAGTGTTTGCCATAACCACATACTAAAAAAACAAATGAAAGTATAAATTACACACAGTACCCTCAAAATCTGTCGCATCCCACATTCTGAAAAGATACATGGCATTGTGATATCTAGCTAATGCATACCTGTTAATATTCCCTATTTTCAAACAAGGAGTTCTCCCAATTCCTTCACCACAAAAATGATTATGCTGATTAATCAAATTAAATATTGTTTACCTGAAGCGACACTATAGAATTAAATGATCTTCATATTACTAACCCCCTTCTTCACAACTGTGAAAACAAATAGAGCTTAAATTCAAATCTCTGAGCAAAGGATGAACCCAACTTCCCCTTTGTAGAATGTACTTTGTTTAGGCTCTATTCACATGTAAGACATCTAGGACTGCTTGGTATTTTGAACACACTGTATTTTCCACAAATTAACTGTGCAGCTTTGGATTTATTAATCATTATTTTTAAAAAGACTTTCTTGTGAAAAAATGCCCTTTAATGCCCTTTACCTCATAGGTACTGTCTTGTGCAATGTACTTATTAAAAAGAGCACATCCCTGTAGCCCAGAGGGCTGACAGCTCCCTCCAAAGCTGTACTGCTGCTCTGAGCTAATCTCCAGGGGCTACTCGAGAGTGATGCAGCCTTCATCCCCTCCTACAGAGTCTGAACAGATCATGCCTATAACAGTCTCAACCTCAGCTATCCTGAGAAATGCTTTTCCTAAGGTGGTTACTGAACTCCCCTTCTGGTAGAGAGGCAGTTTGGCTGAGCAGAAAAGGAAAAAAAAATCACCTATCATTTTCAAAAAATTTCAATTTTGTGAAAGAATAAGAGCATAGATTCAGTGCAACTGAGGGCTTTTTTCTCCTGCTCAGACACAGGTAACATTTGTTTCCATTATATCACTCATCCGTGACTTTTTATCTCACATGATGAAAATATAACAAAGAAATAAAACTGCCAAACTCTGAGCCTTATGACTGAGACAGGGAATGCTTGCAGACAGCACTGAAGAACAAAAAAGCACTGAACAAATGCAGTTCAAAAAGACTGATCATATCCTGAGGTACAGCTAGGGCTTTTTTGTTGTTGCCTGTTAAAAGTGGCATAAAATCTTTAGAGATTTTTCTCCTCCAAAGATGATATTTCTCTAGTTTACTAGATACACTGTTTTGCTTTGCATGAACACCCTCTTTGACATTAAGTTCAGCCTTCAGGCTAGCGACGCTTATCTCTGTTTCCAAAAATCCTCATATTTGACTGTCACATTTATTAAGTCAGACTCTGAAAAAACTTCCATCAATCTGCAGCTCTTTTCTCTTTCTCTTCTTCCTCCAAAAATATAAGCAAATAATTTAAATGCTAGTAGGAAACGGCTGAAATGATAGATACAGTTTAACCATAAGGCATTGCGCACAACCATTTTTCAAATAGTTGTCTGAATTTCAAATCTATAAATATTTGTGATTTCTAGTGGCCAGAAAACATGGAAAAATACTCAAATATTTAATATGTTACAACATACACCCCATGCCCCAATTTTCTATTTGCTTAGTTTCCCTTGAAAAGGTCTTTCTTGGGTTATAGATTCCTTAATATTGAGTAGAGAAGGAAAACATTACAGACCCAATAGAATTTCTGTCAAATTCATCTTACTCATTAGCTACCTATGGCTAACTTTGAGTTTACATGGAAAGATTTTTAAAGTGAAAAAAAGAAAATTATTGAACATCATACTATATTGGAAGACTTGGCAGCAAGAGAAACAATCTTGAGAGCGCACACAAAATGGTGAATGACAAAATGGATCTCTTGGCTGACCCCAGCAGGTGGGGAAACAGGCATTTCACTTGCAGCATGTAGTCATCTTTGAATGCTAATTACCAGAGGTTCTAAGACTCCAATAATGGGGAGACATGAAATAGTCCTTGGCTGGAAAGTGGAGATGAAAAAGGCTGTTTTTTTATTTTAGCCAGAGAGAAAAGAAACAGGTGATGGAAGGAGGAAAGAGTCCAAACTGCAACTGTGAGCTTTATTCCAATAAGTGGATTTCACTCTCAATTTTCATAGCCCTCCCAGACATTAAGCCTGGATAGGAAGCTGATTCCAGGCTTTCCAATAACCAGCAAAAATTAATATTGTTGCCATCAGAATCAATGGGATGGAAAAACTTGATATGTTAGTAGCCTTGGAATGGTTTCTGCAGAGAAGAGCATGGATAAGAAGAGAAGAAAGATCTGGAGAACTTCCAGAAAGGCAAGGATGAAGGGATGCACTGGGGCAGGCAAGGAGTATCTTTCAATACCCTTAAGCCAAGAAGTATTTTGGAAAGCTGCTTTACAGAAAATACCAACATCTTAAAGCTGACTTCACAGATGGGCAAACTGAGACACACAGAAATGGAATTTTACCACCCTTTTTTAGCAAATGAGTCTTTATTGCCAAATAAAATGCAGTTTTTTGTTCACAGAAAATCCTTCCTTTTTCTCATTCCTAGGCCATGACATCCTGTCAAGAGCATTTCACAGGCTTACCTCCAGAATTACAGCATGTTAGGAATGCTGCTGCCTATATTCTGCTATGAATGTCAAATACATATATAAATCACCCTCATCATAATGACAACTCATGAACCAATGAAAAAAGTTCCTACAATGTTGTAAAGTTTTTCCCAGTGGCCAATCAGAAGCATCCTTCCATTAACTGCAACTTTCCAGTCCACTACTTTTAGTTCAACCTATCATGCACTAAGAAAAAAGATCATTATTTATTTTATGCCCCTCTTCAAATTCTGCAAAGCTCAGACCTGCAATTTTGTTCTTCCCTGAGTCTCTTCTATAGACACAGGAGCTCAAATCTACCATTAAATCAATATCTTCTTTTGGTCATGATTTTTAGCTCCTTTTCATCCTTCCTGCACCTTCTCCAGCTGCTCTGCATACTCCATAAAGCATGAAACCCAGCACTGCTATGATACTAAGCTGAGACCTTATTGGTGTTGAGTGGAGTGGAAGGATTACTTGAGTAGTCATCATTTTTTAATACCCCGGGAAGATGTCTGCAGATTTCACAACAGCTCAATGCTGTTCATTCAGGTTCAGCTTGTGATTTACTGCTACTCCTGATTTTTTCCCACCCTCTACAGAACTGGTACCTGCTCCTTTTTTTGTAATTCTGCCTTTGATTACTCCTGATTATCTATACTCACACAAACACACACATAAAGCTGAAAACATTACATGTGTTAGTTTGCCAAGATCATTTAGAATTGCACCATCATGAACAGAATGCTTATGTTCCTTCCCTAGTTTGTGCTCTCTTCCAAGGTAAAGCATACTTACTATTCCAGTCTCCAGATAAGGAGTGGAAATAAAACCCATTACAGACTCATATCCTTGCAGAATAGCAAGGTAAACGGGTTTCCATTTTTAACAACAGACACAGATAGCTTTATTTGTCAGAGTTTTTTTTTAATAATCATTATTCACCCATTTGATAGTAGATTCATGCAGTTCAGGCTTCCTTTCTTGCTCATAAATGTTGCATATAACACTGTATCAAAAGCTCCAGACAGAATATATCAGATATATTCTCCTTATTTTAACTTCTTTACCTGGAAGTCCTGTTTCTTGGTAATTATTTTGGCTTGACAAAATTAGCACTAGCAAACCCATTCTGGCTGTTGCAGATTTCACTTTTTTCTTCTAGATATCTATTAAACATCTGGTTGTGGGTTCTGGTATTTTTCCAAGACTGGATCTTAAGTTGATCTAGCTGAAATTTCATGGTGGCTCCTCCTTTTTCCCCTTTCTAAAAACAGCATCAGGTTTGTCTTTTTCCACTACTCTTGGAGCCTGACTTGAACTCCATCAGTTTTCACAAATGGCTAATGACCTCGAAATTGTTCCAGCCAGTTTTTTAAGGGTTGTAGGATCAAGTTTCTGCAGCCCATCGGATCTGAAGATCTATTTCCTCTAAGTACTCTCTAGCCTACTTTCTCCTGTTGTAGCCTAGGATCTTACTGATCTGTTTCTTTTCTTGTGGCACACATAAACTCTGTTTGCCACATGATCCCAGCTGACCTTTTCAGTGAAGACTAAAGCCAAAAAAGCATTAAAGCACACTGGCCTCCCCTAGGTCATCTATTAAGAGTTTCTCCCCTCTGTTATAGGGCAGATTAATACTGTCCTTGACCTTCCACTGGCTAATAACATGCTAGTGGTTTGTTACCATTGATGGCCTTTGTTAACTGTATCTTTGCCACAGCTATTCTTATTTTATATTTTATCAGAATGTGAATCTTTTCTCTTCTGACACATATTCTACTTTTTCCATCCATTTCTTCAGTCTGTGTAATTAGAAAACTCCAAAAACTGTTATAGTGGTATATAAAAGGAGATGTACTTCTTGAATGCACCAAAACATACAGGTCTGCCTGAAAAATGTCCTGATGTTATGAATTTTTCAGTATTAGCAGGAATAGAGGTGCTATATAAACAATGCTCTAACCATTTATTGATCGATGCTTTAACAACATCTGACTCTGCTAAAATCAAAACCAGATGTCTAGAAACTCATTGTTTTATTTAAACTCGATGTTGCACCACTGCCAATATCAGACACTTGAGTTTAGGGAAAAAAACTGGTGCTGACAAACAAATTCACTGGGAAGGGAATAATATCAAAATTAAACATATCTCAGCACTGGACTTTTGGCATGCTTCTTAGTGCAGCTACTGAGAGGTGGGTAGAACAGAAGCAGTTCCCCCAGGGTCTGGCAGCAGTGAGGGCACCATCTGGGTTCTGCGGTCTCAGAAAGTGCAAGGGGAAGGGGAGGGAAAACTCAGGAAGGGGGATGAGAGGGAAATATTATGAAGGGAGATGACTGCCATGGCAAGTGAGAATAAGAGAGAGGGGGAGAACAAATGTTTTGCTTCCTTTGGGGGCCTAAAAACTCCTGGTATCTCCTTGAAATGTGAAATTTATTACTTAAATCCCATAAATTATTTTTTTTCTTCTCTAAATTGCATCTGAAAGTAAACAACAAGTAAATGAGCACTAATTAACAGTTAGCCTTTTAAATACTATTTAAATCTTATTTGAATCTTTTGACTGAACTATTTCTAAAATAAGGGTCCACATCTGACCCTCACTGCAGTGAAACTATATGGGCAGGGATTGCTTACATGAGTAAGAATCACAAATGTATTTCCTAATACACTTGCACAAAAAAAAAAAAAAAAAAAGGGTCCATTTTTCTACATGTTTAATGGATGCAATTTGAAACAATGAAGAAAAGGCTTCAAAAGTGATCTTATTTCTGTTTATCTCAAGTTGGAAAGAAAACAAATTAATAATTTGCAAAGCACCAAGAATTCAACCTTGAAATGCCTCTGGTCATCAATTGTTGCAAGAAAGGAAAAACAAAATGCAAAAGGAACATGGGGATTACATTTAAAAACCAAGAAAAGAACAGCTTCTATACAGAAGAAATGTTTGCTTTATACTTTGCACAGATGCTGTACAAGCAAAATTCTCAGTATATTAATATAAACTGTCTGAAAAAAATTCGACCTGATTCCATAAGACCAGCAAAAACAAAACAAAGGGAAGCATGACGTTTATGGGTTTTTCCTCTAGCACAACCATGCAAGCTGAGCTGTGAAACTGTGATGGAAATATTAGAGCTGTTGTTCCTGAAAAAACGCAGTGATCATTTCATTCTTCCTGTCTTTTAATGCTCCAGGGTTTTGGAGACGAATAGGAGCAATAAGTTCACTTTGCAGAATTAATGCTGTAATTCTTTATCATAAGAGCAGAGCATTACCTCAATCTGATTTTTCTACAAAATGGTTCAAAGTCTATTTTTAATGATGGCCCTAATTTGTTAACACCTTTTAAATTATTAATCCCCTTTATATTCAAGTAGTTATTGCATGTCATAACAATGTATCTATGCAGGGAAATTTAATAGTATTTTCTGCATGTCAAGAAAAGGCTTGTTCTGCAAAATGCTATTAAAACTGATAATGAGCTAAATATTTGCCATAGCAAACACTGAAATTACTATATCAATCAACTTTGGTTCTCTTATTCAATAAACAAAATTTAACCTATTAACTTTGCCTAATTTTAGGCAGGAAAAAGCTTGTTTTCAGGCATATCTTGCCCTTGACTTCATATCTTTATCATCTGATAACTACATTTTCCTGGCCAATTAAGCCATTGTTTTGAATCAAATGTAGCAATATAAGCCTTTTATTCTGTCTTGAATACAACTATATTACTGGATCCTGAATACAATTTTCTCGCAGCAAATTTAGACTACATTTTAAAGCTCACATATATAACAGGATGATGATAAGCTATGTTCCTGAAGACACCCTTCACAATAAACCAAAAAAAAAAAAAAAAGGATTTATGAGGAAGTCAAAGGGTAAAATAAAACCTTAGATTGCAAATCTCTTAACTCTTCAGCTCTCCCCAGATCTATTTATGTGGTAGGATGCTTGTGTTAATATTTTCAGAAAAAAATAACTCCAAAAATACAAAAACCTGCATGCAAGCATCACCGCTGACAGGCACGCCAAGGAGAGCATCCTCTTTCATGAGCATCTGAAGCATAAATCTGAATGCTGATTGAATATCTAACACCCCATTCAGTGACAAAAAAAAAAGAGGCATGTTCCATCTCTGCCGGGCACACACGAGCTGGAATGGTTTATTACATAAGCCGGGAGCCTCGCCTCGGCAGAGAGTGCTGCTGGGTGATGCTGCTGCTCACGCTCAAGCGGCTGCACTCACCCGCTCGTCGCTTCTGTCACTGCAAATTGTTGTGTGATCAAGAGGGATCAAAGCGCACCCTCTAGAGGCTAAACACAACCCCCGGCACCCACGCTCCCTGCCCGCAGCCGGGAGCTCTCTCTGCCCCCACCACACCTCCTGCGAACAAAATGACCACGGTCAGTCGTGACAGGGTATTAAAAATATCAACTTTGCATTGGTGTCTCGATGTAAAACGCTGGAAAGGAAGGACTGCTCTTTTGCGAGTGCACCCTGCATAACATTGCTGTCCGGGGCTGTAGGGGGGTGGAAATTTATTGCAGAATGAGAATATTTTCGTTTTTTGTTTTTACTCCTGCCTACAGTAAGGGTCATGCCTTGCTCAGGTTGGACTCCATCATGAAGCTCATCAACTTCAAGGAAATGTAAAGGAAGCAAAGTGAAGTCAAAAGACAGGATCCCTGAGTTTCATGGAAAAGGGTGGATGTACTAAATACAATAAGCAGAGTCACACAATGGTTGGGGTTGGAAGGGACCTTTAAAGGTCATCCAGAGCAGGGACTTCTCCAACCAGATCAAGCTGCTCAGAGCAGACCTGAATGAATCACCAAAACATGCATCCAACCTGACCTTGGATATTTCCAGGGACGGGGCATCCACCACCTCTCTGGGCAACTTGTCCCAGAGTCTCGCCACTTTTATTGAAAAACTGTCTTATTTATATCCACTCTAAATCTAAGCTATTTCCATTTAAAACCATTGCCACTCATCACAGCAGGTCCTGCTAAACAGATTGCCCCCACCTTTCTTAGAGGTTCCCTTCAAGTGCTGAAAGACTGCAGTAAGGTCTCCCAGGAGCCTTCTCTTTTCCAGGCTGAACAAACCCAGTTCTCCAGTCCTTCCCCAGGAGAAGTGCTCCAGCCCTCTGGTTGTGTTTGTGACCCTCATCTAGACTCCCTCCAACAGGTTCCTATCTTCCCTGTGCTGAGGACCCCAGAGCTGAAAGCAATAATCAGTGGCTCTTACTGAAAGACAATTTCTTAGTATAGAATATTTCCAATTAAATGATGGAGAGCCACAGCTGAATGGAAATTAACTGTTCCATAAGTGTCATTTAAGTAAGATAAAGCTACTTGTAAAGGCTCATGCTCCTGGACCTTTTTCTTCAGCTTACAATGAAATTACTGCTTCTTTTCTCATATTTCACATCCTGCTAAATAAAGCACCTATATGAAAGAATGCCTATTTCATTTAATTAGGGGCAAGAACAATATTAAGCTATTTTTCCTATATAAATTATTTCAAGAATTGACCTAAAAGCACCAAAATTCCCCTCAGAACAATACTGTCATGTTAAATCTCTTACACTTTGCTCTCCAACACAGAACTGTGTTCATTAAAAAACAATTTTCTATTGGAGATCTTAATTTTTATAATGATTAACAAAAATCGTGATTTTTCAAAAGAAAATCATGGATTGGTTGTAAGTACATGTTAAATTGTTTAATGATTTCCTCTGGTCATCAAGATAGACCAAGTTTTTAGTCTTTTTACTTTATATACATGAGGAACTGCAAACAAAAAAAGTTTGCAGTTCCTCATGTATATAAATGCATTGATGTAAACAAGGCTGAGCTTGTGTCAGGAATTTGTGTGTAAATGCAGTTAAATAATAACAGCAATTATCCTCCTAGTGAGCATAATAAAGCCATGAAATTCTGAATTCCCTTAAGGTTAAACTGAAAAGAATCTCCCATTTACAGAGATTGCTGTTGAAGGTTCAGAAACATTCTCAGTTTCCTTGTAGTGACATGCAATACATAAAAAATTACCATTAGTGGATGCAGTTTCAGTTAAAACTGATTTAAGGAAGGCGCTTTGTAGTATCAAGTGTTTCTGCTTACAGTGCTTCTCATATGACAGGAAAACGAGGATAAAGAGTGACTTTGCAACAGGGAAGTGTTGCTCACTTCTGTCTCACACTGTGCCAATACAGATAAGCATACACTGGAGTTACACCATGCAGAGATGTGGCACGTTATATGTATTTCATGCAGTCAGGAGATACAGGGTACAGCATTCCACCAAAATCAGCCAGTGGAGATGACTTTGGAATAAGGAAAGATCTATGAAGAGCTAGAATTAATAAAATAAATAAAAAAATATTTAATTTATTGGGGAGTGTGTCTGTGAATAACCCCTTTTAAAATACAAACTATTATTTAAAATATTAAATAAAATACAAAGTTTCAGCTAACTCCTGCAGTAACCAAACTTATCACCTGCAGACACGTCAGAATCACAATTAAAACAATGCTGATGGAGGAAAACTTTTTTATCTGTTTCCAGAAACACAAGGTAAGAGGTGCTGCAAGAGCACAATCCTTCAGTCTTCTAAGTAATGATTACTTCAAAAGCTCTTAAGCCCTTGCTTTATCCATGGAATCTGAGATTTTCAGGAACATAGGAAAACTCAGTCTAGTAAAATAAAATGCAACAACCTCCTTAATATCTAGACCACAAAGTTCTATATACACAGTATTCACAAGGTCAGGGGGAAAAGAAAAGTTTTCCCCTTAACTGAGACAGTTTACGTCAGACACGAGCAGGTCCCACAAAAGCATCCTCGGAGACAAATACTTGAAAATGTTTACAGATAGAGAGGCACTGGAGACTAAATGGTTATGAAAACTTGAGCAAGAAGCTCAAGTTTATGGAAATCAATAATGGAGAACATATCTCATTTTAAGTCTGACAATTTTCTTCTTTTTTTCCATTAAGAACACACGTCCCCAAACACAATATAACAACCAAACCAGTGTGTGTCTCTGCAGTGCATGGTGTACATGTAAGTAGGGGAGAGAAACATCCTTTTTCTCCAGAGAAGCTCCATTAATCAATCTGGAGATTTCAGAGCACAGTGAGACAACTGAAATTGGTAGAAGAAAATCAAACACACCTCTATTTCACATGGAGTGAAAAAATGTATGGAGGATCAGCTCACTGCCTGGCCATAACTATTTCCACAGGATACATTTTCTGTTCAGCTATGATGAAGCCATTTTTCTGAAGCAGAGTCTCCTTGAGCAGAATGTTTGCTGGATGCAGTTTGAGTGGGTTTTATTGATCATTTGATCTAGTTGAAGATTGATGCTTTTTGTACTCTCCTCCCTTAGTTATAACTTCTGCAAAAGACAAATACAGCCTCAGATTTTCCTTTCCATGAATGAGTCATAAGCAAACAAGAGCCTTGCCAGCTTCTAACTTAGGTTGAAGTGTCTCTGTAGGAAACTTTTTCTAATGAAGGCAGCTATTGTTAGATCTTAGTTAGGATAGAAAAAGGAGCAACATTTAGAAATTAGTTTGAGTTGAGGAATTGGAGCAAGGGAGCTGTGGCAGATAGTTTTAAAATAGATTCCAAGATGAGAAAAAAAAGAAAGCCAAACTCTTAATTAAAAGTTGCTATGGAATGGGGAAAAAAAAAATCAATGAAAAGGGAATAAAAGCATTTGACAAGGGCTCAAAAGGTAAGTTATATGGCTTGTAAATATTTTGTTTTTTCATTGCAGAAGACTGGCAAACAGTAGTTGGTGTAGTTTTTTGAGAATCCAAAGTTATGAAGGCACACAGTAGTACTATAATTATATTTTTTGAGGATATGGATTGAAATAGTAAACGCTGAAACTAGAGAAAAATTATTCTGGATTCTTGAAATATCAAAACATCCAGTCTAGAATGGATAAAGAGTTTGTTCCATTCTCCTATTTGTGCTCATAGAAAAAAACCCCAAAAACTCAATCATAAATAAGGATCTAAAATATTTTATTTAAGATCAGTTGAATCTCTAGGAAGAGTTGAAGTATGAGTGGATTAACTCAGTAAAATGAATGGAGAAATCCATCTGCTTTCCTGCTTCAGAAACTTATGTAAGGAGAAGAGTCCTGAATTATGTACGAGACTTTGAACAACAAAGCTTCACAGCACTTAGGGAGACCATTTAAGAATACACAGCATCCCTTGCCCCTGCACTGGTTTATTTCTTGGGCATGAAGCCCTGGTTCTTCCTGCCCTTTTGGAGTGGATACCAACCTACTGTGCTCAGCTGAGTGATATGGACTAGTCCTACTGGGCACTATAACTGGAAAATAAACAAAAAGGGAAACAGAACCCTTGCATCCGCTCTCTACCTCCTTCCACCAGTTGTGTTCGTAAGGAGGAACTACATTCCATCATATATAATTTATGCTTAGACTAAGTAATCCTTATAACCATTCTCTTCACTAGAAAATTTTCTTCTAAACACCAGTATGTGCCAGATAATTCCTGTCTGAGTTTACTGCAAATGTGGAAGTGATGAATTTGAAGAATAGACACAGTGTTACAATTACAGACAACTTTAGACAAATGAAAAATTTTCTGGTTTATTTCTTCTTTCTACATAATTTTATCCTTTAGAACAGATTCCTTGTGGATGCTGTGGAAAATCAATTGCCAGATTTTTCTAAGAACAGACAAGAAAAACTTTTCTTGAAAATTACAAAAATTCTTTGTATTGTTGCTCCTGTATAGGGGCTGGAGAAGATGACTTCCTATAGTCCTTTCCACTACTATTTTTCTATGATCCTATGCTTATTGTCCTGGCTCATTAAATACCACAGTTCTGGAAAAGACTGGAGATGATTCTGCCAAGGTGATATGGGCATCTTCAAATTAACCCCACAGGCTTTGGCACTGAGAAACACAAAGACTGCCAACTGCTCTCCGCTTTTTCCCTAGCCTGCCTCTGATCCTTCTAACTGGCATCAAGTCAAAGTAAGACTGAACCTGTACACTTCTGTGTTGAAAAGAATCAAAGTCCCAGAGTTTACAGAGACAAATGATAAAACAAGATTATTTTATATAGCAGATTATATCTATGTGGAAACCAAATGTAGGTTTGATTGTCTTATCCAAGTATCTCTAAGTAAAAAAAACTTCTGTCTCCATGTCTTATCATATTCAACTCCTAAGTCTGAGGCACTCGCATCTTTACAAGCAGTGAAGATACCAAATCTCTCCATCAGAAGACAATTATTTCCCCTTTACAGACCTTATTAAGGACAAATCTCTTTCTAACAGTGCCATTAAACATGTATCAAAAGAAACCTGGGGAGCATACCCAAAGAAGGTGACTGAGAGGTGCTTTACAATACTGGGAAGTTAATTAGATGAGTTAACATTGATGATAATTTAACAAATGAGCTTAAAGTATTACAATACAACTGGAAAGATGCAATGAAGTAGCAGTTTGTTGTTATTTGGCTTACAATTTCAAAAGATGCAAAACATTTGTTGTTGTGTCAGCCTTACTGACTCCACTCAGCTTTCACTGTTTTACTCGGATATAGACAGGCTGTTAAATGGTGAGAGCCACAAGCAGTAGGTTAAGTTATTTCACATACATAAAGTCTGACTCGAGGGTTCAAGGCTCAGCCTGGCAAGATAACAGCATGTTCTACAATTATGCAGATAAGAAGTACTTGAGCAAACAGCATCTGAAGAAATGCCCTGCTGAAAATGCCACAGTATCAGTATGACAATGAATAGCATCAATAGTGATGGCTGCCTCTTTTTGCAAATATCAGATGTCACAGCATGCAATTCATCTGCATCCAAAAGATGTTTTCAAACTTGCACTGTAAGGAATCTTAGTTCCTGAATTGATACTCAATTCTCTCTGAAACTGAAAGGGCTTGAGAGATGTCACGTCTTGTACTGGAACCTCCTTCCGGTACTTCCAAAAGACTGACAGTGGTGTCTTCAGTCCAACCAAGGAGGAGCATAACAGTGTCCTGCTGTTTTGATTCTGTGGTAACAAAATTGATATGAAGAAAGAATTTTACTGCAGTTTGCACAGTATTACTTTATACTGCATATTGTGCAGGGTATTATCAATTCCAGATGGCTCAGGGAACAAGGGATTTAATTTGAAAGAGAAATGTTGCAAGAATCTAAACACAGAACTTAACTATAAGGTTCTAATGATTGAAATGTAAGGCCTAGATCTATTGCACAAGGTGCTATTGCGGACCAAATTGTAAACTCTAACGTGATGCCTAGAAATCATAGAAAGACCTAAATGAAATTAGAAATAGCCTGAGTACATGTAGCCTACAAAACTAAAAATAAATAAAAATCAAGCAGCTGTAAATACAAGAAGTATTTACACATGCACACACTGTATGCACACAATGATGCGTGTATTTATATATTTTGTAGGTTTAACTGAAGAACAGAATTCAAAATGCCCGTAAAAATCCATACATCTGGGTGCAAACCCTCTAGATTTCTTTTTCAAATGAGGAACAAAAACCCACTCTGAAAATAAACTCTTATTGTCACTTCAATATAAGGTTAAAATGGATCCATTGCCGACTTCATCCATTTGCCAATTGTTGACAGCTGTCAATACAGGGATTTGATTTCTTTATCCCAGCAACAAACATTACATTTGTATCTTCAGAGAAAGATCTTGACTGTGAGCTGCAGTTTCACTGCCCCAACTCAATTACTGCATTCTTGAACTGCAATGTATTCATTTGTGGGCAGTGGGGCAGCCAGTGGGAGGGTATTGATTGGAGTATAATGTCATGTGTAGCAGCGAGAGTAAGATGAAAAGTGTTTTCTGCTTAATGGGTTGGTATTAAGTAGGTGGGAATGGCTTCTAATTAGCCAACAATTGCTGTGTTTCTCAGTTTCCCTCCCTTCCCTCCTCCTGTCGGTCACCAGCTGCCAATCTCTCTCTCCTTTTCCTTTTTTGTGTGGAGTTCATTGCTCACTGCAGTGAAAGCCTTTGTTTAAAAAAGAGGGCTCCCAGGGTCTCATCTGCCAGGGTACAGCTTGCTGCCTGCGATGAGTAGCAACTGTCAGTTTATTTTATCTCAACCTTTTCATCATTCTGCTGAAACTGGTCGAGGGAAACCACCTGAGAGACCTGAGGATTCAGTACCTACAAGTCATTAGCCAGGACTGCTCAGTCTCTCCCCACACAGCAAGTCAACTGAACACTGCTTAAAATATAGTCCACTTTAACCCCATATTTTCCTACAACGTATTAGGACTCCTCCTGCATCTTCCACATTCTACTTGCATGATCATTCCTTAAATATACTACGATTAGGGAGTAACATTTTTCAGTGTTTCCCAGCAAAAATATTCTTTAGAAATACAAAATATAACATACTAAAATACAGTTATTAGAATAGCCTCAGTCAGAGCCTCGTTCTTATTTAGGTTATGTTCTCCAGCACGAATATCATACCTAGCAACTCCCCCAGTTACTTGAACCTCTGCTTGTCTTGAAGTTTTTGATAATGTATTTTAAAGGGGCAAAATCTACTTATAGTTACAGTTGTGCGTCCATCCTCAAGAGAGTAAGCTTTTATGGCCATAAAAAGGGCAGTATTTGGTCCGCAATTTTTAACATATATGCAACATTCTCCTCTCTTTGCCATACAGTTTCTCTCTCTGTAGGTATACACGTGTAAGTTCATGTACTCCATATGCACACCCATCTTCCAAATGGCTAATGGATTGCATTACAATCATTAAAAGCTTATCAAAGTACGTGAGAGAAAGAAATGTCTTATTTTGAACTAAAACAAAATTAAATGTAACTAAATCAAATTCTGTGTCATTAGCCTGTTACAGTCATCAGTGACACTTTCAATACAGCAACCGAAGTATTATTTTTCCTTGTTCGAACAATGAGGCTTTTCAAGATCTATAAGAGATGGCAAGAACAGAAATCCAGTTATCCTTCAATATATCAGTTGATTTCTTAATGTTTGAAATTGTAAATGTTTCATCTCAATTCTCTTCTTGCTGCAGCATAAGTGCACATACTTTTATGAATATCAACAAAATGAAATTTAATTTGATTCAATACTATTCTCAGAACTGAGAACAAGCTTACTCCTGGAGAATTACACGTTTCAAGGCACTGTTTGGCAGACTGAAAGGTTCTGGAGTCAAAGAACTTGGCTCTATTAACATCCTGAAGTGACGTTTTCCAGCAGAAGCCTGAAGTGTGAGGTAAACAGAGGACTACAAGGGCTGCACCCAGGATAAGAACTCAGTGGATACTGTGTAGCATATGTTCCTCTCCCCTCCTGGTTTCTAGAAACTTGATTTCCTTGACACCTCGGGTATGGTCTGAAGTTCCTCTTTGTCAAATTCCTTGGGTGCACAACATGAGCTGAGCAAGATTACCCTAGAGCACAAGCATCCTCCATTTTTCAGCTTCAGTTTTCTATCAGCAGCAGGTGAAATGCACAGCACTAACAGATGCCCAGTTGGGATGCACACACACGGTCAGACAGCTCTGTTCACTTCTCTGTTCATGTGACCTATAAATACCAGACAGTGAAATCCACCTTCACAAGAAGGACAGGGCTTGAGTATCAGCTTTCATAGACACTGGCATTAGCAGATGAATAAACATAAGGTTTACTTATGAGGGGTGGGTGTTGGGCACTTGCAGTTCCCATTTCAAAAACTGCTGTGGAAGATTAATTCCCCACAGGAGTTGACACCAGCTACATTATGTTTGACTAATATCCATAGCAGCTCAATATCTCCAAAATTAAAAAATATGCCAGAATTTTAAGAAAAAAGGAACTAGATTAAACCACTGTAGCAAACATGGAAAAAATATGAAAAAAACTTTGAATATGAACAAATTCAAATCACCCTCTCCATATCAATTACTCTATCGGATATTTATTAATGTCAGTATAGGTACCTGTATGACACACCATGAAAAATACTGAATAATTATTTGGGTCTATGGCAAGACCTGTATGAGGCTTTCCATGGGAATGTTCGGCATTATAGATAATATTGAATGCTTAACTGAGTGAGTAGGAACAAGCAGATGAGCCTGGAGGCATGGTCATCTATTTAAGTATGCATTTGGATCTTCAAGCTAATTAATCACTCAGTTGTGTACTTAAACTTAGTCAATCCATTCCCACAGGTGATTAAGACCTATTTAAAGGCCATTTTGATACTTCACCATTTTCTATTAACCAACTTGTCAAGATACTCAATAGGAAGTGTAATTCTTTCCACTTCATTCTCTGATCCCAATGTAATAAAAACACAGAGCATGAAGAACAGTGTGAAAACAGTAGGAAACACTGAAAAAAACTCTCTAAACCTTCCTATTGATTCCACTACAAGCACAAAAGATATACCTAAGAAGACATAAGTTGCGATGGCAGCTACTGGGTATAGAGATAACTGACTGACATTCCTTAAACATTGGCATAAACATGTATAAAATTGGAATTCAGAATGAAGGTGTAGGGGAAAAAAAGGAGAAGGAATAATTTGCAGTATAAAAGTGAAAAACAGGCAAGAAAACTCAAGAGAACAGACAAGGAATGAAGAGAAACAAAAAAAATAATAAATGTTTCAAAAACAGTTCAAAAAATCACAAAATATCTCTGGTGATTACAGAAAAGAATAAAGAGAGGTGGATTTTTGGGCAAAGAAATATGGTTTCATAAATACATAAAATTGTGGAAGTACAACATATTTCAAAATACATTGGCTTATTCTAAATGTACATCATTTAAATCTTGACTATCTTCAGACCACAGAGTCTTAATACAAACAGCAATTTGCTACTTTATAAGAGGAACATAAAAGAATGTATCTAGGCAGGGAAAAGGATCTCGGAAAAAAATCTTCCAGGGATGCAGAAAAGAAAGCTGGCTTGGGAAACCCAGGAGAAGGAAGGTGTTTGATACACTCCTGAGATGACCTAAGGCTTCTGTTACAGAACATATGCACTGAACAGAGTTTCTTTGTCTTGGCTTTGATTTTCTGTGTCCAAAGATTGCTGGGGAGCTTTGGGTAAGGAAGGGTTTGGAGCAGAGAGCTGTTTTATGTTGGCCTGAGGTCTAACCTGGTTGTCATGTCTGTAGACAGCACCAATAATAATTCTTTATAATAATTCTAAACAATTCTTTATGAAGTCTAAATGACAACAACCATCTCAATATTAAATAAACACACAAAAGTCTGATCTCTGGCTCTTTATGAGGATCCATTCTCCTTCCTGAGCATCAACCCACTAGATACACCTCTGCTTGTGTATACAGCAAAGGAAAGGATGGGCACATGGAGGGGCCCTAGGGGCTAATTCAAGAGTTCCTACTTTGGCCCTGCCACCATCAGGGCACTGCCAGAATACAACTGCCAGCTGTTCCGTTTCGTGATTCTTCATCGATGCTTCAGTCAAACCTAAAACTTCTAAGTGCCTCAAATCAAGGATTTCTCCAGAAGTGGCCTCACATGGCTGGGCAAGAGATTAAATTTCTTTTTTGCACCATTAAATGTCGTGGTTTTAAACCAGTAGCTAAACCCCATGACAATTCCATAAAATCAAGCAGGACTGAACTTCTGCCCCGAGAATTTTTGCTTTTTTAACTGGAAAGGAACTTCACTTATGTAGAAGAACCAACAATGCAGTGCACAAAACTATGCTAGTTCAGTGCATAAAGCTACACTAAAGGGTCTGACAATATACTGCAGCTTGAACATCACTTCCAACTTTTTTTCCACAAGAAAGAACAATTCACCTTATTTAGGAAACCATTTTGTGCTGTTCTAAGGAGCTTGTCTGAGAAAGCACAGCTGGATGCCAACAACATTTAGCACAGGATATGTCTAAAGGAAATGTGTGGCAAGATTTAGATGCCACACATTGGTTCCATATGAAACATCAGATGGCAAAAAGCCTAGATAAGATCCAAATTCCCCTCTGGGTAAAATGTTTTTATATAATTATTGATGACAAGAACACTCACAATCACAGTCAGGGTGATAGTGATTTTTTTTAACCTATACCACTAATTAGTAATAAAAAAAGTGCCACCTCTCAGCAAGGACTAGGAGAAACTTCTAACACATTAATCCATCGTTAAACATGAAAATGTTCCATGAACCTTCCTCTTAAATAGGGTACAGAAAATCCACACACCTGACCTAGATCTGATCCTGTCTAGCAATTCCCAATTACTTATGTTGGTATTTAACATAAATCACAGTAAAACCCCCTGGATATTGCATTTGTACAAAGCATGAGAACACTGAATATCAGCACTCCTCTCTTTTCAGACAAACTTCAGCCATCAACAGAAAATAGAACAAGCTACTGCACTCCTGGCAAAACTGACACAGATATTTATACTGTGTTCTTAAGCTCTCCAGTGAGAATCTGGTGCATCAGCCACTGACCACAATCTGCTGAAAAACCTCCCTGTCACCTTCAGTTCTTCTCTTCACACTTGATTCTTTCTGTAGTCCAAGCACCAATCAGTCTCACTTGCTAAAAAAATCAGTGTATCTCTAACCACACTTAACACATATTTAAAAAACAAATCCCTACTAATAATAAATAATATAACATACATGAACCACATAAGCTGATTTTCAGAAACACACTCGTTCCATTCCATGAACATCTATACACAAGCATGGTCTATTTCAACACTTAGCTAAGACTTAGTTAAAAATTTTAGTTTTAAGAGTGTATCTAGCATTAATATAAAAAATTACTGATATTTTTAAAAGCTAAAGGTGAGAAGATAAAATTTAGAAAGTGATGAGTGCTAGGTGATGTGAATAAAGAAGAGGCAGCACAAGTTTACCAAATTTTAAAGGAAAAAAGACAGAATCATCCCTCAACTTTTTGTTTTCCTAGTAATTTTCCTAAATATATATATTTCAGAATCTTTAACCACTGTATTTTTCCAGAAGAGAGAAAATGATTCTGTTTGAGAAATGCTATCCTGTGAATTGTAGGGGAGTGAATCATTTGAACTGCTTTCAAAACAGGCTTACTAAGAAGTGAGCCTTTGTGCCTCTTGCACAGGGACAGCCTTGGAGTCTGTACTGGGTCACACACGTCCTTTATATAATTTAAAGTCCTAGTTCTTATTTACCAGTTTGAACAATAATGTCTATAATTATATACATGCTATATATAATGAACAATAATGTGTATAATTCCATTACTTAATGTTCAGTTGCATTTTCTGAGAAACCCCAAACGGTGTCTCTAAAATCCTTTCAGTTTCTCCCTGTCTCCAGACTAGCACACAGTGCACAGACTGCTGAGAGGGAGGAGGTAACATTACAAGTTTTCCTGGAATTAGTGTACTTTAGACAAATGAGACTGTAAAAAAAAAGAAGTTTATCACACTATGAAGCAGCCTGTTCTGCTGTTGCACATGATTACCAAAATGGCCCAGAAATTACACAGCTCTGGTAAGTTACAGCAGAGAAATGTTAATTGAATTTGTTTAGCATAATCCTTGATCTCATATCTCACTTCTGACTCTCCCATCCTTTATGGGTAATCCTTTTATTAATGAAAGACAAATACACATGTTCAATCTAAAATGCACCTGGTCACATTGCCGTTTTCCAAAACACTAGAAATTTTGTGCTAGCCACAACTTTTACAGAAAAATGACTTTAAAACATCTTAAAGAGCTTTCAAAATGTCAGTCAGTAGGAAGAAAATGTAATTTTTTACAAAACACAAAAAGACACAGTCACACTATGGAATGTACCATTCCTTACATCCATGAGAGGAGGCTGGAGAAATAATATTGAGGGACTACATATTTGGGAGTAAGAACAAAAGCTCATGGGATTGTATTTTCCAAGCTATAGGTTTAGCTGGTGCATGCATTTTAAATTATATTGAAGGCTGCTCAGGTGTGGAATACTAGAAATAGTCCTGATCATGCTGAAGTTGGTGGTACCAGATAATTCTGTTGATCATAATACTTCAGAATAGATGACAATATGCAGTATTTAAAGCTATCATAAAAAAACTCCAATAAAATAAACACAGGAAATCTATGGTAAAATGTGTCAATTTTGTCAAGTTCTCCAAAGTCAAGGAATATAAATCTAAATTGTTGTCAAAAGCACATACTATTGTCCAAGAAAACAACTGAAGACTTTGTAGGATGAGGACAATGCATTTTAAGTCTACTCTTGAAAGTGTTCAGATGATTTCCAGCACTCAAGGGCTCTTGCTGAGGCACAGCCCTGCCAGATGCAAAAACCTGGACTGAGAGTTATCAGACTCACAGAAAAAAATTCTGGTCAGCATTTCATGTAATCAACATGCAAAAACTGATTCAAAAATTCCCTGCCTTCAGCACCTTTAATTATTCTTCTTTCCTCTAGAAGACAGCAGATCAGGTGATTATTTATTGAAAGATCTGTGAAATGTTTTTTCATCAGACAATGTTAGGCTGTAGGCTCCTTTCTAGGATTTCATGTGGACTCACAATTCTTTTTGCCTACTGATTCTGCTGATAATCTTTTCTATCCATTTTACTAAACATAAAAAGAACAATAAAACCATATTTGTTGTTGCAGTGGCATCTCACAATAATATAAATAACTCTTTTGTAAGTGAAGTTAGGTGACTGAGTCAAAGGTAGCAGAATGAAACACATCCTCCTTTGCATTTTTAAACATTGTTTTCTGACAATCCCATCCCTTTTGTCCACGACAACTCTGGTCAAAACATCTATTTTATTAATAAATGTTGAGATAAATTGAGTAATTAATGGTTCTTCCTGCCTGGTTATTGAAATGATTGATTTAGAAAATAAGTCTTGGTTCAAAGATATAAGGTAATATGGCAGTACTTGAATTTAAATGTAATTGTTTCCCCACTAGATGAAGTATTTCTTTTGTCTGAGAATACAGAAACTACTCTTATTTTCTTGACACAGAAAAAATTTTCAGTCAGAAGAGTTAGAAATAAAAACTTACTGTCTTTCTTCTCCCTTTCATTAAATTTCCCTGCAGACTAAGAACTACCATGGTATCTTGTCTTTCTCTATTCTATCCTCAAAAAGACTGAGAAAAATCTAGTAGATTATCAACAATGAGCTGTTTGAAAGAGCTAGAAATACTGCTCTATTATCACAGCAGGAATTTCCTATGTGATGAGTTCATCATAGGATGCACAGACATTCTCCTGGAAGGTAGAATAAAGGCTGTACCTGGAACTCAAAGCCAGCAAATCCTCATCTTGACTTGGTGCCAGGTCATGTTTTGCCAGACAAAGATATTAAAAATGTAATGCCAGTACTAACGAGAGGTTTGGCACACGAAACATGAGGAATGTTACAGATTGTGCTGACAGTGTGACACTATGTTTTCCTGGATGTAATCTGGGTATCATGAGAGTAAGCTTGGAGCACTAATGAGAAGAATGATATTGAACTGGAAGAGCTGCTAAATATGCAGTAGCCACAGGGTTCCTGGAGTGAACTGGAACTGAAATGAAAACTGCAATACTGAAAGTAACAGAGGGTAAACTAGGCAGAAATACAGAAGGAAGAGACTCTCAGCAGGCAAAACTTGTTTGTGGTTCCACGCTTGCCAGGACATAAAGGGTTTTTCTAATCATACTCTGTTTATCCCTGAAGTACTGTTAAAGAGGAGCAGGATTTTTGAGCTTAAAGGGGCACATATCATTTCAGGATATAAATGAGTTTCACAACTGATTGGAAAAAGCCATGTTTAAAACTTGAACAGAAAACCTGTTTATTATCTGCAAGAACTAAAATTCATATTGGATATACAAAGTTAATTCTATATCTTTGAGATTCCTGTGGTCTTTTTGCTGTTGCCCGTGTTGATTTTTGTTTGCCTCCTATTTGT
Source organism: Parus major (assembly GCF_001522545.3). NCBI lineage: Eukaryota > Metazoa > Chordata > Aves > Passeriformes > Paridae > Parus > Parus major. The sequence continues at coordinate 12,031,316 of NC_031771.1, read as the reverse complement.
ATCAGCTACAGTTAGTGATCCTTACATGAAATGTATATAATATTCTTTAATGAATTCTTTTTTTGACCATCTCTGTTGGAATTCTCAGCATTTGCACTACAGGTCTAGACAGGAGCCATGCACCCAAATAACTCTGACAGTCAACAAAATCTGTCAGTGTGCTAGATGTTCACTTATTGAGACACAAATTACAAATATAGATATGTATAGTCATTGAAGAAGCATTACCATCAAAAGAACTTTAAACAGAATGCTAGCTAATTTATCTCTTCAGTCTCCAAATGAATGTTCCATAATTCTCAGTAGCTCACAGTGTTGCCTCTGGTATCCTGGCTCCTGTTAAACTGCTAATATCTTCAATTACCACTTTATATGCAAAATTCACCACTGAAGTTATACTTAATTTTTGACTTCTATGAAAGCGTGAGATACAAAGGAAAGCAGCAGCCAGGCAGTTCTTTGTCTTTAGGAGTAGGATAATTGAGGGAATAACAAAGTAACCCTGAAGCTCATATTGTGACTGCCCCAGTTGTCATTTATTTCCACTGTACTCGATTCACACTCTTCACAGGAATGCAGAGCAGGAAGTTTTAAGGTAGAGTGGACTTATACTTCCCCCTTCCTCAGTACAATACATTTTACTACTATCAGTACTTGGAGATAATGCATAATTCAGTTTGTCTTGTATTAATATATTGTTCAAGGGAAAAAGAGCAAAGAAAACTTAGCCCATGAAGAAAGAGGTCTACTCCACACCAAGCCCTCTTTCTGAGATAAGTAAAGAAAGCAGATTTGCTTTTATTTCTTCCCTTTCCCTCTAATGTCAAGTACAAGGATACCAAAAATAAAGCAGTGTGTTTTTCTGGATTCAGAACTATGTCAAGCAGAAATTACTTCTCACTTTTAGTAACAGGAATCCTATTTTTGGATGCACTTGAAAAGTGCACTGCAGAGAGAGATTATTATTATTTTCTTTAAAGATTAAAACAGTTATGTTTTGACTAAAACATGTAAATGTGATGTTCTCATAAACAGCAGTGAAAAAATGTAAGTAAGAGCAACTACTACTATCCATTTCTCCCTGTTATATTTTATCTTAACTTCTTTAATTCAGCCTCTAAAACAAGCGCACAAAGGAGTAAACCCCAACCTCTGTTCTGTAGAAGGATTAAACCCAGGAAATAATTTAATAAAACTCTACAAGAAAAATGACTTAAGTGTTGAGGACAATGCAGCACTAATGTGTTTCATAAGCACTGCCTTACCGGCTGTAAGAGGGTCAGCGCACATGTCACTTCTGTTTTGCTTCCATGCCAGCAGGCACTGCAGGCTGAGCGGATCCGCTGCTGCTGCTACGTGGCTGTTGAACGGCACCATCAGCTGATGGGCCTTGGCGATGCCACAGTAGCTATCTGTTTCAGCCACCAAGGGCAAGTTGTTCAAAGATTTTGCTGCCTCAGAGGCCTGACAGAAATGTTCCAGAGCTTTGTTATAGTTCCCCTAGTAAAGAAGAGGGGAAAAAAAGGAAAATAACATTAAAAACTACTTGTAGTCAACTGTTATTTTACCTTGACATTAGAGCCTCGTCCTCTCGTGCCTCAGAGATGTGGCAGCCCACAGAATGACCCATGGCAGGGCATTAAGGAAATCACACTCCCTTGCTGTTTTCTTACCTCTAAAATACAGATAATACTGCTATAAATACTATCTTTGAATTGAATAGTTTTTTTGTTATCTCTGTAGCATTTTGAGTGCAAAATCCAAGTATATTGATGCTAAGTATTAATAAAGATTGCAGTCAGACAATTTAGAAATTATTGCTATTCATGAAATTATTTCATTGCATTCAACATTTTTGTGGGAAGAAAGGTCCTAATTTATGGTGGTATTAAATTTTAAAAAAACAAATCCTAAAAATGGAAAAAGGAAGGATAAGGATAATGAAGTGATAGACTCACAGCACAGAAAATAACTGAAATTAAACCTTACTCATTTATGGGGGAAGAAAGGGGTCTACAAAAACCCAGGGATATTCCTAATCACAAAAAGAGAAACAGTAGGAGAAATGTAGTCCAAATGTTGCTGAATAGAAAACTCAAATAATTTATCTCTCTGTTCTACTATTGGAGTGGAATTCTGCTGCCCTGACGGCAGAAACTTCCTGACTGAAAACATTTTCAGAGCTATCTTATCCTTTCACCTTGATTTAGTAAGACTGAAATTCCCTTCTGGACAGAGCTTGGGAAGAGAGATTCCAACTGGTACCAGTTTCACTTGATACCACTTTTTGGGATGAAAATTCCTATAACTGCTAAAATATGCAAATGATTAAAAAAAGGAAAAAAAGAGTAATAGAAATGGCAGTAGTCTTTTAGCTCTGTTTAATACAGCAGAAGAGCAGAACCAGGCCTGTAAGGACACATCAATGAATAAAGAATGATAAACTGTAATATAACAAAAAGCAGAAACACCTACTTACCATACTCATGAGAACTATAGCAGCTTAAGTGATGCAATTAATGAGAGGAATGCAGCAAATCAGACTAAGAAGCTCAGAAAAAGTGAAATCAGAAATGACAGAGTGTATCATGCATATTTCAGAGTGTACATAATAAGTAAGCAATCTGTTTAACAAACTAGGAGAAATGAGACCTAATAGTCCTGCATAACACAAACCCAGGCATTTTAGGAAACAAGAAACATCTGTGTAAAACCATCATGACTAGAAAGAAAACTGTGTGTACAGCATTACAAAAAGACAGTGTTGGTGAGGGAATAGTGAGATGAGAGAGCTGGAAAGATACAGCAACAGTATGGACAGACCAAAGTGAATTTGGTCAAAATGATTTGTGTTTGGAGAAAAGGAAGAGTTATATCCCTGGTTTATTAAAGGTCCCCACGGATAGATCTGGATATAAACAGAGATATCTTTAATTTGATGGACAGTACTACTGCAAATTTTATCACTGGGTACAGAGTTGAATAAAAAGACCCTAATAATGACTTAACTTAGAGAATACTGGTGATGACAGCTGACACCAGCAGGCAGTTATCCAAAAGAAGAAATGTTAATTCACGCTCAGTTTTGGTAAACATTGCTGACCTTGCAGAAAAAAAAATTATATAGAAAATGGGGAATTGCAAACTTTAAGATTTTTTTATTTATATTTTAACTAAATATTTTATATATATTAATATTATTAAGTTACTGCACTTGTGCCCTTCTACACTACTGCCCCAGCACAAGGCAGAAAATTCTGAACTGAGAAAGAGAATTTAAAGAATAATCAAATAGAGATTAGTTCTTAAAATACCTGTTCTATTGAATTGATTATTAGCAATGGTGGAAGAAGGGATGAAATACAGAAACAGTTAAACAGAATTTGTTTAATTATTTTTCAGATTTGGAGAAGACTAATTCAGCATAGTGTCATATCACCCTGCTTCCTTCTAAGTTTCAGATCAATTTTACAGTTACTTCATCAAGTTGTCAAAGAATTAAAAACTGAATTTTCAATGAGAAATTCAGCATTTATGTTAAGAACACAGGTAAACATAAAACTCTCAGGCTAATTTAGAGATTATAGAGTAAAAAAAGTTTCGACTGCTTATGAACTAAAAACAAGACAAACAGAAGAGCAATTTTGGTAGTGGGAGTTCTCTGTAAGAGGAACCCAGGAAAATAAAAGCGGCATTTAGAGATAGAGTAAGTGAAAAGGGGAAAGAGCTCTATGCAATATATTACACACAGAACTTATGACAAAAAATATACAACAGAAGATATTTTATTATATTATTATTTTATTCATAGTGAAAGTGTTTCCTAAGTTCCATATTATCCAGTATACAGAACAAATTTTTCTTTTACTTATTGTATCTAAATAATTTTGCGTAGCAATTCATCTCTAAAATAGGTGTTAAAGCATGAATCTTTCACTTTTGCAGCAATGTCTTTAACCCTTTTGGTTTCAAAACCCAAGTGCTCCTGTAGTGCAAGTGGAGTGAGAAGAGAAAGTCCTTCCACTGCTAACAGACCTTTGACAAACTACTTGCTGCGAGAACCTATTTCACAAATTTGGCTGAGAGGATGTAGAGAAAAAATGTAGCTAAGATTATAAACAGCTCATTGGTATGCAGTGCAGTATGCATTCATGTATACTGCAATAAAATTTCATTTGCATTAACCGATGACTCTTTATGGCCATATATGGCCCCAATGGTGATTTGGATGCAGATTTTTCACAACATGTAAAGTTTGTCCTGATCTGAATTTGGAGTTTTATATTCATCTATTTTAGAACAATACCCTGTATGTTAAATATGATGTGAAACTTTCACCTTTCCCAGAAAATTAAGGCACATTTCATTTAATCACACAGTGACTTCTCCTTGGGTAATTCCTGCAAGATGCAACACCTGGAGCAAATCCTCCTGCATCATCTCATAAACAAAACCAGATTTTACCAAGAAGTAAATCAAGTTTGAGATCATTACTACAAACAGTACTTACTCTTTCATTGTGAACTTTTCCAAGTAGGACATTTGCATCCACCAGGCTTTGGCTTAGATTAGCGCTCTCAGCATTCTTCATAAATTCTCCCAAGTACTTCACAGCCTCATTTGATTTTCCCTGACTGAAGCAAAGGACAGGGACAAAATGAAATATTTACTCAGATAGCTTCTTCAAATGCTGAAGATCTGCCCCCTTGTTCTGAAGCAACTTTACTTTGTGATGACTCATCCATGACTGGGTTTTATTTCCAAATGGCCTCCAGCGCTACCTGTGCTGAACTCAATAAAACTACTTCCAAACAGAATGTCTGAGGGCAAAGCTGGATCCTTTCAGCAAAATAGAACAAAACATTCTTTCAGAATATTGTGCCATATTTTAAGGCCAAGAATGAAAACAGGTGACTGATATAACAGGGTTTTTAGACCTTCCATTATTTTTTATTTTTTTTTTTCCATACTAAGCTGCTGATAATATCTTCAATTCAGCTGGACCTCACATCCTGACAAAATAGGGGAAGGAGGTATGAAGGTGTTTTTTTCAGTAAGGTCTTCTGTCATTCAGAGCTGCTCTAGAAGCTGGTGGTGCAAGTAGCAGCTCCATAAAAGTATTGTATCTTAATTCTGGGGTGACAGCCTTTCCCTGTAACACAATACTGCCCTGTGGCTGGGTGGATCAAAGGTGGCCAGGGTCACACAGGCAAACCTATAAACTGTGGATTGCAGGTGCCACCCCCAAATCCCAGTGAGTTCAGAGCAACCTGAGGTCACAGTTGCATCTAACTTGAAAATTGGCTAATGTACCTTGACAATAACATTTGCAGATTTCCTTATTTTTTTATTTTTTTTTTAATAAAGCCAGTCATATTAACAATATAAGACCTCAGCAGTGTGATTGCAAGATATAAGACAGACATCTGAGCTTGCTTGTGAATAAGGCACGGTGCCCTTTCTCCCTTTAAGGCTGGAGTGTTACTCCAGCTGACCTCAATATCAGCCATGAACTTGAGTCACTAATGTAGGAGTGTAACATGCTAAATGTCAATGCACCAAGCAAGACACAAAATCCAGACTTAATTAAGAAATTCACATAAATAGGAGTTTCTGTAAGTGATAAAGAATTGTGATCTATTTTCTCACCATCTTAAACCACCTTCAAGTTATATTCCTGCAGAAAATGATGGCCTAGCATTTATTTGCAATACAGTTTTTATTATAAACTATATTAGGGATGTGCGCTTTCAAAAAAAATCTGGCAGAACTCTGAATTTCCCTTTTTTATGCTATTGGAGTAATTATAACAGCCTGCCACGAAAGAGGAAACACAGCAAAGCTTAGCTGCAAATTTACAATATTGCAGTGATTATCTGTATGTGACTGAGAGGGCAAAATTCCTACAAAAGGATGCTAAATCACTGCAAACTAACATTCTTGAAATGTTCAAGTATATGTTACTGTAAAGCTTAGTGGTCAATTAGCAGACTTGGATTTACTAAACTTTCCTGATTTAAGTATTTTATTACCATGAGAATATGAAACATATCAGACTGTAAACATTTACCAAACGTCAAAAGGCTGCTAAATTTTAAAATTAGAAACACATATTTTTTTAACCTGTTTATTTTTTCCAAAGAAAAAAAATCAAATGTTTCCCTACAGAAACACAGCATATGATTTATATAAGTTAAAAGACAAGGTTAAAGTGTTAGACAAATATTAATTCCAATTTTTCTAGTTTTCTATATGCAGTGCACAGGTGCAACTTGAAGAGCATATTATATGGTATAATCATTAAATCCATTCAACCAGACCTTTGAGAGTTAAAAACATATATTCTGAGGAAAAGGACTCCTTGGTCCAAGGAATGAGAATGAAACAGTGCAGAATATTTGTGTATCAAGGTGATTCCACTTTCCAATTGGGAAAACAGGACTGTTAACACCCACATCCCCTGACAACTGTCCAATTATGTATATCACACTTGGCCTACTGTTTGCAGTAGAAGTAATCAATAAAGGATGTGGTTGAGTGAACATAGATTTTGGTTGAACCAATGCATGAAAACTTAATCATTTACTCAGAGTGGAGAAATCAAATAGAGCAGAGATGAAACAGCCACTAAGGGGTTTTTTGATTGTGCCACCAAGTTTGTGGGCTAGAGGCTGAAAGTAATAAAGCAAATGGAATCAGTGACAGGAGAAAATGTAAAAAGGTTTTCTTAATTTCATGAATTAATAGAAATGTTTTGATGCATTTTTGGCCATTTTTTATTTTTCACATCAAAACTTCTGCTCCACATATAGAAAATATGAAAATTGCTAGCCTATATAACCTCTTTGAGGAAAACAGGAACCAATTTGCTACATATCAGAAAGATATTTCTCACTGTTAGAACTTCACTTATGCCAGGTAGCAATCAGTTGGTACAGGTTAACAATTTTTCAAAGGAAGTATTTTTAAAAGCACTACAGCTTGAGATATTTAAAGTATGCTAGAAGGATTATTGAAACACTTTATTCTGCACAAGACCTGATAACATGATAAACAGGTCTTTTCTACTCAAAGGGCTAATATTTTATAGTTCCTTCAAAAATCTACATGTTATTTTATACAGCCATATACTTTCTATCTCCTTAGACATCACCTTCCTAAATGCATAAAATGCAATTTCCTAAAGATGTAGTCATTCATGATCCCACAGAACAGTTATGATGACTTCAGCAGAAGAGATTACACATCTACAGCAACTCATTTTCCAGTTTCATGCTAAAATGCCCTATGAGATTTTTACCCCTATTAGACTTTTATGAAAATATGCACCTTTTATAGGATTGCTCATGTGATGGAATTGGATGTATAAATCATGTGTCCACAAGAAGTCATTACCATGGTGGACACTGGCAGAATAAGTCAAGAACATGATGCTATTATGTCAGATCCTTTCCCCTGGAAAATGACATGACTAAATGTACATGACAAAGATTTTCAGTTTCCCATGGTCTCTGGAAACATCTGCAGCAAAGATTTCACAAAATATTCCAAAGCCATAGACAGGTTCTGAGCCATTCAGGAGGACTCGGGCACTTTCTCCAATCTATCACAAGGAAATAAGTGCAAATTCTCACAGACATTATGGTTGTAATGCATTATTTTTGGGAAACAGTAATCTTCTTGTGAAGATCTTACCCATCAAACTTAGAATAATTTACACAAATCTAGCCCAGACCAGGTAACAATACAAGTAAAGGCAAACCGAACAAGCTGAATATGGGGATTCTGTCACCAGCAGTGATTATTGGTGCATTTATCCAAAATGTTCTGTGTCCAGCTCTGGCATCCTCACCACAGGATGGATATGGACCTGTTGGATTGGGTGCAGAGGAGGCCACCAGGATTCTCAGAGGGCTGGAGCACCTCTCCTATGAAGACAGCTGAGAGAGCTGAGGTTTTTTCAGCCTGCAGAAGTCACCAGGGAGAACTTACAGTATCTAAAGTGAGCTTATCATAAAGATGGGGACAAATTGTTGAGCAGGGCTTGCTGCAACAGGACAAGGGGCAAGGGTTCTAAACTGAAGGAGGGTCGATTTAGATTAGATATAGGAAGAAATGTTTTACAACAACTGTGGCTAAACTGGAACAGGTTGCCCAGAGAGGTGGTTGGTGCCCTCTCCCTGAATATGTTCAAGGCCAGCCAGGATGGGACTTTGAGCAACTTGGTCTGGTTGAAGATGTCCCTACTCACTGCAGGGGGGTGTGGATTAGCTGACCTGTAAAGATCCCTTCCAACCCAAACTATTTTGATTCATGCATGATTCATAGGTGCCCAGACTTTTCCCTATATAAGTTTCTCAAACAACTGGAAGTTGCTGAGTGTCGCCCTAAAAATCAGGCATTTCAATACTATTTTCATAATTTCTAGCCATTTCCCCAAGAAAGTAACTATAAACATAGGTGTTTATACATTCCATTAAAGATATGCTTTTTGATAGACATCTCTCACAGCCAGTGAAGTAGGGAAGGTGTTAACCTGACTATCCAATCCCTGGTCATAATTGAAAACCTGTAAATAACCTGAAAGAACAAATAAATGTCTCTTCTTTCACCACACCAAGAGCTGTGTCCGTGTGAATCATTTCGTGTCCAACAGTGACAGCTGAGAACCATCATGATGCTTTACAGGGTTGAAGAGTAAATCCGTATCACGTACCCAAAGCTCTTCAAAGCAGGTACATATGTAAGGTGTTTAATTTGGTAAATGCTTTCATGGCAAAACTAGCAGATGGGTTTTATCTGTTGTAGTCAACAGCCATTTTCAAAAGAAAGGGTTTTTGGCTGGGTCTTCACCAGGAAGACCCAATGTATTCTCTAATCTGCTCTTCAACAGATTAAATCCCTGATCCTACACATGGGATTAAACTCCTCCTTCACGTCAATGAATCAGAATATTCCTCTTCTAGAAGAAGGCCTTAAATACTAAACTGAGGAGTCTTACCACTCTTAGTATCTGCTCCCACTGCTCCTCATCTACTGTTTTCCTTCTCTTCCAAATTGCAACAACTGGAAAGCAGTGGGGCCGTCCATTCATGGACAGCTATAGAATGTTCACAGAAGGTGTGGAATACAGCTTTGATGCAGAAGAAAATCACTAGCCACTCTGTCTTTTGGTCTGCTTTTAAGAAAATAATTGCACTGGCATGGTCTTTCAGATGAAAGGTTTAACAAACTGACTTCAGAAAGGTCTCAAAATCTGCAACTTCTTGAGTAAATAAATGCATGTGCCCTCATTCCAGAATGCCTAAATCACAGAAAGGAAATTAATATACATAGTTTACCAGGGATGTTCTCTTGACTATCTTAACCCAGCCTCTACCCAGACTGCTACTTTTTGAGAATACAAGGAGCTCAGGAATGCTACTGAGAGCTCAGAAAACTTTGTACTCATTGCAAAGCCACTCATTGTAACAGCTGGTGTTTTTCTACTTAATCTTTCTTGGTTAGGCTTTAAGAGAGTTTTAAAACTTGGATCTGGTACTCTTAGTGTGTTCTGTGTCTTTTTGAATATCTTTCCTCATGTTCTTATTTAGGATGCTCAGAATACATGTAGACATGAATTATGCATCAGAGAGCTGAAGAGTACTGGGGTTGTGGCTGATCCGTGTGTGCTTGGATAAGGCCAAGAAATAAGGGATCTGACTCAAAGAGGAGAATTTGCTCTGCATGCTGAAATAAACCTGGTGACAAGTCCCTCTCCATATTGCCAAGGTCCATCATGCATCATATGCACTGAGGTCTTCAAACATAGGATAAATCAAGAATAAGCTACAACCTTCACTTTAATATTTTTTTCCCTATCTCATATGGTAATTTCATTATTATATTTCATTCATATTTTATGTCAAAATTTGTACCTGAACTAATTCACCTGGAGGAAGATTTTAATGACAGATACTGAAACAAAAATATTGAACATAAGCATCGTATTTGCAACAAATCTGTACCTAGTTACACATGCACAAAACAGAAGTGAGTGCAATAAATGGAAACTTACAGTTCAGAAAATATTACACTGAGACACCTACTGAAGTTTGCTACATTCTTCCAGGTTTCCTCTCTTTCTTAACCTGGAAAATAGGTCTGCATTTCTATTTTCCAGTAAGGTAAGGTCCCCCCACAAACCAAAAAAAAAAAAACCCAACACTTAAAAAGCCTTCAAAAAGTGGAAGAAAAAGGATAGGTTTACAGGCAAAGAAAAACTAGAACTATACATTTTAAAAAATGTGTAACAGTTTAAAATAACTTTCCATGAAAGGGTCACTTACTGCAAGAAGGGCACTGCTTAAAATTTAAGCAGTCAGTAATGGGAAGCGACAGACCTCTTAACAATTTAAGTCTTTCACAGCTGAGTGAATCTGCACTGACAGTCAGACAAGGATGTGTTAACCTACCTTGCCAGGATCTGGGCTACAGCTGCATATGCTCTGCCCAGGCCAGCAGAATCACAAAGGGTTGTGAAGATTTCTACAGAGGTGTTCAAAACCTGCGAAACAGGAAGATAAAAACAGTAAATAGTGTTTTAGGAATAGTAGGAATTCCCACTTTTTCTTCCCCTCCCAATCTCTCTGTCCACACAGAACACAAAATTAAAGCTTTCCCACTTCTACAGCTGTTCTCTACTTAGCCATAATGGGACTAGAGTTTTGATCATTATTTATAGTTGTTTGAAACTATTATGTAATTACAAATCAAAAAGACACAACTTGCAATTATGTCTCTGTATTTTGGCAATTTGCAAAAAACCAGGTTTTTTTACTGATTTGCAGTATAAATTTTATTATCCATTGTTTAAAGGATTTTAAGAGCCTGTGCTTTTATTGAGTTTCTGAAAATCAGTAACTTAAGATGGTGTCCTTTGCATTCATACTGTTTTAGAATGATATGCTGACATACAACTCAGTATTAGTTTTCTTTCTTTAATCTGTCACAAGTTATCTTAGTACAATTCAGATGCCCCAAAACTGAATCAATTACAGGTTATACATTTAATCTATGTTGTCTTAAAATACTGTAGATAGCGCTGCTATTTTTCTAATTAATTATTCACTCACAAGAAGTTTATTAACATTAGCTTGGAATCTACTCTATTATTATCAACCCCTCCATAACTGAAGGCTTAAAGCTGCTGCATAAAAATATATGATCTTAATTTAACACTGACATCACCTGTATTGCAGAATTTATCTTTTCATCCTTTTTTTTTTTTTCAATGGCGATGACAGGAGAGTGCATATAAAATTAAATCTTATTCTTTCATCCCTCCTCTTTGTTGCTTGACCCAATCTATTACACACATGAGAAAACAGGAAATCTCCAAAGACTCTCTATGGAAATCCTTTTTGCACATTTCCAAGAAAGGAGTAGTGAATGTCATTTACCAGCTCTGAAGGGGGATGGGAGATGCCCAGAGACATATGACAGTATCCTGCATGCCCCATGATGCCCAATGATACTGAGGGAAAAGACTGGGCATTTTCCACTAAGAGCGCATCCCCTGTCACTGGCAAAGTGCATGGCTCAGGAGAAGACAACCTGTGTGTGCTAATGCTGTGAGTGTCACCATTTCCATTACTGTTTCCACCACTCAGATTTCCTAGTTTTTGGGGTTTTACTACATGCAGCAGCATCCCTGGACATGGGTCTTATTCTTTAGCTGCACAAGCTCTGTGTGCACCAGAAGTAGCATTGATTAATGTGCACTGCCCTATTTATCATCCCTCAAGTACTTTCTTATCAGTAGTGTTCTAATGTTGCATCCTATCCTTGCAGGTCACTGCCAATTGAGTTATCAATGCATTAAGTGTGACAGAAAGAGTACAAAGGCACTCCAGTTAGGAAGTTGTCACATCAGTTCAGAACTCTCCCTAAACTGAATACATACATGATGTTGTTAGTGCCTGCAGTACATCCTTCTAATGATCCAGGATGATCAGAAACACACAGGTGTCCAAGAAATAATTCTTGGTATTGCATTTAACTCAGGGGACTGCAGCATTTGTTGTAATAATCGTGCCCATATTAGAAAACTTGCTATCAGAGTATCAGGAGGTGTCACAAATGTTATCTGCTGGACTGAAATCATTCCTACTTTAAACTGGCCTCTACAATATTAAACTTGGACATAGGGCCTGCAGTCATTACTATGTGGTGCAGGAAGGTTACTTAGGAACTTAAGGATTTGGCTACTGTATATTTTTTTCTATTAAAGATATCAAAAAGCCTGAAAAGTACAGCTAAACCCAAGGAAAAATCATACACAGCACAGCTGAAGTAAAAAGTTGTTTCCTTGCATCGCTGCAACAGCTGTGAGAAAGACAGAAGTAAATAAATAAAGCCACTCATTCATACTGATTAAAAATGCTCATTTTGGTCTCAGGTTACCACTATTCTATACAAATCATTCTATTGTACTTCATTCTAAATAATGAGGAAATGACATAAATTGAATCATCTTCATGAAAGGGAGGAAATCTTGATAAATTACCATAGAAAATATACTCTTTGTTTGTATTTCAAATGACTCCTCCCGCTTCAGGTAACACATAGGGACACAGAAAGGGACACAGCAGCTTGATGGAAAGGAGCTGTGTAATGCCCCTGGATGCCACAGCTGCCCAGTATCCATTTATGTGAAAGAAGTGAAGAGGGTTCTCTTCTGTGATGTATGCCCAACCTTCAACCCTCAGGATAGAAACACTTCAGGATAGAAAAAGAGGAACAGATCAAACAGGTTGAAGTGACAGTTAAACACATAAGCATTATAGGATTTCACCCTAAGTCTCTTGAAATTACAGCACTTTTTATTTTTTTTCAATCAAAACAAAAAAAATATAAAATTTACATGCTGGAAAATCAACTGGAACCAGCACAGTGATGCCTGCCAGAATCTGTAAAAAGCCTAAAACCAGCAAATGGGCATGAAAACTTTCCTGATTATTTTTATGGGATAGGAACAACCAATCCATGTAACCGGCTTGCTGTGGATACCACATAGAAGAAGACATGCATGTGGCTAGAGTGGCCAGAGGGTATTGTCTTGGCAGGGCTCTGCCAGTCATTATTTGGATCTAATGGAATTTATAGGTTCCCAATGAAAGTTTGCCTTTAGACAGAAGAATAACCAGAAAATAGCATTTTTTATATATATATATATATATATATATATATGTGCCATTCTGTGCAGGGGAAAATTACATCCAAGGAAGAGGTGGATTAATTAATGCTGAAAACTCCTACACAAATGTGCAATTTTACTGCATGGGAAAAATTCAGACAACAAAAGAAAAACCTTCATATTAATGTAAGATGCTTCTGCTGCAGTATTCTATAGCAAATACAGTGCTTGAAAATGTCATCTTGGTAATTTTCTTTAAAATTATTTGTTCATTTATTTATTAATAAAAATATATAACAATATGTAAATAGATATTGAATGGGACTATGCAAGAATCTATACTGGTAATGTATACTAAAACCAGTTTGGGTATTACACACATTAAGCTAAATTTCCTCCTCAAAAGCTAGACAAAGTTTCCAGAGATTTACTTATTGAAGGGGTAAAACGTCTATTTTTCCTTTATATTTTGTTTTGTTTGTTAGTTTTTTTAGAATTAAAAATTCTAAAAAAAATTTTTTGTAAAAAGAGTTCTGAGGAAGGAAGCTGTTAAAATAGATTTATCTTGATCATACTAGACTCCATTCTAAAATTATAAAATTTCCATATTGTTTCAAAGACATTTTGATACTCCTAGCAACTAGTTGTATATGAGGTTGAACAGATTAATGTACAGTTCTTTCTACTATATATACATATATATATATATACACTATATATACTACACTATATAAAAAATGTAACCTAAGTTTAACAATATAGCAATTATAAAAACCACACTGATTCTGGTCACAGATTAGTTTTTGGATCAATATGACCAAGCATCCTGACTATCTCAAAAGTTTTACTTCTGTGGGTCTGTGGAAAAAGTAGCTTAAAAAACCCAAATAACATGAAAGTCAATGTCTAATACAGTGGGTTTCAAGCACTTTTTCTTCTTCATGCAGGATAGGAAGGTAGAAGTTGAAGGTGGATTTCAACTCCCACATAACAGATCACAGGATAGCTCCTGTGCAAGCATCCATTCACAAAATCAACTCTCGTTCTGTGTCTTTGTAAGTCTGTTGTGTCCACAATTACAGTGTAAAAATAAAGTATTAAGCTCTGCTTAAATCCACAAACTAGAGCCTGTTTGTGGTAACTAATTCACACTAATTCTCTAGCTAGTGGTAAATTTCATGTTTAGCTCCTTTTCCAAGAAAAATATTCGTGAGCTCTCAGGCAGAGATTTACTTCAGTTATCTTGGCATTATGCCAGGCTGAGCCTCCAGGCCTTATTCCATTAATATAAAAGAGATACAGGAGCTCCTCCCCCAAGAAATCCCTTCATCCAAAATCCCACCCTTTATTTTTCATTGTTTTCATACCTGTAATTCTTTTTTATGTGCACAAAAACATGCATGCACACCCCATTAGCATATGCAGGACTCAGACAAAAGCACAGAGGCTGTGGAACACTGATACATCTGGGGATAATGGACAAAAGAGCAAATATTGAAAGTATGAATTTATGTTGAATAAAGAACATCTATCCAACTCAACATAAGATTAATGCTCCTACCAGCATTTCACAGTTTTGGTAAAATACATTTCTCTCACATGCACATGATGAGATAACATTGATTTATAATACTGTAACTTTAAAAAACACAAAAACATAGTTCTGCTCTCAACTTTAGATTTGATATTGCTGCCAAACTTTGTTGGAAATACATTTGTTTTGATTTCTGCGAATCTAGCTGTGTTTAGCCATTTCACAGCTGGTGAGCAGGAAAGATGCTTCTGCCTCATTTACAGATCTTGAACATGAATCAGACAATCAACTGGACCATTAGTCAAAGAGATCAGTAGCTAATGATTCCTGACAGGCACTGCAGTGGCAGGCTAAGGCCCAGCCTGGCTAGCAGCATCTGACAGTATTTTTCTGAAGCTAACAATAGGTGTTGGTAGACAGACCATGCAGTCAAGTGAGACTACAGGACTCATACCACCTTGTACCTCTTAAATACTTTCAGAAAAAATCACATAGTTCTGAAAGTTGCCAAATAATAATTTTGATACAGTCCAGTGAAAATAAGAGACAATAGAATTGCATGCATAGGCACACTGCAATTCAATGAACTCTGACCAGTAGCTGCCCCAGAAATGCTTATTTAAAAATTACAAAATGGGCAGTCTTTATTACCATAATTTGAGTGGTTACACACCTGTGGCCATGCCGAATAAGATTAAAGAAAAGTTTCACAATACAAACCCAGATATAATCCTTTTTGCCAAAGCACAGCATGGGAGAGGTAGGACAGCAAAAGAAAATTGTATTGCTGATGAAATGTATTGATCATAATGAGCCGAGCTCATTGATCCCAGGAATATTACACATCAGTATCAACTGAATGGCAGGCCACACCTTGCTCAGTGCTAAATGTGCTCAGGCATAGCGAGCATCCAGGGTAGAAGCTGCACATATTCCATCTGCATGCTCGCAGTTCAGGGGTACAGAAACTGGGTGCCACATCCAGGAAAGAGGCAGCACTCTCTGATTTGACTGAACTGTTACTTTTCCCTCTTTACTCACAGCTAAAATTCACCAACTCAGTCATGTGAATGTTAACTCCTTGCCCTTAGCCACATGCACTTACACTGGCTGTAGTTTTGGATAAATTACCAGAAATCCACAAATGTTGTCAATCTTCTTACAGAGACAGAAAGAATTTGGCTGGAATTGGTCTGGTCTGTTCCAGAACTCCTATTCCAGGGACTTTACTTGGATAATGCATAGCATAAGCATACATCTCGGAGCAAGGGGATCAGGGAGAGGGGAGGGAAGTAGAAGTCTGTCCAAGTCAAAGGTCAAAGGGGAACACTCTTGTTGAAGACTTTCTGGAGCTAGGACCCAGTGATATGGCTATCACTGAGGTGCTGCTTGGCTCCGTTCTCCCTGTGGGTAACTAATCCAGTTGACACTCCTCCTCCACTGATCTACTGGGCTATCAAGTGCAGTATTTACCCTCATGCTCTACAAACACTCAGCAACACATGCTTCAGGTTACTTGTGTGTGCATCTGCTTGAAGGATTAAGGGAAGGAAGACAAACATTTCACTCATTCCTTCACAGTCTATCAAGATCAGACCTAAGGCTCTTTGCTTGTATCATCTTGTCTGCTTCACATAATACTCAGGACATGTACATCTTGCTTTGATTCCGAATGGATGATATGTAAATATAAGTAACTAATTGAAAAAGTTCCTTTCCCCAGAGTAATTTCAAACTTCTATTGGTGTCTACAAGGTCAGCAGTTCATCCTGTATGCTTCATTTTGCTGCACAGAAAGCTTAAAGAGATGAAATGTACAGATGATTGAATAAACTTTAATTTTTGTTTCTGCCTTACTGTCCATAATTCTGGCCTTCTGTGCCACCAATAATTATGTTAATTCTGATTCTTTACACAAAAACTTTGCAGGAATGAAGTAATGATTTTCTTATTTCCTATACATCATAAAGGGTTTTATTATTCATTCATATTTGAAAAGTTTTTAAAATGTCATCCAGGTCCTTCAGAGCAAAAAACTATGCAAACATCAAATCCAAGTATTTTCATTTACTGTTACTGTGCAGTTTGAAATTTCCACTGCAAAAGACATTGCCCTAGTAAAGGTTACTGCAATCTATATTTAGGACAGGAATGTAATGTTTTCCAAGCCAGCCATTGCTGACATATTTCTTCAAAATGAAGCATGGCTTAACCGTCTGGAGTGAAGAAGCTTCATCTGTTACCCTTTAACAGCAACATAAGAGGAAAAACCAGTTTATGTATCCTTTCCATCCTGACAGATGTGACAATAGCTGGAAACACTGTGCCTGCCAAGAGCTTTTATCAAGTATGTTATAACAACTAGTAATAAGTGTAAATAATAAATGGCTACGATCTTATGGGAAACGGTGGCAATACTAAACAATTTTGGTGCTTGCTGATGGGAGTCTGCTAGTCCTGGAATTCCCTGGCTTCCCAGTAGAGTTTTGGCCTGACAATAAACAACAGTTTAATACTTTATCTAATCCCAGCCAGGAGGTAAGTTCAACAGCAAGCTTTTGCAGATGTTCACATCCAATAATCTATTCATAATTGATGAAACAGGGAGGTCAGATGTAATGGTTGCTACTATTCCAGCAACAAATAAATGGTTATTGACAAAACAAGGCAGTGTGGCGCTGAGTGCCGAGCAGTGACAAGCACGAAACAGTGCTGAGACAGAAGTAGTGATGTGAATACAGCCCTTCATCTTGAGAATTCCTCTATGTGATGTGTGGCACCAGGGCCACTCTGACACATAAGCAGATGGAGGTGACTTGTAAAGGAAAAATGAGATTCTGCAAGTACATAAAAGACAAAGGCAGAGCCGGGGAAAGAAACAAGGAGAAAAGGGTGGACAGGACTGGAAACTGGGGTAAGTGCAATAATGCAAATTGTTAAGAAATGTTTTTGTACAGCAGCACTGTGATCCAGATGTTTGAACTGCTTTTATTAGATTGATGTGTACATTCTACATGAATGTACCTGGCTGTCAGATCACTCTAGCCTGCTAAGACAATAGTATCATAATACATATATCTGCATGCTTAAATGTCCATTATTTCTTAGACAAAGCACCTATAAATATTCTGCTTCATGCTTACTAATTAATATTTTGAACAGATATTTTTAACTACGCAAAGTTTTCCTAGCTAAGAGCAAGCAAGCAAGCAAGCAAAGTTTAAATTTGCATAACAATGGTAAAAACTGCTGAGAGAAACTAGGAAAGTATAAAGCCAATTTAAATTAGATAATGTAGTTACTTTTCTGCAAACCAATCTAGAAGTTAAGGAAGGCATCTCATTCAGCTGAGAACCTTATATTCTTCAAGTTCTAACCCATGTAACACAGAAAAAGGATTAATAGACTATTCTTATTGACTGAATAAAACTTGAGTCATTTAGGTGCAAAAAGACACTTGAGATTTTTTGTATCCATTTCAGTGCAAAAAGACAGTATTTCTACAATGTTTACTGTGTAATATACTAGTATGAAAAACAGCTGAATGAAATAGGGACCTTTACTGGTATATGCAGTCATAAAAAGATTTCAGACAGAAATATTTTAAATATTAATATTACTAAAATCATTTAAAGCACCAAGGAATGTGAAATCGATTTCTTTAGAAGTACAATTTATTTCACACTTTGCTACCAATTCTTTTGATCAGCTCTGAAATAATACATAAGCTGAAAGCAAAACAGCAAAACAAATTGCTTCTAGCAAGGAGGCACCAAGCTCTCAGTTTTACACAGGCACGCCTCAGTGTTTTAACTTCTCAGGTTATTTATCTATCAAAGGATAAATTTTAAATTCCTCAAGATCTAATGCCTGAATCAAGACCTTTTCTCCAATTTAGCCATCAATGATTCTGATCAAGCAAAGTTGTTAAGCATTTGCTAATACCTGAATATATGACTTGTCACCCCAAAGTCATTGAGAATAACTGAACTGAAATTTAAACATACATTTAATAAGTGAATTGCTGTAGCTTGAACTGTACCAATGAGAAACCAATCTAATTTTAAAAGCCTTACTTTACAGAATTTTTTTTTATAATCTGTTCATTAGAATTAACTGTACAATGGAAAACAAAACCTCCAAGATTATGACTATATTTGTGCTTAAGTACTGAAATTTCTGAATTTGTACAGTGTGGGTACAAATGTTTCCTTTCTCATGACACATTAAGAGTCTGACTTCTGTAAGTAGATTATCTAACAGAATTAGAAAATTTCTCTTGCAGTTCCTCAGCCATTTGCTACATCCCTGGGTATAGAATGTGCAGTTTCACTAATGGAAGTGCACTAATGGGCTGGCAGTTCCTAAGATCTTGTATGTTATTGTTATCAGATAACATAAACTATGGACATAGACATGCTGTAGCTATCCCTTTCCCTCAATTATGTACAGCACACCTAAGATAGAAATCCAATAGAAATTAAATAGGATGAAATGAGGGGAAACTTTACATTGGCAGGTGTTTAAGAGAAGAAAAAGAGTGGGGGAGTTAAAAAAGAAGCAAATTTTATTAGGTACTCTAAAAAAAGTTTCAATAGAGTCCAGAGAAAATGCCTAAATCACATCCTGTATCTGACAGAAGACAGTTAGTGGAGTTTCAGAAACCTCAGTCAGGACAAACTAACCTTTTTTCCCAGATTAGTAGACAGTAGACCCTGTCTAGCTGTGTCCCCTGTCTGGCTGCCAACCTGCCTGGGAATGCACAGGGAAGAGCCACCTGCACTGGCCACACCAGCAGAGACCACGCAGAGGCTGCTCCATCCCAGCAGCAGCACCAAAAAAGCGAGACCTGAGCTGAGGCTCCATGATTGCCAAGTGCTCTGCCCTCCATGCCTTGGGAAAACCAGATGTAAAGATATCTTTATTCCCTAGCAGAGCAGGTTAAGGAATCTTTATGGCTTTGTTCTCAATTTTTCAAGATATTAGAGCTGAGCAAACCCCCAATAAGGGCAGTTTGCCTCTTTTGAGTTCAAACATAACAGTTAGGAAAAATTTCTTGGAAATAATTCAGAGCTATACAAAGAATTCTCTTGATCTTAGAATATCTCTTATGATGTAAATATACTTTTACTAGTGCTGCACTGCACTCCCCTCCAGTTCTTTTAGATACTAATACAGGAAGTGTGTCTGTGTGTTTAACTGCCTGCACGTGTGTGTAGCAATAGTAAAACAATAAATAAAATGTTACAATTTATCATTTTTGAGTAAAACTATTACTAAAAATAGATTTTGAAGTTTGGCAAACCATATTTGATATGTTAAATAGCAGAACTTCTAAATGCAGGATGTTTAGTATATATTTTAAGCAAGGCTATGGAATCTTGTAAATATACATAAATATATGTAAATAATCTTGTAAATGGATATAAATGAAGAAACTTTCATACTGTTTCAGACGTAGAAACAAAGAAAACAATGTCCTCCAGGCACAGCCCTCAAAATTGAGGTTTTAAACTCTTAGTCACCAACCTGTATTCAGATTCTTGAGAACACCAGTGGTCAGATAATTCTAACATTCTGAAAAGGTGCTATAGATTTATCTAATGGATTGTGCACGCAAACTTTCAACTTACTGCAGTAGTCCTACTCTTTTGGGATGTATGAATGAGTAAATTGAAAACTGTAATGGATAAGATGGAAATCCAGCCATTCATGATGTTTTGGTAGCCATTCTTATGGGGCATGAGACTCTTAAAGAATAGGGTTGTAGAGAAACATTTTAACAGAGTAAAAACATGATATTTTAGTAAAAGCTGGGCTGCACAACCCAGCTTTTAATCCAGGTGACAATATTAAAGGCAGTGTTCTTGAAACTCTCCTTGTACAGCGAGAATAAAGAAAAACAATGGCATTGTGTTCTGGGGAAAGAATGTAAAACAATATGTATTAACCAACAGTAGCTTGCTAAGCCCACGGACCCTGTCAGACCCTATAAAAGTGTGCTAAAGATAGAAATAAATGATGTTCACCATACTTCTGTGAAGACTCAGTGAATAGTCTGAGCGGTTTTCCAAAATAGGGCAAATATCAACAAGTTGCTAGAACATTTATTTTCATTGTTGCTGTGGGTAAACATGGAATTGTGATTTTTCTTATAATCAGGTAATAGATTTTTTATGTACTTAGTATTTTTTTTCTCACGTTCTACAGTTTTTGTGTAACTACACTACTGTAATTCTGCAGCAGGACTGCATTTAAGAGTGTTTTATTACAGAGGATGTTCTTGTGGCACATTTATCTTGAAAAAAATCCACATTACTGAAGGGAGTTTTTGTGCTGCCATTAACCAAGCAAAATGCAATCTGAACCACAGACTGAAAAGGAAAATGACACCATGTTTCAAGGCAAGTGTAGTGGACTCCATTAACATCAAGGTGCAAAACTGTTTAGTGTATGGAAAAGTATTGAAGGAAAGTAGCATTGCTGCATCCCAGACATAATCAGAACCCTTTTCACCCCAGGTTTTCAAGAAACTGGTTACAATAGGAAAAATCTTATTAACTTTAGATCAACAGAAGAAATCCTTCCTTCACTAAGAGACTGTTAGCTTTCATGTCCAAAAAAAAAGTTAGAACTGTCCTTCACTTTAACGATTAAATGCTAAATTAACAACAAAAAAATTAGTTGAATGATCAGACATGTATCTCTTTCCTGAGGTTCTAGGTCTTCTTTAGTATTGTCAACACAATTTTTCATTTCTTAATTCCCTCAGCATTAGAGTCAGTATATTTTGTCAGGACAAAGTTCACTTGCAATATTAATTCTCACATAATTTTGTTTGTATCATCTTCATCAGTGTCTAGCAGCAGTGGGACCCTTCAGGAACATGAAATATAATCAGTTTCAAAACTGGGCCACTCCTTTCTCTGTACACAATCTATTGTCAGTGTTAAGATGAATTCTTCTACAAAGGCTCAAAGTTTTGGGGTTTTATTCCTCAGATATGAAAACCACTAAATTCCTATAAAAATACAGTTTAAAGGTTGTGTCAATGGAAGTGGAGGCTCTAGCAATGATGAGACTTCTTATCATTGATGGTATGCTAAGATGTTTTTCCAAGCACATGATGTCATTTGCTAAGCTGAAAATGTTACATTTCATTACTAATGGCTAAATATCACTTAGAGATGAATAAAGGACAGTATGGCTGATTTAAAATGAGGAGGTTTGAAATAATTTCCTTTAAAGAGTATCTTTGGATGTGTATTGTGAATCCCCATTCAAGAGGGTTTTTTTTGGTGGTAACAATAAGGAAAGCTTAAATGCAAACTCGGTGGTCTACTCAGACACCACTGACTTGAAGTGCAGCCTTCTAACTTCACACACTCATTCTTCTCAACAACCTTACTCAGTATTTGGGAGAAAAGAGAATAACATTCACTCTGCATTTTTTCTTTTACTTGCTAAGATCCTACCAAATCCATCCATCCAGATGGGCATAATCCATATAATGAGATATAATAGATATAATCAGATAAAATATACTGTACATACCAAATTCAGAATATCTGCACCCCACTCATACTCTCCCCAGCTGCATGAGAGAAGACAAAATTCCCAGTTGTTTTGACACAGACTTCTACAGAAATTAAGTTTATGGCCATTAATCACCTCTGATTGCTTTAACAGGGTCATTTTGAATGTGAAGATATCTTCGCAAGTTCATAAATTTTCTTGATAATTTTATGCCTGTGGCTTGTGTATTGTAATTCTGACAATTCATGAAGATAGCATTATGTCATAAATTATCACATTTAGCTTGGCACGAGTCTCAGTACTCATGAACACTGCCTCTATTATTTAAATGTGTAACATACCTGAAGCAAAGAATTCAATATCCAAAATAAAGGAACACTTGGAAAAACCCCTAACACTTAGATGAGGAACAAGGACTGGATTTTTTGTAGTGATTTGGGACGCAACTCTAATTGGAAGAGAAAAAACCCATGATACCTGCACTTCAAAGAATTCTTGAAAGCTCAGTCTAAGAAAAAAACACAAAAATGCCCCCATCAAGCATTAGATTATAATACCTTATGCAAGATTTCTAATGACACAGAAATGTTTCACTTAAAACTTTGCTTGTATAATGAGTCTGAGGAAAAAATAAGTAAACAGTAACTTTTATTTTATAATTAGCCTAGATGGAGAACCCTCGATGACAAAATCTATAATGTTTAAGATGCAATCTATATAATGTGAGCTATTAATATTTTGTGGAAAAACCATTAGGCTTGATTATAAACCAGGAAATATGAAAAATATTATGAACATATCTGCTATTGAAGGTAATTAGTTCTTGGGCTTTTAAACTTGCACACATTTATATTTTTACATCTGAGTAGCTCCACTGAAATCAATCATATATATCAAATCAAATTAAACTAATTTATACAGATTATACACCAAATCAAATAATGTTAAACACTAAGTCCCTAGCAAATAAAAAACCTTCTCTAACAAAACCAGCCCATTTGATACAAAGTGACTGCATTTTTTTATAGGCTGCAACTTAATAATTTCAGTCTTTAATTACGGCATCAGATAATGACTATTTTGAACATATGCTTCTCTGCCCTGCTAGAAGACATGAATGAAAGAGAAACAAGTTCATATGCATGATCCTGTGTGTGCATGTTGGGGGAGGGAGGCTAAAGAGCAAAAGGAACCAAGTGGCAACAATTGGAGGAAATGGTGCCTGTAACAGCTGCTCCTTTCAGATTCCCCTAGAAGGAGACTGCCTGAGGTGGACCACGGCACAAAGGGATAAAGAAGATGAAAACTGATGCAAAGCAGGGAAATAACTGCTGAGACCCCAGAGTCTACATCCGAATAGTCCCAAGCTGTGTGGCAAGACCTCTTTAGCATGCTACAGAAGCTGGTGATGAACTACATATTACCATGAGGCAAACTGGCTCCTAGCAGTATTGTCTGCATGTTATGGGTAATGATAACCAGTGGGCCCCTGGGAACAGGAGGCAATGATTTCATCTCTGTAAGCATCTGAGCTCCCCTTGGATACAGAGACCATTAAACTGAGAGCAGAAGGGGAAATTTTAGGCAATGATTTCCAACTGGAGACTGAAGACAACTTCTGCTCAACAGTACTGTCAACCACTGATATTTTACTGCTGTCTATACTGATCACTGCAAATGACAAAAGGAGCTAAAACTGTACCCTTTTTTCTTCATCCTATAGAACACAGTGTATTTTTTGAACAAAAGTACTTAAAAAGCTTTTCATGTAATATTATTGGTAATGCCATTATATTAGAAAATGTCACTGTATTATTACCACTGAAAAGTGTTTGTAGTTCCATTACTGTTAAAATAACATTTTATATTCTTAACATGATGTATAACTTGTTTTTGTACTACCAAGACCCTCCCCTTTTACATTGCTTTCCTTAACTGCCAGGTATTTTGGTAAGACTAAAACATTAGGTACTACCTATTGATTATATATTTAAAATGAGCAATAGTACATTAAAAAAAATAGAGTTTCAGAAGCTTCCTTAAAAAAAGAATTGTGCATGCAACAAAATGAAATGCAACTTCCAAATGATTGCTGTAACTTTTTGACAGGAGACATGGAGGAACAATGAAGGGAAAGGAATAGCTATAAAACGTAGTTAGAATTTATTCTGAGGAAACAATGCCAGGACAAATAATATTTTTTACACTTTCAAGTTTGATCCTTTATTTATTCTGGAGAGATTAAAATGCAGGATTTTTTATTTAGCACATTTGCTTGCTGTTCTTCAGAATTCACACAGTATGTGTGAAACAAAAAGTTAACTTTCTGAGAGTCTGAGAAAAGTTGCTCAGGTAAGAAAGCTAGCATATTTGTCAGGCAAAAAACAATTGCTGGTAAACAAGTACAAAAAATTCTAGTCTAATCTATCATCCTGTTTTCTTGTAAGAGATCAAATATTCTTGCTGCTGTTGCAACTATTAAATACAATCTTATAAAATTATACGTAGCTTTTTAGTTTTGAAATATTTTTACATTCAGCTACAGGTTTAACTGGAATTCACTGAGAACAGGCTCCCCCTTTCCAGCATTCAACTGATTTATGCAGAAGATAGAACTTTCAGCATTGAAGAATAATGTCTAAAGGTGGTCAATAACTTCTAAAAAAAGTGCAACAAAAATTAAATCAGACAGAAATCTAAAACACCTCCTACTGCAAGAGCCAAGCAAGTAATATTGATACACATGCTGAATTTGTTCAGGGATTTCTTTTGGTCTGCTTCTGAGAAAAACAAACAAAACAAAAAACATCACAACACAATGAATGACTGCTATAAAACAAGTTCATTAATAGAATACCGAGACATTCTGAAGTTACAAGAACAAACAGAAAGAGTACTTATCCACCTGATTAATTGCAATAATCATGAACAAAATATTCAAATTTATTTTCTACAGAACATTTTTAAGAGGATCATGGAGGACTGTGACTGATGACTGGCACAAAAGAATCAAGTTGCTGCTTATCTTTCACACTGACCTATGAGGAGGCAGGGAAACCCTCCTTCTAGACTAGAATTCCACATGCAGAGCTCTCACTGTCTTAGAATTATTAAGGCTCAAGGGAAACATCAGAAGCTGAGTTTGAACTCAAGTCTCCACAGCAGGAATTGCATCAGCATTACAGCTTTTCAAAAGCAATTCATATTTCTTCTAAATTACTGATGTTCTAACAATCTCAGTGTGTGAACTGATGTATTTTTCATTGTTGCTCACAAATACACTGTACCAGACTAATTTGCAAAACTGGTGTTTTATAGAAAAACCTGACTAAATAGAGACGGTTTGAAATTTGCATATATACAGGAAAAGGAAGGCTAATCACATATAACCCAAACTGTCAATTTATATTATTTCTACAGATCCAAGCATGGAAACCTGGACTCCATCAGTTCTGGAATTTACTGGAACCACAGACGCTTGAGCCACATGGATCCCTGCCTACAGAACTAGATAAAGTTATGAAAGGCTCATGAGCCAAGTCTCTCCAAGTTTTTTCCATTCTGCAAATGCCAAGCATGCTGAGGAGGGAGAGGAAGGCATTGTGAAAGCTAAAGCAAAGAACAAACTTACTGCTAATGCTGTCTCATGTTCTCCAGAAAAATGATATGCTAGACTTAAGCAATAGGCTGCTTCTCCATGCATCTTTATATCACCTCCTACAGGAAGGGTTAAAAGTAGAGTTACCAGCATGATCTGAAAAAAATGAAATTGGTACAGACAGACCTTGCAGGTTCTTAAATAACACAGAGATGTTAAAATACTGCAGTAAATTTTTCCCTTTCCTTACCCCCACCACATATCTCTTTCTAAAAACATACAGCGGTAATTGAAAATAGAGGCTATGGAGTTCACCAAGGAAGTTCAGCAAAATCAGAGAAAATATCTTCCAGTAATAAAGTACAATCAAATTAACATGTGTAATGTTCTTTGTCATGAATTGTTTAATCACGGGTCTAGTGTCTTCACAAATTAGAAAATTATAGTAGTCTCTCTCTATATACTCAATATAATAGAAAAGTGGCTACAGATAGGTAATAAACCTTACTATACAGACACAAAATATATCTTGACCTACACCTTTTGCTAAGGTGAATCTTAGTGAAACAACAAGAGAGAACCACCAGTTGATGAGTTTCATCTTATTCCCCTCTCTGTTTTACTAGCTACTGTAGTGTAAAATAGCTAAAAAATGGGTAACTTACACTTGCAAGTAGTTCTTATAGAAAATTCTGGGGTATGGCTAAGGCACATCCCACCTTTCCATGCCAGGTTTTATTTCACTTATACTGGTCTAAGAAACACTGCTGGTCCTTTTGCATGGCTCCCTCAAGAGAAAACAATCTATTTCATACCAAAATTAATAGAAAAAAAATTATGTAGTTCTTAAAGTATCACACTATATTCAAAAATTTCCCTCTGGAATATGAGCAGCCATATAAAACTCTGTAGATGAAATTACATTAAAAATAGTCAAAAATCCAGTTTTTCTCTTGCTCAATATCCATCTTCTCCAACACAATAAATGATGAAAAATCAACCCGAAGAATACATGCATATCAAGGTATTTTGTAAAATGCATAAATATATATAGTTACAATGAAAAGGGAGATTGTCTGCTTACAGTTGTAGACTCTTTCTGTCCAAACACACAGAAGCCTATACCTAGTTCTGAAACTCTCTGAATGATAATAATTGATGAGACCATAGCAGTGCTCTATCTATAGCACTTAATAGGTTACTTACCACTATTAAAAGCCTGTAACTCAAAAACCTGATGGTCTTTTCAAATATTCAATACCCCTTAAAAGGCATAATAAGAGAAAAGGATACAGAAATACAGTTTCACAGAAGAATAGTAAGTTAAAAGTTCCTAGGGACATAAAGAACTTCCTTCCTTGCTTAAGAGGACTTGGCAGTCTGAAGAGGGTAATATCTAATCCTAATTCCTAAAATACATAAATACAGATGGTCCAGAAAGGCAGAATGGATATTACAGGTAACATCCACTAGCCAGTATGGGTCTGGAATGAGGAGTGAAGAAATCCTCAGAAAGAAGTTCCTAAAGCTTAAATTTAGCACATACACTCTGCATAGTGATATGTGATATTTGCTTCAGGAAGCTGTGAAAGTGATTGATTTGAAATTTGAAATAAGGTAACCAGAGTATCTACTTGATCAAAATAAGTTTTGGAAAGACATCAGATCCATTTTGACAATCACTTAATATCCAGCAGTTTTCACTAGTAATAAGAAGGCATCCATAGGGAATCTCATCACCAGTCCTTCTACTTACTACAGATAATATTAAGAAGAGGAGTTTAACTGTAGCTGTAATTTAAGCATATATTATAGACAACAGCTATAGAAAACACTGCCAGCTTGTATTATGACCTATACAGTTATAATGTAACTGATCACAGAACTCATTTTAAAATTTGGAAAATATTTTCATTTTTAGCCATTTTTGACAGTTTATCTATTCCAACTACTAATCAAAGACTGGGTCACAGACTAAAGGTTTGGCATACATTATTAAATTAAAAAAACCTAATGGATCTACTGATAAATATTGAATTAATATGTATTTAAACAAAAACCTTCTTCATTGTGAGGGTAACAGTGGTAAATCTTTTCCAGAGTGGTTATGGAGGCTCCACTGTGGAAATATCAAAACCTGACTGGATGTAGTTCTGAACTGCCTGCTCAGGATACCCTTATGATTTCCAGAGCTTTCTCTTCCTACCTCTGCTGTTCTGCGATTCTGTAATTTCTTACTTTAGGTTTAAAAGTATTTATGTATATTAAGATAGAAAATTTTGTTTGCTTATGACAAAAACATGTTTTTTTTCAAGAATTAAGTAATTATGTAGAGCGAAAAGGTAACTTTTCCAGCAGATAATATCAGTCAAAAACTGCCAAACAATGACTAGCCAATCAAAATCACCCCACCCTTCCATCAGTGACCTCACTTTCTGATTATGGGTTCACAGTTTGACATTATTGTTCCCACAATGTTGTCAGGTTTTTTGGAGAGGAACCTAAAAGTTTCTTTGTTGTCAGCAAGAAGGCATTTCTCCTTTAGTGAGATCTGCAAGTGTATTGATTGCATTTGTCTTTGAGTTTCATAGGAAATAATCATCCAGTCAAATTGTTGACACTTTCTACTTTACTCGCGGGAAAATCATGGCCTGCACATCAAATGAAGGTATGAGAAAGCATTATTTACCACCTACCTTCTTTTGCCATCCTTAAAGCTTTTATTAGTGTTTTGATGGCCTCTTGGTGATCTTTATTTTCCAGCATTTTGTCTGCTAGCAATGTATAAATTCTCCAGAGATGCTGACATGCCAGTGAAGCATAAGTGCGGCCTGTCTCGTCCTTCCATGATGAGCCCTCTGTTAGCTGATAAAACGCTTCAAAATGCTCAGCAGCCTTCGTGACATGACCTGAAAAACGTCATTCATAATTAAAATCAGTGCAATCAACAAAAATTGTTGAAGTTCATAGTCTATAATAATTTTATCATTAAAAGTAAGTTGTAGATAAACATTCCACAGATTTTTCAAGATTCCAACACGTAACTCACAGATTGCTGGAAAATATGGTCAAATTTCACAGTAACGCTCTAATTTAAATTTACCACATTTTTAATTAGCTTTCTTTTGTATATTCCTAATGTTGAAGGGGTGTGATTCCAGGCATGTAAAGTCAGGATATTCTAAAAAATAAATTTATTCTAGATTCATAAAGCCATTGTGGCTCTCATATACCAAAATCACATCTATGCATAAACAATCACAATGGAGACCATTCCTCAAGTTTCTTTTTCCATAAAGAAAACCTGTGCTGAAAGATTTGAAGTGTAGATCATAAAGGTACCAAAACTGTGTGGAAAACCCAAAAATCTTAATTCAAACAAATTAAATCAATGAGAAAAAGAATTATCATGCAAAGCATTTATTCAACAGTTATTGCAAGGCCAACTTTGATGAGTTTATCTAGTAAATTTACTGCAAGAGCATTAACCATTGATAGATTAATTATTGAGCCTGAAGTAATATACTCCAAGGTCTTCAAATGCAAGTTACTCAAACATCTTTAAGGCAAAGGAAACTTTGAAGATAGAATTCAATTCATTTTCACATTCAAGTAGTTTTTCCTCTATCTTCAGCTGGATTTACCTCTGTGCATAAAATTCAATATAGATTTCCATACCTGCTGGACACTGAAAATTCAAAGGTCTTGGAAAGAACAGATAAGCTTTTTTTCATACATAATGGGTATTGCTGGGAAGATGACTAAATTAAAAATAATTTTAAAGAAAGCATTCTGGTCACAATATCTTGTTTAGCAAAGACTTTTCTTTAGCAGGGAGAATGGTGAATGTGACCCTGCCTTCATAAGTTTGTGTGTGTATGATGGAGGAATCTTGTCCCTTAGATCATCAGTATATCAACTGTATTGATATTAACAGCTGAAACAAACCACAAAGTATGTTAATTTAGATGTTTGTAGCTTACACCTCTTCTGAGATGTGATTTACAAGGAACTATTGCTGCTTTGCAGTCTTTTTTTACAGTATTGAATTCAAGATGCAAAAAGAACCAGGGAGGAGAAAAGTTGTTTCCCAGTTATTGGAAAGGAAGGGAGAAAAGCTTGGAGAATGATCTTTTTCAAGCATTCCTAGAGAAAATGAGGTTTTCTTCCCAGGCCTCCAGCCAACCTAGAGGCTGCAGAACAGCTATGACAGATTTCTCTTATTAACTCAATTTAGATTTGTCTTTTGCATATGTTACCCCTTTATAACCATGCTTTCAACTCTGCAATATAAAACATAACTCATCTTTATTAGAATTGAATTTATTTTCATATTAAGTTTCTCTGATGATTAAAACAAGTTCAGCTAAAACCGACAAGCACAAGAAACTCCTCTTTCAAAGATGCAATGAATTAAATGAGTGCCATAGACAAATAATTTTATGGTTCTACAGCCTACAATTCGTGTAGGAATACCAGAGGAGACAATAGGTGCTGAAGAGTGCAGTGCCAGGTGAAAGGGGAGACAGCAGGCTTTATTCATTTCCATTCCAGCTAGGGACAGGTATTGGAGAGATGGCCCAAAACACTGGGAAAACAGGAAAAGTTCTATACATTCTTTCCAAAACATCACATGCTTGACATCAGACTGCACACATAGAAAGACAAAGGCAAATTACAACAACCAGTTACAAGCTGTTCCCTGATAGTAGATGTAACAAAAAATAGAGATGTATATTTGCTCAAGTTAGATGAAAACCTCAAGAGGCTTCCAATCTGAGTCTTTGTCTATCCTGTTCAGCTAACTTCCTAGGGCACAGTCAACGCAGAAGTCAACAGAATTCCAGTTACCCAAGTTGCTAAAGGCAGATTTAAGATATTGAAGAGGCACATGTTGGGCTTTGTGACAAATGATTGAAAGTTGAGTTAAAATCTAATGTTAATCTCTAGGCCAGCATTTTGTTCACTTGGTTTCTCATAAGCACATACAGACTCTTCCTTGGAATTCTCCCCCAAGTTCATTAATAAATAGTTTGTTATTTTGAAAGGGTATTATAATACAATTGAGTCATTGGGATACACTACATATGTAATGGATTCTTTAATAGAATTTGATTCATGCGTTACTCAAAACCTTTTAGTAAGAATGGGAAGCAGCAAACAAACAAGTGGTATCACCACGCAGCTGAACAGTATCTGAGTTTCTCCTGACACTGTTAACATGATCACCTAACAGGACACATTGTTTAGGTAAATAAAACTTGCAATCTTAAGGACTATTTTCAGGTTGTTGGAACTGTAGGTGTGGTGATTCTTACCCCAGCTCCCTCTCGTGCAGAATCCCCTTGTGAAAGTTTCTATCAGACTAGAAATGGAACTCCTACATTGCATGCACCCCAGAGTTCTCAAGAGTTGACCTAAGCCTAAGAGCTGTGACCTGACACTCCTTTTGCCAGATCTCAGTGAAACTTCTTTGGAAACAATCCATCTACACCAAGCTTCAAAATTATAATGTAATATGATTCTTTTTTGGTAATATTTAAAGGGATCTATATTACATTTGGCTTCACTGAATTACCAAGAAAGGTTACGCAGCAAAACGTAAAAGAATCTGCTCACAGAAATACTAAAAACAAAGTGATGTACAGAAAGCCAAAATACCTGCTAGTTTCCTAGACAAGGAAGAGGTGGAATTCCTGACATGAAAGCCCTTACATGGCTGAGAATTTGCTTACAGAAGACTCTTTCAAATAAAATGAGCTATTTGGAGACTTCTCAAATTTGTGGAAGGTAAAATGTTTTAGACTTTGGAATTTATTCTTCCATGAATATAAACTGAAATCCCTTGCTGCCATTGGCAAATGACACATCAACCTATTTATTTATTCCATAATGTTTCTGTGAAACTCAAATGTTGTGGGAAAATCATCTTTTCAGGGGGCTGGTGAGTTTAGTCCCTGTCATGAGTTAGTTCAGCTGGAACTGATCAGGCCAGTGCATTCTAATTTTTAAATACTGAACTGCTGCAAGTGTAGGCTGCAGACATACATAGAACACCATCAGAAAATCTTGAAAAACATTTGAAAAAAACAATTAGCCAATTACAGACCATTTCTGAGGATAAGAGCATGTTTATCTCACTTAGGCAATGGCAAGTCAGAGTTTTAAATTACTTTTATTATGAATTGGAAAAAAAAAAAAGACCAAAAAAAGCAAAATGAGAGGAAAAATAATGGAGTAAGAAAATCTCTTGAAACAGTTTATAGAAATGTATTTTTATAGGTCTAGGAATTCAAAGATAAAATCAACAAGGTGTTTCTAGGAAATCCATGTTTGAAAAATCTATCTGCAGAATGTTAAACAAAGCAGTAAAGCTATTTTCAGTTGGCAACATTAATAGCAATTGCATATTTATTCTCACACCACCGTGCAGAATTTATCTCAGTGGATACCAAATGGAGTTGGAGAATCTCTGATGTCTCTATTCTTATAAAAGGAATCAAAAACCAGAATGGTAACTCTTACAACATATGTACTACCACTATAAAATTTTACACTTCTGTAGTTTTTTATAGTTTAATATAACTCAGGGCATAACAAAGGAGATCCCATCAGCAATAGCTTAATCTTAAATATGAGAGGCTAACATTGTCACAATAGAAATTTGAGAGTAGAAAATCAGTTTAAAACAATTATATATGACTGACAAAGATTTATATTTTGCTACAGTTTTCACTGCATTGCTTCTAAGAAAAAAACTAAATCTATTCATTCAAGCAAAACAATTCAATATAATTTTGTAAATATGGAAGAGAAATGTTTTTAGATCATCTAAAAGTTTGTATCTAATTCTCCTTAAAACCCAATCCAAAAATACAGATTTGCTATATCAAAATAGATACCAAACCAAAACCAATATGGAGACTACTATTTTGCCCTTTTTTTTTTAAGTAGAAAGATTGACTAGATATTAACACAAATGGGTTTAAATGTGAAGCTGCCATAAAAGCAGGCACATAAATGTAATTCTCCCAGCCGCTATTTTGATGCACATTTTTGATTCCATGAATATTTTATGAAATGGCCCAAACTAAAGCCATATAACATTCCTGCATTACTGATGCTTGCGCCCGTAAGCTACAAACATTAGAGGCATGATTGAGTGCATTAAAATGAACTCATTCAGCAGCGCATTGATTACTTGAAGGAGGAAAAAAAAAAAAGTTACTCCCACTTAAGAAAACAGCACACAAACCTGAAGTTTTCAACACTGAAATTAGAGACTCAAATCTGAATAATGTGGTATTTAATAAATAAAGGCAGTGCAAAACTATCTAGAATTCTCTACATATGTTCCTGACTTTAATTAGGTGAGATGTTAATTAGGTCCACAGATTGTTTCCAGTAGTGTACAGGTAATTTAAAATGTCACAATCTGCAAAATGCAGTGACTGACCTGCTCTAGCTCCATGCCTCAGCAATACTGAGAGCACCTAATGATTTCCTTTTCTATCATGTTGTATATTTGCCAATGAAAATAATGCCAGAGAAACAACTGCACAAGAAAAGTGACAGGTCTGTTAGGTAACCTGCCCCAGCAGCACCACTAGAAGCAGGAAGCACATTTAATTCTAAATTGCAAACAGTTGTTGAGGGCTTCAGAAAATTTTCCACTGTAGGTTAAAACAACTTGAAGGAAAAATAAACTTTGAGTATATTATAGTGCATTTAAATCTAGAGCATCTTGTGTTATCAGTTATTTCACTACAATGAGAACACAAAATCTGATTGAAGCATCAGTTAATGGAAATGAAAACCAAAAATGCTATTATCTTTCAAAATATATATGCTTACATTTCAGTCTAACAGCTTGAACTACCTGTTCTATGCTCAGTTTCTACGTTCAATTATGACAGCACTACTCATGCTGAAATACTTAAGTCTGCCACAGAGATTGTTACAAAAGTGTTTAACAGAGAAACGTAAGTGTTCACAAGAAACATAAAACCAAGGTTCTCATTCAGCAAACACCTCTCATTCAGTTAAACCACCTCGCACTCCTGAGGTGCAAAGAAGTGTAACGAAGTCACTGGGACAGCTCTCACATACAATAACCTGAATTCATGTGCCGGCTGAAAAAACAAACAAAAATTGTGGAAGGGATTTAAGATAAAATTTTGTGGTTTCATAACTCTCCAACATTCATCTCAAACATAAAAAATTATCAGCCAACAATCAAAGTGAGCATTTTTAAGAAAACGAATAAAACCTTATGTTAATTTACTTTGGAGCAGCTGATTTTTTTTCTTTTTCAGAAAGATTCCACCATGAGCTTTAGCAAAATGATGTAGGCAGTTCATAAGAATATTGCAATGACCATGCTGGCTCATCATGGGGTATTCTGACCATTCCTCCAGTTTGACAATACACCACTGGATCCTACCTGGAGTCCAAGTTGCCTGAGGCCAGCTTAAGTCATGCCTGAGAAGTAGAGCACTTGAGCACAGAAAGGAGAAAGGAAGCAGGAAAAGGAAAGTTTCAACAGCCCAAGATGTAGCATTGGTGGACTGACTGCAGTGCAAAAGGCCAGTATTTTATCTTCCCTTCTCTGGGTAAAAGACTGCCAGGCTAATCCTAGGTACTGCACTGCAGAGGATGATACATTATTTCTATTTACATTACTTAAACAAATGTGTGTTTTCTGTAAAGAAAATCATAACTGTAGTAATCCAGTAAGCATTAGAGCATATGTAGTCTTGTCCTCTGAGGACCTATATTACTTGCCTTAAAGCTCAAGCACTCAAAATACACCTACAAAAACCTAGAGGGCAGTGCAGACTGCAGAACCCACAGCAGGACAGTTCACAGATGCTGTATCACACCACCAGCACACTGGGATATCACACCTGTTCTAAAATGGGCTTGCTTAAAGGGTTCTCCAAGAGACACCTCACAAGACAGGGATAATGATGGCTTTTCTGGTTGCCTGGCTGCTCTCTAATCCCTTCCCCTTCTGCTGCCAGCACTCCTGAGCTGCAAACAGGAGGGTTTTCCCACAGGCAGCTGAAATGACATCTGCTTTGGGAATGGTGTACTGTGGACCAGCAAAGGGAAAAAAAATGACAACCAAACAGGTCCCAAATGAAAATTCCACTAACTTGTCTGTCTTACATTCATATTCAAATGAACTAGCATGCAAAATACTGGTTTACAATTAAAATTCCTTTATCTTTTTAGGTTAACACATTTTGTGAAAGCAGCATTTGTCAGATGCTGCTTTTTGATTTGTTTGATTATATATAAACACTTTTTGATATATATCAATTTTAATCTGGAGAAGAACATTGCAAACAATGTTGAACATTAGCTGAATGATCACACATGCAATTTGGAGAGAACGGAATTCTTGGTTCACAGTATTATTCAAGCCTTCTTTCATGCTTGCAGTGCATGAAAGTGCTTTAAATATACAAAGGCTACCCAAAGATGCAAAATGTATTCAGGAAGCTCACACTGTAAGGCTCCAGGCTCTGGGTAAGAGCAGGCCCACAATCAGTGGGATGCTCCCATTTCAGGTTTCACAAATGTTTCAATGTCTATGGGTGGATAACTAAATGCAGAAAGGGAAGGGAGCAGAAAACTCAGGGATGTGTGGCATATACTTTGCAATTCTGTTTTTCAGTTCTCAAGAGTTTTTAAAGTTCAATAGAAATAATGAAAACAAGTTATATTAGCATTTAACCTCAAAGATTAATATGATCATTATCCATTAAAGAAAGTGACACTGAAGCAGATTAGTTTCACTAAATTATGTTTTTTGCTAAGTCATGTCAAACACGTGCCTTGGTTTAAATACTTTTTGGGCAGTGTTTACATTTTATTCAGATTCCATCCAGTTTCCCTTATTTTTCATAGCTTCCAATAACAGATTCATTATCAGATGCAGCACTCCAGCATCAGAGCTCTTCTGTGGTGCAATGATTTACTCCAGAAGTGCAGTTGGATTAATGACCTGCTAAGATCCCAGCCAACCTGAATGATTCTCTGAAGAATAAGATATATTTTTATTAGCAGCTTCATGCTTGCTTTACCCATGGCTTCTCCAAGTTTATTGTTAATGGCTGAAGACATGCAACCCTGGCAGCTCTCAGTGACACTGGAAAGGCACCTCTGGAAACAGCTTCCTTTATCAATTACTGAAAGGAAAAACTGCCTCCAGGAAAGTTTATGATGACAACTGCTGGTCCAGCTACAGTATTCCAAGACCTCTCAAAGCTTTGAAGCAAAGAAAAAAAAATCCTGTAAGTGAGCGGGCAGCTTCATCTCAGTACTAGTCATTAAGCAGTAAATAATTAAAGTACCCTGGAAAAGACAGGTAAAATACAAGCAGCAATGTCAGTAATAGACATGAAAGAGAAGAGAGGGAAAAAGAATTTAAAAAAGCAAAGAAATAATTCATTTGAAGTTTTAATAAAGTTTCATTTGCAGTCTTGTTTAAAGATATATCAGACTTTAGGGATGTAACCTAATTACATTTTTATTCTAAGTTCTATTCAAATATCTTGGACTTTGAATCTTTAACACAGATCAAACACAGTATAATTTACTCATGGCTATCAATACTTTAAAAAGATCTCTTCATTAAATGTCATGGTCTTATGAACATGCACATAAAGCAAACAGAGCAATATTGGATACCAAAAATATTTAGAATATGATTCGGACAGAAGTATCTATACAAACAGTTCACCTCAGTGCAACATATTATATTCAAGCACACATCAAATGTTTTTTCTAAAATATTCCTGATACATCCTTCATAGTTCAAGTAAACAGCCATAGCTTTTCTACATGACTTGAAAATGAACTTTACAATCACTGAACACGTAGGAAAGGAAACTAATTTAGGATCTCTTTTTCATATGTCAAAACTTTTAATGACAACACAAATGACTGAGTTTAGAATCAGCACCTGAGAACTGCTGTGAATATTTTGAAGAGTTTATTAGAAAGCAAGAATACAGACCTGTCCCCAGGTGTTATAGCAGAACTAAAAGATTCCCCATTTGAAGAGTTAATCCAGGAAAATGGGAGTGACCATGAAAGGATTAAGGAACCTTACTTCTTCTTAGTGTAAAGAATATTATTACTTCCCCATGCTTAATAATAAATCTTGATTTAAATCAACTAACATAGAAAGTATTACATTTTCACAGGATTTTGTGTCAGAAGTAGGAGCACTACAGAATTCTCGAGTTCTCTTATTCAAAATATCTTTATTACCCACCAAAACCTTTTAAAAATAAGAATAAAAAATAATTTTATGAAAAATATTTTTATGAACTTAACAGGCAGACCCCTCTTGCTTTCACGTTGCATGTTCAGAAGCTTTTTTCAGACTTTCTTAAGACTGCTAATTTGAACTGAAAATATTCCTAATTTCTATAACATCAATTCAAGACAGTACTTGTCAATACCAGTTCAATAACAGTAACAACCCTGTTATTTACTTATTTACTAGTAAGTTTACTTAAACATCTACTAAGACATTATTTACTGGGGAACTACTTTGTGCACTTGCAGGAGAATGAGCTCAATTATTTAATAAACCTGTTCAATTTGTCCTCCCAAGAATCCAGAAGGATTTATGGCTGCTTCTGACTGATAGAAAAAAGTAGAATATCCAAAGATTAACTCCTAGCAATTTGCTGCTTAAATTTTTTAAATTATGCTCTACAATCAAGTTTTTCCCAGCTAACATTTTTCAATTCTTAAGCAATCAGAAAACAATAAAATTGCATTGTGAGATACAGGAAGTGAAGAATAACAAAGGAGAATTAGCTTCAGTTGATATGGTGAAAATCAATGACTAGAAGTAGCTTAAATGGTCAAATTTGGTATGGAGAATTTAATGTCCTATTAATGGAAGGCTTCTTTCTGTCTTTAAAGTGGAGACTCTAAGTGTATGAACTTCAAATTTAGCAACAGGTTTATGTAGTCAAAGACAAGGGATTTGGAAACAAGCAAGTATGTTCCTGGGTCCAAACTATTCCTACATGTTTTTTTCTGAATAAGCTGTTTGGAAAAAAAATAAAAAATATCATTAGTAGGAATAAATCTGATAAGTTTGTAGTTTGAGATATGAAACCTGAGGCAAGGAGAGGGGGATATCATGATAAACCAATGGTATTTGGTTACTACTGTTATATAAATATGTATTTTCTCTCCAGACAGTGAACAGTACAAAAAGACACTTCTAGGGTAGTCTCTGCAGGGAACAAATCCATATGATCATCCTGTTCTTCAATTACTTTTGGAGTGAGTTTCAACAAAATTTGGTAAGAAGTCAATAGGACAGTAAGTTCCCACCACTTTTTTAGAAAATTAATACCTTAAGGATAGACACTGATCCAAATGCCAGACAGAAAGAAAGGCAGAACTTGCTGTACGTGTTGAGACAGCAGCACTCTGCTTGGCCAGGGAGCAGCATATTCTCATCTCGCTTTAGTTTATCACAATTTAGTTTTATCACTAAAACTCACCAAGTACAAGTACTGTAGAAGGAAAAGGTATTGTATAAATGCAGAACAAACCTGTGGTTCCCATCTGAAAGGATAGAAAAATCTCTAAATCTCTAGAACTGTGACTCTCCTTTAGGACACTGTCATGTTTTAACTAACACACAAGCTTCATATAAAAAGAAATTACATAGGAATTTATATCTTTAAATACTTTCTCTCTTTTTGGTCTACACAATGAAAAAAATCTCATTATAAAGATAATGATGAGCTTGATGTTTTCTCAAAAATCACAAATGTAACTGGGTATCACTTTAAACCAAAACAAGCTGCTTACAGAATGCAATCTCCAACACAAAAGGATGGACAAAATCTCTTTTAGCTGATAACTTGACTTGTGTTTGTTCCTGAACAAAGAGGTGGGATTCATTTTAGGTTGCCTTCTTCCAGTGTCTAAGCTAGACTTGTGGATACAACGGTGTGGAGATCTCAGATACCAGGCATACACCTTATGGTGGAAACGTAACAGAGTTAAAGAGACAGGCTGGATTGTTCAAATGCAGCAATTCTGCTATCAGAGACAGCTCTGCACTCCACAGGTAGCAAGGAAGAAATTAATCTCTTCTCACAAATGCTGTCCCCCTGGTTTGTTTTATTTACCAGCTGTTTGCAATTATGCAATCAGATTGTAAAGCAGAATGTTTCTACACTATACTATGGAGGATTTGCTATTTAAGTGGGCTTGGCAGACTTGCAGCACAGATAACAACATAAATCTCTATTAATGTAGAAGGTGCATGTGGGCCACCCATCCCACTGGTGAATTTTATTCTGGCTATACTTAGAAATCTCCTAAAAAGAAATTATATTTTTATGTAATTAAAATAAAGTTGCAAATTGCGCACACACAAAAGCATATGAAATTTCATTAGCAATTTTAACTTTTGCCTTTTTAAACCTTTTTAGTACTTCATTTTGCAATATTAACATTCTCTTTTTTATATCTGAATATAAATTATTTCTGCCTGAAGGCAAACCAATTGGGGAAATTCTGCTTAAATGTGCATATTTCCTCTGCATAGATACTCATGAATTTATGCCGAGTTTCTCTCAATTATTTATACATTACAGTTTTCAATTAAAAAACACTTGCCATAAACAATTCAAAATACAAAATCAATAATTTCTTAGTAAGAATGGATTCTTAGCAAGAATTTATTGACTAAGAACAAGAAAATAAACAGTTTGGATTTTTTATGTGCCAAAACTAAAAGATGTCATGAACCATCTTTAAGTTGTTGTTCAGCAAATACATCCAGTAATTAATAGTTAAGCTTCATAACTCAAAGCTATCCTGTGCAACCTGTTTCAGGTGTACCTGCTTTAGCAGGGCAATCGGACTAGGTGATCTTCAGAGGCTCCTTCCAATAAACCCACTCTGTGAAATTCCCCTTAAACATAATCAGAATATTTTCCATCAATTTCCACAATGCCTTGATAAAAACTTAAATTTCAATACAATGGCAAAGTAATAGGGAAAATCCTACAACACAGTCTCAACTGAGATTGTTAAAATCTGCAAGAATTCTGTGCTGGCTTTTTCCCCAACAAATTAATTAAACTTCTAAGTCCCTCCTGTTCAGTAGGTCTTTCAACCAGAAAAGTTTCTGTCAAATTCCAACATATGAAATAGACTGTATTTTTACCATGATTGCAGATAAAACAATTGCACCTTTTCAAATAAATCAAGTGCAATTAATTAATATTTTTGGGATAGGTGCAAAGTGATCAACTCTGGCATAACATCACTCTGAAAAGTAATCAGACCTTAACATTGTTTATAATCAAGGCAGAGTTGTATTAGGACTGAACACTTAGAAACCATTAATTTGCAGAATAGGGCAAATTTTTGAAGTGCCTAAGCTGTTTTAGAAAGGACTAAAGGAATTCCTCGTCAAGGTCTCCTAAGACTCACAATCTAAAAAAACACACACAGATGGACAAAACTGGGTTTCTGAATTAGTTGTATGTTGTGGGAATCAGCTCTGAGATTCCCAACATTGCTATTTGCTTTGCACTTGCTCCTTTTCTCTCACTGGTTCTGCCTGCCTTTAATATTTTCATCCAGTAAAGATTTCAGATAAAGTATTACTTCCACTTTTGTTAATCCTTATGTGATAGCAGAATATAAATCTGATGACCAATTCAAAGTCACCACTGCCTTGAGACTAATGGCATCATTTGCACACATCTTACAGCTCTCATAGCAGGGAGATCCAGGTTCTGACATGGCACTGATATACATTTGTAATTAATTTTGAAAGTTTTATTCACTGGACTCTACTGTGATACTTATAGGCTTTTTCAAACAGTTATTTAAATGTATCCAGAAATGTTCCCAAGCACTGCAACTGACAGGTACCCTAATTTCAGATGTCTGGTTGTGCTATGTTTTTGAATAAT
Source organism: Parus major (assembly GCF_001522545.3). Classification (NCBI taxonomy): domain Eukaryota; kingdom Metazoa; phylum Chordata; class Aves; order Passeriformes; family Paridae; genus Parus; species Parus major. Next base: position 11,990,490 of record NC_031771.1, on the reverse strand, counting down.
ATAGGAATTTATCTGGTTTTGTTGCAAGATATTTGAAGCAAAAAGCTCCTACAAGTACAAATTCCCTGTTTTCCCCCAGACTGCTCTTTTTACTGATGTAAGGTGTCTTAAACTTTGGGATGCATATATTTAAGGTGTATATCACTTCATGCATGATAGGTGGTAAGCACTTGGCAGAAAACAGAAAGCACTCAAATATTGCAATGATGTAAGAACCTACAGAAAGCAATACTAGACGTTTTCAGAGCACTCCAACTGTTTCTTCTGCAAGATACAACCGTGTAAACCTCAAGTTCACAATTAACTTCAGCAGAAAGCACACTAATATAATCTACCATAATCTATTATTATATTCTTACTCTCTGATAAGGAGAACATTGCAAACATTTATAATGCCTGATATTACTTCTGGAAACACATCGAAAACACAGAAAGAAAAGCAGCTTTTTAAAACTCCCATTTCTTACAAAAGATTCTATCATGAAGCCTGTGCTTTCTTGGACAACAAGTAATTTTGGATTTAAAGTGAGAAAAACATGTTACATCATTGCATTTTCAGTGTAAAGTTACATCAGCACATTAATAAGCTATATGAAAAAATAAGTAATAAATGAGTAACTAAAGTAAAATAATGAGTAAAATAATGACTTATTATCAGCCCTCTGAGGAAAGACAAAATAGGATGGTAGCACAGCTAATTGAACAGTATCAAAATCTGAACAGTCCTACAATAATCAATAAATGCTTCAGACCTTATTTTACAGGTAGAGTATTTTAGGGAAGAGGTTAAAAATCTCATTCTGTACAGAAATGCCATTAAAATCATGTTTGCTCCAAGCAGAACATTCCATTTGTGTCTGTAGCAGGCTACTCACTTATCATTGTTTTCTTTCCCTTACTGGCAGCTACCAGTGGCTTGCATCCAAATATCATGACTGAAGTCTACATCACCGACACCTCAAATATTTAGCTTTGAAGATTAATGAACATCAGGTTATATCCAGCCTTTAGGACAGAGACCAGGCTGAAAGTCAAAGAACTTTAAATTTGATTACACAAAAATTACCCAGCAAATTTATTGATTTTCTTCCAAGGCAAACAGCAATCTTTACAAGTCTGTGTTTAACTTTATACTCCCAAGCAATCAGTCCTAAGCATATATAGACAGCTTCCTTTCCCAAGTAATGAAAAATACACTATTGGATGAGAGAACTGAAAATAACTGGGACCAGGTGTTTACATTTATTCCTGGAGATACACCCCCAGAGAAGTGGGAACCTGACTAATTTGGTTCACAAATTGATTACCCAATTATGAATAACTGAACAAAAAAAAAATATAAAATAGCAGAAATAAAATTTTACTTATAACACTATTCAAACTGATGCAATATTCTACAATGGCCCCCCAAAATCTCTTCTTATGTTTTTTCTCCAATCAGAACTTTCCCTTGAATCAATTTTTCACCCTTGGAAATACACAGTGCATGGAATGTATCTGCTGTCTTTTTTACTCTGTGGTCCCTCAAAGCAAATCCTGCGCTTACTCTCTCAGCTTTTTAATTTTTTTTACCTGTCTCTCTCTCTCTCTCTGGAAAGAAAATACTTGCAACAGACAGAGCCCACAGATTAAGTGGATCTTTACCCTGGGCACTAAAAATCCACTTTGCTTTATCTCTCTTTACTAAGGTTAATAAGAAGCTTCTCTTCTTAAAGTTTCTAATATTCTTCAGCAGGAAAAGAAAGTTTCTGCTCCTCTGATCATCTCAGGCTATTTCATAACTTTCCTTATGTGCTTTTGTAATGGGCCTCAAGATATTTAAGTATTCAATAACTTTTGCTTAAGACATCATAAAAGTAGAAAACATTAAATTTTTGTTTTAGGCAGTGCTTGGGTAACAGCAGTGAGTCACATTCAGTAACAGCCTTTGAAGTTACAAGTAAATATAAATGTTTGCTTGTCTGCACCTTCTTAAAATTTTATTTTTTAGTAACTAAAAGACCAAGTGAAAAGGTTACAAAAAAATTAAAACCAACAATTTTAATGTAATTTTATTCTACTGAGTAAGAGATAGATAACCTACCTAAGCATTTTTCATTCAAAATGAAAATGACTTGGTTGTGACTGGATAGGCTTTAAGCAATTGCTATCTTATCAGCTGGGAAACTGGATGATACCATGTGTAAGGAAAGTAATCTTTCCACTTTACTAATTATTGGTAAGTGCTCAAATTTTAAAACTGAATCCAGGTCTGGATTCTTTAAAACTGAATCTGCAGGCAAGAAAGATAAGGCAACAGTTCACAGGAAAACAGTGTGAATGACCATCAGCCTAGAAAGATGTGAGGAAATACAAAAAAACGTGTCATGTCAGCTGTAAGAGAACAAGAGGTAAATTGGACAACATCCTTTTAATTTAAAAAAATAAAAAAAAGAAAAAAGGCTGCAGACTTTTTGTCTTATGTGCAGGCTTTTGCTGGGAAATTTAGCATTTCAAAACACACACCTTCTGTCAGACATTTAATGGAATTAGACTATTTCCACAAAGTATTTCAGCTTCTATCAGTCCTCTTTTTTTTTTTTTTTGTTTTCAGAGAAGTCACTTTATACGAGAAATCAGCCACAAGTTGAGTTCAGAGCTGAAATTGTTTCAACCCACAGTCAAATTTAGAAACAAAATAATAGAGGCTACACAAATCATATATTTTTAGCAATAGTTCGGCATGCAGTACACTTACAAATTAGAACTGGAAGACAGGCTTTATTTGATTACTTGAGGCTCACTTATTGCATGTCTTTCCACACCATAAAGGGATTTTATGCAGAGGAAAACACCATTTTTATACTCAGACTGCTGTCCACAGACAAACCCCTCTGCCATGAAAGGTAATATATGCTTTTAAATACAGAAACAAGGTTCACCTTGGTATAAGAAAGCAGTATTGTTTACAGTGAGAACAACTGTTCACTGCAACAGGCTCCCCAGGGACGTGGTAGAGTCCCCATCACTGGAGGTTTTTAAGATGCAATTGACAGGATGCTAAAATAAACTCACTTAGCCTCCCCTTCCCATGAAACTTTGGATTAGATGAGCTGTCAAGGTCCCTTAGAGCCTCAGCTGTTCTGTGATTCTAGTTACTTCTATTAATGTCTTCTAATTTCAGAGACCTGCAGTTTAAGGATGTGGATGGAGAAATGGAGCTTGTCTGATGCAAACACCAATGTGGCAGTCATGTATGAATAAAGAGGGTGTCACTTGCAGTCAAGAAAACCAGAATGTCATTTTAAAAAGAACAAAAATAAAGACTGTTCATCTAAGTGTAAGTTGGAAGCAGGACTAAACATTACAGAATTACATGTCCACAGCTCTTTTAATTCAGCCCAGTAAGAGTAACTACAGATGCCATCCAAAGCAGTGTTGTGATGTCAGTGCCTTACCTTCTTCCTCTTCGATGAGGCCCATGTTTACACATGCTTGTGCCTTTCTCTTTCCACCATCAATTTCTACTAACTGAGCAGTGTTATAGCTTTGCTCATAAAAGTAGTTACTTAACCATTTGTCCTCAGGGTCACTGAAAAAGCAGGCCAAGCTAAGCTGGTTATCATACACCTTCTCATAGTGCCCTTTAAAAACAAAAATCACAATAAAAATGTTACATTATCATCAGTGTTCAGAAATTTTGCATGTTATAGCAATAATATGAATAATCATAATGAAATTTAAGAGCTATTTATATTTCCACCATTCAAATGCCATCAAGTTCTGCTATGTGTTCATTTGGAGAAATATAAGTGGAAAATTATAACCTTACAAGTCAGGCACAATTAAAAACATATTTTTGTTCTCATTTCTGTGTGCAAAACCAAAATTCTGTTCAATAAAACACACAGAACCTGGATAAAACACTGGCTAGTCAAAAGAAAAGTCAGAGTGAGACTGGGGAAGCATTTGTCTGAGCCTCTGGGCCCTGAAAAGGCCTGAGAGTTTTCCAAACCTTGGACCTCAAAGGTAGCGACTGTGTTGATGGAGATAAAGAACCAAAAAGAACACTGCAAACACAATCTATTGATTCATGTAATTTTAAATGTTCAAAGTATGATTTACAAGAGAGGCTTTGAGTTTTCACATATATCCCATGTTTAGTACCTTAGCACTCTTAGAAATGGAAGAGAAATTGCACCCATTTCCCTAGGACCTGCCCTCCATCCCCTGCACCCCCCAATTCACCAAGGAATTGTTCTCAGAACAAATGTGGAAAGCAGGGAAGACTCAAAGTCACAGATATTCTCTATGGCCTGAAGTTTGAATCCTACTCTTTATCATCTCAGACAGCTGAATGAACACACAATATCCCTAAAATTTACAAAAAACCTGCAAGTCCTAAATCTAAGTAGCAATACAAAATTATCCACAAATATATTATCCACAATTTAAAGTCACAGAATAGCAGCTTATTTCCCTTGGAAAAGCACCTAAAAAAAAAAAAATCCACAAGATATCATCCTTGAATTATTTCAAAACTTTACTAATTTGGAGTAGAAATCTAAAACATTCCTGACAAATCTTATCATACCGTTCCTCCCTAAAGTGAATTTGAAAGCTCTATTTCTTATATGATGCTGAAAAATCAGAGATAATAAAGTACAGTATGAAGCTATATGTTTCATGGCCAATAGAAATTAATTTTCTGTGCAAACTCTACTCATGCCAGAAGTGAAATTGAATAATTAGCTAAAACTCCATTGCAATTTTGGTGGGCTACTTAGTGTGTTTGTGGCTGTTAAGGAATTTCCATGTATTTGAGTTAAGAAGGAGTTAAGAGCAGGAGTTACGACTGCTTGGTTAAGCTGGATGTGTGAACAGAACTGCTTTGTTTTTGGGAGTTCTGCAATTTGTAAGCTTTGCTCAAAAAGGAGAGAAAAGGGAGAAAAGAAAAACCCCTCTTAATTTTGGGCATGGAGCGTCACACGAAAATCAACTGGGAAAAAATAAAACTTTTCAGCATAGGCAAGATCTCAAAGATCAGATCTTTCCTAAGTGTTTTGAAACTGTGATAACCATATTAAAACACTTTAATCAAAAGATGCAGTTAAATTCTCTTATGTTGCCTACATGAGAAATTGGGGGAAATCCAACTTGCAAAAGAATGAGTTTAATGACTGTAAATTGCACCACCTATGTACGTCACTTGCACTCTTTGGAACACACAGCAGCAATAACTCAAACAAGTACTTTAAATTCATCACTAAACCACATGAGGGTTTTGTCAGCCTTATCTCTAGCATGTTCTGTCTCAAAATTACAAATGATATATGACCTTGTTGAAGAAACAAATCTCTCATTCTCTCTGTTGAGATTCTATTTGACTTCAGAATATCTTGATAAAGTTCTTCAGTGTGTTGAACAACACACTGGACTTTGGTCTTTAGAGAAAAAGGTCTACCACCTAATCATGTCTGCAGTCTTCATGATGTTCATCTACTCCTTGTTTCTCCTCCCTTTTTCTTCATCTTGGTCATTTCAGAGAACATTGTCTGAATTCTTCCTGCTTAAAGTTTTTTGAAATCAAGCTGAAACCTTCTCCCCATTCTTGAACATGCTTTTTATATTTTGATTTAAAAATTAATTCCTCTAATGATAAACAACACTTTTTTATTGCTTGTTATTTTATTTATTATTTTGCTTTCTTTTTTATTTTCTCAGAATTTTCCCTTCCATGAAGCTGTAACCTCAGACTTTTACCTTTTTAATAATTCCCACTAAAATATATAAAATTATGATTTTGAAGCAATGTGGGTTATATAAATTTCTATTTCTAGGATTTTAAAAGAGATAACATCCTTCCAAGAAACAAGTGATTCACAATCTCTTTAAGATCACCAAAAATGAAACAGCTCAGAAATTACATTCAGATTATCATCTCATCTTCTGGATCTAAGATTTTAAACCAAAACATAAGCTTAAGTTTCAAAATTCAGCTTTGAGAGGAGTAATAATCAATATCCAGACTTTATGTATTCCTAATCTGAATATCCTTCGTGGCTGTGAGATTTCATGCCTTGTGGTTCTTCTCAGGGCTGAAAAAGCACCTCTTGGGTGCCTCTTTTTCAGAATATCCTGTAGTCTACATCATATAAAACATATTTATACATTAGAAATTAAGACTACTTTGGTACAACAGCCTCATAAAAATCTCATCAAATGATTCTGGAACGGAAATAACAAAACTGGGTTGGGTTTAATATATTTGCCTGTGTGCATGCACATACACACATATATGCCTGTGTTTGTATATAACAGATATATTTATACATCTATACATTGTTATCTATCACACATATCAACATTATACTGAATCTGAGACACTACACTCTACCAGCTACCAAGAAGAAAATTAATTCTATCCTAGCAAAAACCAGGACAACACACACAGATATGTCTATCAAGACCCAGCTGGGATCCATCCAAATGAACCAATTTAGATACAGCTAGGAGTTACCTAGGATCCCTTTCCTCTCACTGAAGAAAAGCAGATATTTCTCGGCTGAGATTTATCATCTCATCCTAACCTGAGCAATGCTTGCAGCCAAGGGAATGCTTTTAGAGATTATCTCAGAAGTAGAGGTAGAGCTTCCCACAATCACAAGCACACAACCATATGAGCAGCGAAATACAAGACAACCATAGCCACTAACATAAAGATAACGATACACATTATGTACAGAGCACAGCAGAGTGAAAATGAACTCAAAAGATACCAGGGAATGCATACAAATGGTTGCAATAACCCAGAAAGAGAAGAGATAATTGGATGGATCATCATTAGCTACAGACACACTGGATACGGACTTGTTCCTCTGAAATCATTGCTACAAAGTATCAAGGCACTTATGCGACATAAAATTACGCAAATAACTTCAAGTAGTGCCCTGAAAATCCCAAGGGATGGAAGTGACCTGAGGCGGACTCCAGCTACTGCCACGGCTTTGATTGAATGAACTTTAATGTGACCCTCTGATGGCGATCCTGCTGGTGCATAACAATGAGATGTGCACAAAGACAACCATTTCTCTGGCATTGTCTTGGACAGTGGCTGAACAGATATGCTGGCCATAAAACAAACTCCCAAACTACAGATTTTTAAAGTCATATTGTCTTCTGGATTCAAAGTCTAAGTTACCAATCAGTAATACAGTTAATTGATGTTATTTTGACAGTGGCAAAGCTCGTGCGTCAGACTTAGTGAAAGTGAACTTTTACATCCCCAGGAGAGGAATAGGAAAATACTCTCTTGTATAAGATCTCCAAGAAGCAGTTCATATACTAAAACTTTGAGCTCTCTGATTTTGTAGAATAGGTTCTCTACCACTGATTATAAAATACATGTAGACAAGTCATCTTTAGGTATCTGTTGATCAAAACAATGAAAAACTCCCTGAGTGTTTATTTACAAAAGCATAATTGTCCTATCAAACCTTCCTGAGATCTTCCTGTTAAGCAGAGATTAAAAAAAAACCAAAACAACCTTCAGCTAAAGCTTGAACATTAAACCCCATGTATTAAACACACAGGGTATTTCATGCTCTGTATCGGGATCTCTTTAGGTGCACCTCAGTTGTCAACAAGTGTCTCCCTTCACTGTGTTCAAGCTGTAGACCCTGATCAGCCCACAGAAGAACACCTTTGCTCCTGGGCTCTTCTTAGGAACTGTTCCCTTGGCAAGCAAGGCTGTGTATGGAACAGAGGAACACTCAAATCCACGTCTGCATGTTTGCTGTGCTCAGCTAGACAATTACTAAGTAGTGCAATGCAAGGGGTAGTGAGGTGCAGTTTGAGTGTGAGAACTCCAACATGGCTAAAATGAGAAAAAAGAAACCTACAGAAGGTTAGCAAGCCATGCTAGTGCAACTCAAACACAACTTGCTGCTACATCTCTATGATCTTCTTGACAGGATGCAGTGGAATAAAGGAAGTACAGGAATTGTCTTTAAAGAACATATGAAAACATCATGAAGAGATCCTGGCTTGGTGCTTCCCCTGAAGAATAAAAGAGGCAGCTGTTCAATTTTCTATTAACAAGAACTTACACTCATTTTTAAACAATAGGTAACAAAGAAATTTTTCAACATCCAGTTATGACTCAGTATTTTCCACTCAAAAAGCCACCAGTCAGTCCTTTGTTCCTGCCACACAAAGGCCATACAGAAACTTTCCAACAGGCGTTAACTGAAGTGGGGGATGAGTGTTATCTGTTTAAAGTTTGTATGACTGGATTATGACTGACACTCCACTCTTGAAGCCACATAAAGAAGTGGCCTAAGGTCAATTAAGTCACTAGGAGTAATTTTTTATGTCAGAATGAGACACTATTAATGCCGGAAGTTTCATTTTTCTTTTTCCGGAGAGATCAAAATCAGTGATTTAGTAGACAGCTGATGCTGTGAAGAATTCACACACAGAAATATCCAGGATGGAAGTCATTGAGTCAAGAAGAGGCATAAACTGCAGCTGAATACAATGCTGCAATCAGTTATTCCCACCTGCATCTATACATGGCAAAGAATCAATCCCTTTGGCTTGTTCAGAAAAAGGATGCCTCTACATCTACAGGTAGAGGACTCCTCAATATTCCAGAAAGTTTATTCATAAATGGATAATTTTTTTCCCAAAAGTTTAGCCATAAGTCCATAAATGAAGAAAGTGAAAATATGAGTTGAGAGCATGATGACACCAAGTTTCAGGGAGAGTTTGTTTCCTAGAGTGCACACAGAGCACACCACTCCCAACATCTCCAGGTACATAAAGGGAAAATGCTTAACAAATGTACAGTCTATACAGAAATGCTACAGATATGACCAGGGTATAATTTTAGAGGATAAAGCCATCTAATGATAATAATATGAGGCAATTAATTGGTAACCTGGAATGCTAAAAGGGGACTCCAAGCTATTACAGTGAAAACATACTACAGAAATTTTCTAAAAAGTGCTGCTTATCAGTGGTAGTTCTACAAGTGGCAGTACTTTGAGATGGCTTGGCTTCTTTCCTGGATCACTTCAGCTTTTTGTAAGGTAACTACAAAAATAATAAAATTCTCCACTGGTCTCCAGCAACTGCTGCATTTTTTTCCTGTGATAAAATATTAAGTAGGGAATGACAAACTTGCTTAGAAAATAACAGTGTTCCCTTGCCCAGCCCCTCAAAAGCAAACAAAACTATGCCTCATCCAAGAAAATATTAAAAGAGGGTTTGTATTATTTTTTTTCTTTTAATGCATAACCCCTTTCCATATTTTTTTTTAAAATAGCATGGGCAATATGTTTATTGCTATGCTTCTTGCACAGGCCTAAGGCGTAAGTGCAAAATCTTACAGAAAAGCTGCCTACTGTAAAATGCTAAACTCTGTTTTCAACCTTGAGTATACTGAATAAAGATTTTCCAATGCAAACACATCAAAGACACATGCTTTCTTCATATACTTTATAAAAAGACATCTTTTACAACAAAAACTAATGATAACTCATACTGTCAAAATTTTTCTCGATACTGAAGTGAGGGACAGAAAGACAAGATGTCTCTTCTTTCTAATTGTGTGTGTCTGGTACTGTCTAGAACAAGGGTCAGCAGCCTGCAGCACATGCACAGAGATTCAGCATTTAGCACACAGCACAGCACAAAGGTTGAGTGGGGTCAGGAACCAGGAGCAGGTGGAATCTTAGAAAGGCAGCAGCTCCCAGGTTTTAACTCCTGGTATCCAGCAGCTGCTCCAGTGATCAGCTAATAAGCAGTGTCTTGACCTTTTGAAGACTTGTTCATACCTCAGGATTCCATCCTCTGGATTTGCCATGGCAATCTGCCACTACAGTGCTGAGTTCCCAACACATGTTGCAGCCACTGAACTGTAGCATTTTCCCTGGTTTTACATTCCTGCTCTGGCAAAGCAGAGTTAACAACTGGGACATCTCTTCCTTTAATTGTTCTTGAGCTGGAACGTGCTTTGCATTACTTTAAACATCTACAAGCAAACCAGCTCACTCTAACAAGTACTGATAAATAGTAAATATAACATGTCTTTTGAAGGAACCCCCAGTATTTCCATACACATGCCAAGAAATCACTGTATACATCAAATGCTGAACTGTGCAGATCCATTACTCTGGCATTTATCCTGCATTCTTCTGTAAAAAGCCCTACAACTATACATATTTAAACAGCCCAATTGCCTCCTTTTTTTTTTTTTTTCCTAAGTTCCTGAAACCAGAACTAGTAAAAAAAGAGGTTAGTCCAGGATAAAGGAACATCAGAAAACAATTAAAGCTCCCTCAATTTTGAAGTCAGAAATATTTACTTTACTTGCATAAAGAAGGCAAGATATAAACATAGTCAAGCGTCACCAATATTTCTGCTAGTGCTTTTAGAATAATGCTGAACTCAGGGAAAAATGAATCCATCAGTCACTTTTCTGAGAAGCTAGTGGGATTAAAGTTTCCTCTCTATTTTTTAAATACTTGGGAGATACTCAAATGCAACAAAAATGAGCTTAAGCTGGACTGGAAAAAAGATGCTTTCTTTGCACACAAATATTGGTAATAGTCAATTAAAAAAAAAAAAGAAAAAGACAACTCTTGTATGATTTGAAGTTCAGCCAAAATACTCTATTAAAAATGAAAAGCCAGAGAACCTTTACTGATGTGTGTAAAGGCAATTAGTCTGTGCAGTGTAATGCTGGTAAACAAAATGTTACTATTTTCAAACCCAGCAGCAAAGAACGTAATTGCTCTTTGATATCAGCCTGCACATTGTGGTGGATGGCTCTGATTCAGTTCAAACAAATAATTTACGCCCAGCATTGTACTGTCCTAGAACTATAAACTGTATAAACCATTACAATACTAACATTTTCTACCAACAAGTATGAAAATGGAATGTGTACATAGCTTGTTCTGTACACTATGGTAAGTACCATAAAACTCTAAAATTAGAAGTTCTAAATTATATTCAAAATTAAGGCAGTGTAGTGGGTTCAGTACAAAACCAGCACAGACAGTAATATTCTGTGATCCAAAAATATCAGATAAAAAAATTAAATAACAAGTAAGAAAATTATTTACTGACCAAATCAGTGTTTTGTTTTCTACATACCACTCCAGGTTCAAACCCCAATGTTTCAAGAAGTTTCAGTTCACCAAGAAACTTACAAGTCATGAATTTTTTATGGTCATTGTTTGTAACTGCTATTTTTTTTTTTCCCAGCATAATTGTTACCTGAGGTATGTACAATTTCAGTCAACCTAATATTAGCAACATCAACCATGCCATAAAACTCTCACCATTTGCTGACCCAACTATTTCTTTCACCCTTTTAAACTTGAACTGTGGCAGCTGAAGAGCAAATGCAGGTCAGCTGCTGTTGTGGCTGCTACATCATGGTAAGTTCCAGCTGAGGTGAACTGCTGAATGATTCTTAAATGGTGTCAACTGGAGTTGTCAGGAGATCATAAGCCAGAGCCCCAAGCAATTTGATTAGAATCAGAGAGTAACTGGATTAGCAGAACTACTGAATTAGTGTTTGATGAGCTGCACAATTCATGTGAATCTTCACAGCACTGCTGGCTCTCAGACCGGCAGCAGGAATTACCATCCACCCTTTTATATGCCAGGCAACTCAAACCTCATTTTATACAAACAAGATATTTGTGCAAAGGTTTGCATTGAAACTGGTAAAAAAAAAAAAAAAATCAAAACAAACTGTGCTCTAATCTAGCAATTCAATAACAATACTTGCCAACTCCTAATTATTTTTTTCTTCTTCCATTTTAATCAACAGGCAAAGTTGGGAGATAGTCTCTCCCAGAGGCAAGGTGCAATCAGGCAGCTGGTGGTGGTACCTTGTCTCTGGGGAAGGTGAAAACCTTACAGAGCCCAGCACACAAGAAATGCCAGGTTCAGTGAGAGAAGGGTAGGAACTGCACATTCAGCAATGCCTTGGCTCTCTGGGAGCCTGTTTGCCACCTCTGTTGTCATACATCAGCCTGTACCACTGAAAAATATCATGTACTGAAGGCAGGCAAACTGTTCTCCTCAAGTGGATACAGGGAGCAGGTCCACTGAGATAAGCTATGTCTAGTACTTTTTAACCATCAAATATTGGCAGGATGCTTCTGTCAGGGCAGTCCAACCTCCAAACTTCTCTGATATTCTGCAAGATACTGGGGTGCCAATTCAAGTTTTAGTCATACTCCAGGAAAAGCTGAAGATTCCTTCTAGTTATGGCTAGCTGGGCTTCCTGTCAAGAATTATAGTGAATTAAATGAAAAAAAACCCACAAGTTTTTGCTTTCATGGCAAACATAAAATAAACATTTAAAATTAATGTTTTTTTGAAGTGCCAAAAGGGTTTCTTTTTTGAAATTAAGTTGCCCATCTCTAAATTTCAGAAAAAATGCTTAGATTCCAAACTCACAGGCTTTACTGTAGGTTTTTATATTTGTAATGATCAAAATGCAACCTGAAACAAGACAGCTACAGTGAATCAACTCAGCTATGAAACAGGATTGCAGACAGAGCTTTATCTGCCTCCATCCCTAAAATTATTCCAATGGAGAAAAATGAAGTCAGTTATGTTACTATTTATAGTAAAAGGAAACGATAAATATGAGTGCTTAGTAAATAGAAGGCAATAGAGAAAATACAGTAATTTGGAGTTATGTCTTCACTAATATCTAGTAATTCACAGGTGGCATGTTACATCTGTGTGCTGTATTTTATTTGACACGTTCACAATCCTTTTTAAGTCAGTCACAAATCCAAACACAGTTAGCAGACGGTATTTAATAAAATCAGATTTATAAAACTATTACTGTGTGAAACAACATTTCACCTGTTAATTTTTTTAATACAAAACCAACTACTTAGGTCTATAGAGAAAGAAAAACAATAAATAATGAAACTATGAGAAAATAATTGAGATGTTATCAAAGCTATAAATACATCAAACATTTCTGATGATATCAAAATGCAGTCTACATGTTTTTCCTTCTTTTTTCTTCTTTCACAAAACCTCTCCTGATATCTGCAGTTGCTAATCATTTATTCTATAAATACAGCTCAGTTGACTAAGGCTGCAATGTGCTAAGATGCAGTAGCGTTTCAAATTCATACATGAAACAATTTGGAAGCTTCCCCCAGGCACTGGCGGCTGCGGCTCCCGCTGCTCCGCTACCCACAATCCCCCCATTTACCTGCTCGCTGGGCTGCCTCAGCCCCGGTCAGGAAGTGGTAAAGCTGATCCAGCTTATCAGGCTGCTCCTCCAGGGACTTCTCATGCCATATGGCTGACCCAGGCCCTGCAGCCTCCCTCAAGGCATTCCACTTCTGGATCAGAGTGAAGAGCTCAGAGAAGGACTTGTGATAACCCTGGCGCAGCATGTCTATGCAGATGTTCTTCTTGTATGAATTCCTGTAACTGGGAATAAGAAAGGGAGATTTTAAGCCTTTAAACCTGTATTCTGTTCTTCACCTTACCAAATAAGTGCTGATAACTGCAACAGCTTTCAGGAAGAGACCTCTGCAGTTCAGCAGCAGGGAGTGGGTATTATTTCCCCTGCTCAAAAAGAGATCTGCTAAAATCTGATTGCGAATGCCATACCCTAGGGAAGCAAACACGGCAATAATAAATACCAATATATACATTGAAAACACGGTAAAAAATTACACTGGTATTCTTTAGCTGGTACTTGGTAAAAAAGGCTGACTGATGGGAACCCCTCCCCCTATGTTCACATTAGTTCATGAAAACACAATGAACCCTTAGTTTGCTTTAAGACAGTGCACAGGGAACACTCAGGCACATGTCAAAACAACATATATGTTGCTATACGTAACACTGTTATTACATGTTATATATATATTTCTTTATGTTATATGTATATGTTGTTATATATATATATATATATACACATATACATGGAATAGTTTTGCTGTAGGACAGGATGGCTTGGTTTAAAAATGTCAAACGTTATGCCAGAAACATAATTGTTAGATACAATTTTCCTTCCATTTAGCATATAACTTCAGCTGGTTTAGTGATGCAAAAGTTTGGTAGTTTCTCCCTAAATTTACAATCAAATGATGCTATGATGAATTTTTATTGAAGTTAGCGCCTCCATAAACTCTGATAAGATGTACATATCAAAAAGTTGTGGAATCAAATATTCTCAAGTGGTAATACACCTTTGGGGGTATTATTTATGGAAATAATAAAAATATTTCTTTTATATGGCATGAAACAATCATTGTGTCCTATTCTGGAGAAAACCATGAATCTAATGGGACTGCAACACAAAAGTACAGATGGAAAGGCTTGCAGGGATGGTTGTCCAGTCTGGGAAAACCAACCTTCACCCCTGTAAAATGGCAAGGACCCAGAAGCATTACCTTTATCTTGTATATTCCATTAAGTTCCCAAACTGTTTTCAAGACTGTCCTTTAAGATTAAAATCCATTTAAATCAAATTATCTCAACTTCAAAATAAATATAGAATTCTGAAAAATGAGATTTATAGTATAGATATTAAATTCAGATGTAATAAATAATTGCCCAATGAGACTAATACTTTGATCTTAAAAAGGCCTACTGCAATTCTTTAACAATGTTCAAAAAACGGAAGTGATGCAAAAAATTTCTTAGCTAGACATCAATTAAATAGACACCAATGTACAATGCAGGAAGCAAATAATCTCCATTATTTCATAATAGACATAATTAAAATGAAATCTCTTACTACACAGATGCACATTAATCCCTTACTTGTATTTTTTGCATTTCAGTTGCAGAACTGAGAGTAAAAATATTAAGTAATCCTGACACGATTTAGACCAGATAATATTGAATTTGTGTTTAACATATAAACAGATGGTTTTTGAGACTGAAAATCACACATTGCTCACACATATTCTATTCTATTCTATTCTATTCTATTCTATTCTATTCTATTCTATTCTATTCTATTCTATTCTATTCTATTCTATTCTATTCNTTCTATTCTATTCTATTCTATTCTATTCTATTCTATTCTATTCTATTCTATTCTATTCTATTCTATTCTATTCTATTCTATTCCATTCCATTCCATTCCATTCCATTCCATTCCATTCCATTCCATTCCATTCCATTCCATAAAAATTTGCAACATTTATCTTATAATAGTATATGAGAAATATGTTTAAACATTTAAATTTTAATTTGCTAGAGTATGCTATATTTGACATATACCAAATGTATAGTATATAGCCTCAAAATACTGTAAAGATACTATGCTAATACCATGCAATGTATTCTCTATTTTTTTTATATGGAATACCTTTTTCGTTCCTGTTTGAAAATTCTATGTAATAAATAAAAAAAAACCAAAACACAACTCTGAAGAGCACAGGTAAAAAATTCCTCCCAACTTCCAAAGGCCAAGGACTGAATCCTACTTGTAATATTACTCAGAGAAGTGGAATAACACTCTGCATAGCAGGCACACACATGCCTGTTTATTTGTAATGGTAAACAAGGAAGTGGTGATAAAAGATCTCAGTAGTCACTACCCAAAATATCCTTCAGGTGATTTTTAACATACAGTGCACACTTACTGATCACAGAACCGATATTCATACAAATAAAAAAACTGTGTGCATATAACATTTTATTTTCTATAGAAAGATGTATTTTACTTCAAGCCAAAGCATATTTTCCCCATAAGAAAGCATTATTAGCAAACTAGTAGAGGAAAACAAAGCATATAGTAAAATGTAATTTTTAAAAAACAGTGTCAAGGGTGTTTTAATAAATCCCATCCCAATTAATTAAGAAATTAAAATAATGCTGAGGTAATACTACTGTGCAGAGCACATTTTTTCTGTGGCAAAGAGGACTGATTTTGGCACACAAGCAATGAAGCTATCTACTGTAAAACCCTTCAAATTTAGTGGCATAAAAATAAATGTAATACCAGTTACAATGCACAAAGCACACAATAATACTACTATTTTTTCCTCAAGTTTCTGTAATATATAAGCCATGAGTGACTGATCACACACAAACAATAAAACTGGGCAAGAGATTAATGATATTATGGGGATAAATGGTATTTGTAGCACCTAAAAGAGCCTGACGCTGCAATGAAATCTAAAATAGTTACAGTTATCAGTGTTTCCAGATGAAAATTCCAAGGTCCTTTTTTAACCCAACAAACACTTCTTTTGAACAGAGGCGTGGTGTAGGTGAGAGCAGTAAACTTTTCATGATACCTTGAAATAAACTATAAATC
The DNA here is from genome assembly GCF_001522545.3 of Parus major. NCBI lineage: Eukaryota > Metazoa > Chordata > Aves > Passeriformes > Paridae > Parus > Parus major. The sequence goes on along the minus strand of NC_031771.1, from coordinate 11,974,175 downwards.
CTCAATCTCCAAACACTTTCCATCCTGCTTTTTCCGTCATGCAGCATGTAAAATCTGAGGCTGAGCAGAACAACTCATGTTTTAGATAACTAAAGATTACTTAATTTCTAATATCAATATCAAATAAGATACCTAAGATTCCTTCCAACTCAGGATATTCTGTGATTCTGTGATTTATTTTACAAAATCCCACTGTTAGCATTAGTGTAGTATGTTTCTACATTAATACCTTACACTAAACACTTTTGAACCTTGCTACCTGATCTATTACGATTTATTGTTAAACAAGCGACTTTGTTTTCTTGCATTCGTCCGCGCCGACTTGAGGTTTCCTTTGAACAATCATGTTCCTTCCAGGAGCGAAATGAGGGAAGACTGACCGCCCTTTGCTTTGCTCGGAGCGGAGCCGTTCCCGGGGTTTAATGGTCTCTGGGGGCATCTACTGGAAATGTGGGGAACTGCAGGCAGGATGAGCGGATCCCGGCGCAGAACAAAGGGATTGTCCCGGCACAGGGCACAGGGCCACCACCGAGGCGCTCGCTTGGCTCGCCCGGGCCCCTGCGAGCCGTGGAACGTGTCGGAGCAGAGCGAGCAGACAGCTCTGGAAGGTCTCATTTTAAAACTGAATGTGATGTGACTGCAAACCTAAAGGCCTCCCTCCCCTAGGGCCATCATGAGATCGTGCCAAAGAAAAAGGTTTCAGACGCATTTTTTTAAAAGCAAACTATTTTAAAATGAAATTTGGGGCTATGTATTTATGTATTTACGGTTAAAACAAAGATACCAATTAATCTGATTTTAATTTAAAGCAGGTTTGGGTTTTTTCATCCACGAAACTCAACAGATGAGAACCTCAGCACCCACCACAAAGCCAAGATGCTAAGAATCCCCCGATCCTCTGCCTGTGTACTCATTTCAGCTATTGCTTTATGTTTATTTATGTTGCTTTATGTTTATTTACACAGGCTGGGCAGGGAGCTCCAGGTGGATCTGGTCCTACACCAGCAGTTACTGCGATGCACTGTTCCATCAGAAAGTGCTGAAAAATTCGGTGAGCTTCTGAGAGTCTCTGTCATGATGGGGGTTGCATGTCACAAGAGTTTTCAGCACCAAATAAATAAAATAAATAACCAAAAGTGAAAGGTGCCATTTTAGTGGCACCTTGGTACAGGTGACAATTTTGTGCCATATAATATCACACAGGTGGAAGGAGCTACTTTTTGAATGTGAATCTGTGAACTTACAAAGACACTGCTGTTGTTAACACTGTGCTTAATTTAAGCGTACCCAGATATAGCTACAGACATTTTAATTTTTTCCAAAGCTATACAGCTACTTAAGTAATTTTTTATATGAATTTCTTTTTGCATTATCATTGCTACTACAAAACAATATAGAGTCATGCTGAGAAATCATGGCAACCTGATTCTAATCTGCCTTTACCAGTGCAAGAATAATAAATAGTAAATGTTCAGTGATATTAATGAAATTACATTGTTGTTCCAGTCTCAAGGACTTTCCTATACTATGGTATTGCACTTCTACAAGACCCTTAAGCAATGATGGGAAATCAGCCCAGCACCATGCAACATTCCCTTCAACTTAAAATCCTCCACAATAAGGCTATTTGCATTCTACCCTTTACACTGAAAGAGAAGACAGAAAACGGAGATTAAGAGGTCAAGAGGCAGGAAGTGGTGTTAGAAATCATCAAAATAGTCAGTATAACATAACAGAATCATTTATCAGAAGCTTAATTCTCCATTCCTCCTGTCTGATGTGGTCAATTACAGGCATGCAAAATATTTCCAGAAGACTACTATTTTCAGATGGCAGATATATCTATATAAAGATATATAAATATAATATTAGGTTTCATATATTTAGATTTTGTAAGGCTTAATTAGTACTTCCAGCTAATTCCTGATTGCTGATTACAATACAAGTAGTTGTACTCTACTGTAGCAATCCCATTTTGTAAAGTACAAAATGGCATGGATTAAACAACTATAGTATATAAAATATTAAAATGTACTCCCAGTGTAAAATAATTACTCTACCAATTATTATAATGTTTAAAAACTGTATTCAAATAGGTTTCATTCACTTGGGATTTCCTTCTGCAGTTGGCAAGCCAATGACTGATATAAAATGCCTTAGATAAGCATCACAAAATTATGAAAAAATAATAAAGATATTTTTGCTTAAGTTTATTTAAACAAATTTATTTTACTTCCCCATTTCCTGTCTATGATTCTACAAGAAAATTCAAATTACATTAAGTATGTGAATACTTAGCTACTTTTTACTTAACCGAGATGCAAAAAACCACATCATAAACACAGGAATATCAAAATTTCCTCCCAAAAATTTGAAAAATATATGCATTAAGTAAAAATAAATATACTACATAAAACACAAAAAAGCAAAATATACTGTAAGAATTTATAATTTCAGGCTGCTCTGCCTAAAAATTGAAAGAGGAATTATTATTTAATTATAGCTGGACAGCCAAAAAACAAGAACAGTTTTGCAACACCATTGGTGACCCATGCCCAGAATGAGTTAAAGTTTGTGCAGGGAATTGTTGAATGCCGAAAATGCTCATGCAAACACTCGGCAAATATGGAAGGTGAGGATTTGCCTTTAGCACCCAGGTTCCAGTGTCTACACTGCCACGACCCTGGGCTGCAACCCACCAAAGGTAGGCACACAGCTAACTTAAAAATACATCCAAGTCCTGTGCTATCCCAGGTCTCTGTGAAAATTTATCCACATAAGTATTTTGGTAAGTTAAGCCCTTGGATGGTCCAGGCACTCAGCACATTTCAGTACCACGTACTGCTACTGATACAAAGCTATTTAACTGCATCTGGGCACAGCCTCTTTAATCCTGCTTTAAAGACTGTCCATTTAAATACTTCTCTTTTAATGAAATATTTACTGGATGGTAATATGTTAAATTGTAGACTATAGTAATCTCATTAAAAAAAGATATGACAGTACAGTAAATGCCATTAAGCAGTAATAGACAGTTAGCTTACACTTCAGAATATTTTACTACTAAGGCTGAGTGTTAAATTACATTGGGGTGGGGGAGCCTGCTTTTTAATTCCAAATTACAAGCTTGAAACAGCTAATAACCTATTACAAAGTAAGAATAAAATCCACAAACCCCAAACTTTATAAAAAGGATTCTCTATTCTAATTATAAATTAAATGAAATTGCACAACAATTTGTACACATTGTGGGAGGGAAAAATGTCACTTGGAATTGGCCTGTAACAATATAGTTTTTTTAAAGAAGAAAAGCTTTGTGGAGCTATGTATCCAAACTATTAATAGAAAGATGAAAATAAAGCACATATATATATATATATATATAAAAGAGATGTAGGTACTTTATACAATATACATGTATATGTACAAGAACTTTCAGCTTTAGCAATGCAGTGTTTTTCATCTGCTGCCTCAGTCACTGGGTTGTTGTCAAACCACACTTTAACCTAAATCATGCAATCAAAGGGGGAAGCACACCCTGCCAGTAGGATCCCACAAAGAACACATATATTGAACTCACTTCCTTTTGTTCAAAGCTACATAAAATGAAAAATTAATCAATTATAAACATCAAAGGGTGACACAGAAAATATATTTTAAAATGAATGTAAGCACTGTAATAATTAAGAATTCTCATTAACCCAGAAAATGGAAATATAAATTTAGCAATTAACTTTTAAAACATTCTAATGCCACTAAACATAAAAGCTAAGAAAACACTAAAAATCAAGATAAATGTTCTACCTTTATAAAAATGTTCATCTTACAAAAGTACACACACCTGTGATTATTTCCAGCATAATAAAAAAAACACATTATCGTTATTAATCTTTCCGCTTTTCTTTTTAAATTAACAATGTTCCTTAACCAAAATTATTTTAGGGACTACTAGATATCAAAATGAAGTATTTCTTAACTTCCCTCTTTTATGTGAGAGCTGACCTGATGGACTGAGAGCTAGAAACGTGTGAGTTTGAAATCCTTTCCATTTGACTTGATATCAAAGCAGTTGTTAAATTTTTCTGCAAGTTTCTTTTACATGTTAAATTTCTCTGCAAGTTTCTTTCTGGGTGCAAGACAGATAAACATAATTGTTTACTTTCTGTAAGCTTTTGAGCTGCTGTTATGAAATATCATAGAATCCTATACAAGGCTCTGCATTCATTGCAGGATTCGTATGAACAATTCCCACAGTATTTTTGCTTTTGTTTAGGAGATCTCTTATTCAAGTCCCCACCTGAATTTACTCAGTAGGATAAGGACAAATAGACCACACAGAGATTGAGCAGAAAGGAAAAGATAGGATTTTACAGAATGTGGGATTTACTGTGAAAATTATTAGGAAGTCATGACTGTACCAAGGCAGATTAGACAATCTTTTTTTATCTCAGCCTCTTTTTGTGTGCTAGAGATGCTTCACCTTTATGGAGTGTTTTAAACATAGAAGTCAGCTGTGTACTGCTTGTACATTATCTTCAGTAGTAAATATTGTTAAACTATTGTGAAATGAAAGCACTAAAAAACCGTAAGACCAAACTTAGTAAAAACAACAAGTTACATAAAAAAGAAAAACTTCAGCTCACTGTGTTCTTCTTTATTAAAGTATGTCATGTATTTTATCTTTGCAAGAGTTTGATGAGTTTTTGCAAGTAAAATTCTGTTTCCTCTATACTTGCTAATAGTCATGAGAATCTGTAGTTTGCACCTTCCCATTAAAAATGTATTGTATTTTTTGAAATTATTCACCCCGCCTTTTATCCAGATCATGTCTTTGAAAGGAGGAAGTAGATAATAAATGGAATAATTCATGATTTCCCATTAAATATGAAACTTTCTTTTGCAGAGTTTAGAAAATGAAGTTCTACATAATGTACAGAAGTTGATTAGAACTTTTTTTAACCTTTTCAAGAAAAATCTTTCACATTACACAAATGCACAGAGAAGTTTCTTTAAGAAAGGCAAACCATTCGCTTCCTACACAGTTCTGTTCTTCAGATTGGTGCCTAATTACACTAAATAATATGCTTATCAGCCCCAAAATTCACATAGATCATTCATTTGACCAAAAAGAATGTGTGCCTCTAAGTTCTAAAATCTCTTTTTGAAAGTTGTTTAATAAACATTGAATCCTGGTCATGGCAAGCGAGATTGTTAGGAATTATTCAGACTGCAAAAAAATACATATTTAAATAATATTGTGAAAGGAATTTAAAATTTATCATCTAGCTCACTAAGTGACTTGTGCCATCTCCCTTCCCACAACCAGCAGGGAGTTTGGGACAGAGTGCCTTAATTTAAAATTTCTTTTACCATGAAAGGATACATTTCTTTGGTTCTGATTTACCCTCTTCCATAGTTTTTAGTATCTAAAAGTGAAGAAATACCCTCATAAAATGCAATTGAGTTTACACAACATTCCACTAGTTTTCAACCAGAGTAATGTGAACAAAGAGGGCCATAAGGTGCTCACAGGTCCTGTCCAAAGACTGACATCAGGAACTACAGCAAAGTCTTCCTAGGACTGAATATGAAAGGAAAGAAGTTTACTTTTTTCTCTGTCTACAGCTATGTCCTTGAGCTTGCCTCCCTTCTTCTGTCTCCACAGAGTTGTACACAGAAGAAATGGAGTCAGCTCACAGAAGTGCATGCATCACTGCTACCAAATACTGTGCACTCAAGGGAAAAGCAGAATCTGCATCTACACATGATCTGTCTGCATCCCAAATTGCCTTTTGCAAGCTTGCTAGCAATAGTAGATGCACCTCCTCCTTCCTTGCCTTAATTCCATACCAACAAGGTATTTTTCCTTACCTATTTTCTTGGAAGTGCCCCTCTTCTGTCCCTCTTATTAACAGAAATGGTCAAAAATGGTCAAATCCACCCTACAACACAAAATCCCCATGCCTAAATGAAGCCACTTCAAATTGGGAAGCCACAGTAAAAAATTCAGGTTGTGAAAAAGAAAACATGTCAATATGATGTCAATGAAAAAAAGGTCCCCATCTATTTTTTGAGTAACCTAAGAAGTCACCTAACTAATTTTTGTGGTAGAGGTGACAGATACTAAAAGTGTGGGTTAATCAAATCCCCAATCAGCTATTTGAGTTCCATTTCCTTAAAGCACTGGTCTTTCAAAGCAAAAAAAACCCAGAATACAGACAAATAAAGAAGCAAATAAATCAGAAACTGAGTACTGAAACTCTCATTATTTAAATAACTCACAAACAAAGGACAAGAAAAATCTAGTCCATCATGGCTATTAAACACAAAGCAAACCTTAAACTAAGTCTTCTCTCCATCAGCTCACAAATCCCACTTTTCTCCCTCAGTGAACTCTCCAGATCATCCTGGCCTCTAGTCAGGTAAGGAAGTTTCTCCCTCTTTAGTCCTGGAGGACAGATAGGGCTGAATATTCAGAGATCACAGGCAGAAGATGTACGGATGTAGGAAAGAAATAATTTATTTCCACAAACTCCTCTAATACTTAATCCCTCATAAGTTTTTCCACATCTTTTTCCCTTAAATCTACCTAGCTGATGCTGACACTGAAAAGAGCAGAAACTTGGGGAGGCTAGTAAATAATTTGTCTCTGACTGAAATATGGAAAAATAATCTTTCCAACAGAAAATGGCACCAACAGAAGTTTCAAAATGGATGCCAGGTCACTTCTGTTCTACAGTTGACAGCTTCCTGTAAAGATGGTATCTCAGGAATCAGTCTTTAAGACCTCTACCCTCAGCCTTTTTACAGCTTTCAAAATTCCATAGTTCTGCAGCGTGGGATAGAGTGCTAAATTATGTCTACATCTGAGCTTGTCACCCTATGATCTATCTAGAAGTGATGGAGGGAAACAGGTTCTTCAAAAGTATGATTCACCTTATTCTAAAGCACTTACCTGGATCCTGAAAGATGGGGCTCAACTAATCACACAGCTGGGGTTATTAACCTGGGTTAGTTAAACTTGGGTGAAAGCCACTCCGCTCTTTTTGCAGGGAGTTTACAGAAGTTATACTTCACTATATTTGTTGTTCATCACTGCTAGAGCAGAAATTTTATGTTTCATTTTGCAGTCAACAATCTGAAAAGTAGTTTAATGATCCACCTTTCCAGTATTGACAGAGATGGCCAACAACTGCTGTAGGGGACACAGTACACCTGAGAATTAAAGCTTTTGCCTTTTTCTGTTTCAGCTAATCCTAAAGTGGGCCAGCCATTGGAGAATTCTAAGCAGAACAGCCCACTCTATCTCAAAAACATCTGACAGAATGCATGTAAGAGAATGTTGTCTGCTGCCTGAAAAAGTAATCTTAGAGCCTGTCTTTACTGACACAGATTTATCAAGCAAGCTTTCCATAATACACTGTTCCACCACACACGAGACACAAAACACAAATATAATTTTTTTGCAAACCTAGGTAAGCCTTTACCATTTCTGTATAATAATTTGGATTTCATTTGATCAATAGAGTCTTGAGGACAGTGGTACTTCATCATTCAACTCAAATGTATTTAAAATACATGTAGTAACATCACTAATGTAATTATTTTTTTGGTTTACAGCTAAGCAAAGCTATTCCTCTCATCAAATACATTTCAAAGTTTCTCTTTCTAGTCTTCAACTCTTTCTTGATGACATGGTCCTCTTTTGAGGAGGACCTTAAATAACAGACTTCATTTTTATGGAGTGGAGAAAACTGCTACTTGATCTTTCTGGCCCTGACAAAAAAGATCAGGAAACAAGAACGACAATATCAAATTCTAGCCCATTTTAGGCTCTAAAATAATTTGAAGAGTCAATCCTGGAATCAATCTCTTGATGAAAAATGCTTTACTTCACAGTTCATAGTGAACTTCTTGACTCTTCGTTCAGTCATATGAACTATTTTTAATTTTTACTGCAATCTGATTTTGAGCTTTTAATGACTTGGTGATTCAGGACTAAGAACAGAAAGTATCAAGGAAAGCATACTGAAGGCCATGGGAGTCAGCCAACCTCCTCATACAAAAGCCTGATTCTGTGGCAAGAAAGCACTCACATTCTGCATTAATGAACTTCTACTTTTTTCCCATTTCCAGATCCTTGCACCACATTCACTTCTTATTTCAAGTTAAAGTCTTTGAGAAGGAAGCAAAGCAAAATCAATGAAAAAACAAAGCAATATCCAGTTTTAATATAAGTAAAGTACTACCTTTCTTAAGCACTATTTTTTCTCCATGATCTGGCATATCAACTTGGGACAAAAAATTATTACAAAAAAAAAATAATAAAAACATCTCCTCATTTATTCACAGGACAAAACGAGATTATATGATGAACACAATTAATGGTATTCTTCTCTCTGCAGTCTGAAACACAGGAAAATATTTTACAATGCAAGAATAACTGCAACCTTTTTCCTTCAATAGTTCATCTCAATTTTAAGGAATATTGTGAAGGACAGAATTTAAGGGAAAAAATTTTAAAGAATATTGCTTTTTTCCATAAATGTGATACCACCTATACCCTCCTTTATTTAGAAGATAATAAATTTGTTGTTTGCCTAATGCACACTTTAAAAAAAAAGGTTGTTTAATATTAAGCAGGAATGTGGCTACAAGAATTTTTCTTGATGAAATAATCACTGGCATATTAAGTTAACCTCCATATTAAACAGAAGTACAGATATTTATATGTCAGAGGAAGGCAATTCAATCCCTCTATCAAGAAGTTTAATAATCTGTCTCTGGAATGGAAACAATATTGAAAAACTATGCAGCATTATTACAAGCCATCTCTCATTTTTAAAATAATAACACCCGTTGCCTGCTGAGACATACCAAGCATTACACTGATTTCAGTAAGATCATTTACAGACATGGCATTACCTTAGTTAATAAACTGGTTTTAGATTACATTTTATGCTTTTAGTTTTTTCTAATTAGATTAGCATAGTACTAATACAACTGTGTAGTAAGATTGTTACATTTTGTTTGCTCTCAAATGATTTTATCAAGGTTACGGAAGAGCTTTAGTAAATTATATATAGAGACAGAAATTTCATAACTGCTGATTTATTATCAAAAGCTAAAATTCCAAGAAGTATTAAATTCACAGAACATGAATGTAACTTTTTAAAGTAGGTACTTTAAAAATCTCCATAGAAATAAAGCAGAATACATATGGTATTTCAGTTTAATCTTCTAAGAGGCTTTGCTAACTTTGGAACTCTTACAAAACTGTAAGGGAACTCCACTTTGTATAGGTATGGCAGAACAGATGATAAAATTCTTACTTCATTGTGGATGTCCTCGCTGGTTCCCTTTTCCACAACATTCAGACTCGGGGTTTGGATATAAAAACATCATTTAGGAGGATTTTTTGCACTGTGTTTTCTTGTTTGCTTTTAAAATGCTCTTTGAAGCCCCAAGGCCCTCCTAAAATAGTGATTTCCTGTGTAATCACCTTAGAAGGAAAACTTGTGTCCCTGGCATGGTGCGTGGAAATCCACTGGGGCTAAGGATTGAAAGAGCTCCCTGGGAAGGCAACTCAGCCTGTGACAATTGTTGGAGTATAATGAGCAGAGTAACCAGTTCCACAGTTCTGGCATGGAACCAGAGGGACAGTAAGGGAAAGGTACTTAGTTTTATGCTTGCCCCCTGACATCTGATCCTTCCAGTAATTTTCTAGATTTCAACGTGGAAGTTTTTAGGGAAGGTTTGCAGGCACATTCTTAGGCTAGGAAGGAGAAAAAAAGCATGTTTTCCAAGAAACTAGCTGGTGGAATTCCTGTCTGACTGATAGAATGTTTTTATGCTGCAAGGGTGATCTTGCAATATTCATTGTTAAGGTGCCAAGAGCCCTTGTATATGCATCTTTTTATTATTTAAATATTGAAATAAATAAATCAGCTCACTTAAGCAACCAGCAACTCAGTTTGTTAGAATTCTTTCATTAATTTTGATGGTGCTGAACCCCAGATCTGTTAAAAGACTCCAGAAGAATAAGTCAGTCATAGTCTCTTGTAACTTCTAAATGTAAATACCTCAGCTGTAAGAAATCAAAAGTTATCTAGATTTCTTTCATTCAGTGGGTTTTTAAATAACTAATGGGGTATTAAATGCTTTACCACAGAAGTCAGCACTTGGGCTTGGCTAAATAGTAATTCAAAATTACAAGAACGTGTATGTCGGTACACTAAGCTCCCACCCCAAAGGAGATATTTCACAAAGGCTCAGAAAAAAATGAGAAGGAGAAAGGAAAAAAGAAAAAATAGGCAGCATAATATAATAATTATTGACACAATCTTAACAATAATGTTACAAATCTGATGTAATTGGTAAACATACAAATTAGTAAAACCAAGGCAATAAATGCTTTGATATATTTAACATCAGGAGAAATGAAACATCATTATTTAATATCAACTTCAATTTTTAAATGCCAAGTTCCACTAAAAAGGGTAGGGCCTAGGGAACTTTAAATTTAAATTACTATGATGACTAGAAACAAAGGAAACAATAAACTTATAGATGTTAAAATGCCTTGAAAAAGCCAACTTACGCAGCAGCTTCTTGTTTTGACACCCCTTTGATATTCTTCGCCAAATAATCATCTATGGCATCTTTGTCTTTGATCAAATGAATCCTAAATTTAAATGAAAAAAATTAAAAGAAATACTGTAAGGTGCTTACATAGACTTCTGCAGCATGTATAATATATTGTCATTGCCAAGTAGAGCTGAACAATGAAATATTGACAAAGTAATATATCAGACATTCTATAAGCACATACAAATGTCTTTTTAATTTTTTGGTCTGTAGCTAGTTCAAATCTTTATTCCTGAAAGAAAACAGAGGTGATATTAGCTTTCAGGGATCTGGTTATCTGCTATTTCTGTCTAAACTAGAAGAAATTGTGTATTAGCTAAATCAGTAATAATTGATTAAGCTATCCATATTTAAACTGTTTCCTCAATCAGAACCATTACATTTTTGTGTTGTTGGACCAGAGTGGTCCAATCTATTTCATATTTAGCTTCTTCAAAATTAAAAACAAAGGCAAATCAAGAAAAAAATTCCCAAATCCAACTCAAAATGTTTTCCTTGGTGCAATGCAATCTTTTAAAACTGCTCCTGGCTTTCCACAGTTTGAGCAGCATAGTGCAAAAGGTGCTCCACTGAGGGGATAATCTGTAGGTCATTAAGATAAAGAGCAAATTTCAGGATGCATGGAGGCAGGTTTAAAATTTGAACTGTGCACCATTCACCTTTCACTTCAGCCACCATATCTTTGCATCTCCACCGTTAAACACACAATATGCCTGGAAAATTTATTATGCACTTACTGACCATAAGGTGTATGTAAATAGAATCTGATATCCCAGCTGTACAAGATGTTATCTTTCTAAAAGTAATGTGAATTTATTCTTCTGAGAAAGAGCACAAAGATTGTCTGGTTAATCACTCAAAGATAAAAGAAATTCAGCATTAGTGTTCCACATAAATCCATTACTTTTCTCTTTCTCTGCCTGTATTACACTGCTGTCTCTCATTACAGTGATGAGAATAAACTCTTTTCATAATGTTAGCTAATATAAGTGTCACGCTCCTTATTGCTCTAAGAATACCAAAGACACTTCACCAAGTTCACTTAAATGAAAACAAAATAGCTAAGTAAAGCAGAGATATTTTGACATATCTGTATTTAAAAAAATGTAACAGTGAAAACTTCCCTCACAAATAGTGCCTTTAAATTTTTTCCAGAATTTGCTGCTGCTGAGTGGCACCAGCGGAGGCTTGTGCTTTGAGGCTGCACTTAACACAATCCATAGGAGTTGCTGCTGATCTGGCTAAATGTACACCTTATGGATATTGCCATGAAAATGCACTTATAATCAACACCAAAGCATATTCAATATAAAAATTTTCACACCAGAATAATCAAAATTTAGATCTTTGGAAGTAGGGAGAGAAAGTCAAAACCCCCAAACTAAAACAGTGAACTACAACAGGCAAATTACTATCAGCTTGCTGCAATTTAATCCACACTTTTTAACTGCAGTTAAAAAGCATCTCAAAATGAAACAAAAGAAAGCCTGATGCCTTTCCATTGTCCTTACAAAGGAATCTTAATAAATAATTTTTTTAAAAAATCAGGGGCAAAACTCTTAGAATCACATACAATTTTAAATGCCACCAGCCTTATAGCCAGATATGACTTTCTGGCTTCTGATTGGTAATACCCTCAAACTTAAAGAAAACTACAGCCAAGGGGAAAAAAGAAACATAAGCAAAAACTTTTTACATAAGTTCTGAAATAACCTGTATTGGACTGATGCAAGTACAGACAAGGTCATCCATCATAAAGAGCTGAGCTTAATAGAAATAACAAATACTCATCTTACGCTGTTATTATCAATGATGCTAGTGTAGCAATAACACAGAAAAGATGGGCAGGTGATACAGAGGAAAAAATACAGTAGGAAATTCCATGAACTCAAGAAAATCATTATAGCTTCCTATATGCAATGAGAATGAAAAACATTAAAATTAATTAATTAATTAATCAATGTGATGAAAAGAGACTGTGACTTAGAATGGGCATTGTTTCTTTTTACAGAATTGAGATGAGGATGGCATTTGCCAAAAAGCACTGTTTCTTTTATTCCAGAGGTAGTGACTTGCCTTTTCCAAGCTTCTTTTTCCTTATTTCTCTAGTGTTTCAGTAATGACTCACTATACTTCGTAAAGTGTACAGAAAGAGTCTACTTCACCTGTAAGTTGGCTCCTATTTAATTTTAAATCACTCAGATATTAACAAGAAATGCTTTTTAATCAAATGGACACCTTCTTTTTTGTTCTCTTTTAATTGTGGAACTTTCCTAAGAGAGAATTTCCTTGCCTATGATGTTTGTATTTTAAATATTGTGAAAGAGCAAACATAATTTGTCACCCTGGCACAGCTGATTGAAGCTGTTCACAGCAAAAGTGGTGCTTTGAAAGAGAAGAGGTACCTACCTTGCAAACTCTAATGGGGGGCAAAGAGGCTGCTCTATAAACTTGGGATGTTCCCCTGGGCTTTGGAGGACCGCCTGAGGCAACACGTTCAGTTTAACTAAAACAAACAAATAAAATCAACGTCCCTTGAAATAATCCTTTCACAGCAATGCAGCTTCTTTTCCTTCTTGTGCTGCTTCCCAGCCCACTCTCTGCTATTTCCAGTGCTTTAAAGCCTAACTCCAGTTCCACACAAATTGCAGCATTGCTTCAGTAGGACATAGCACAAAGGAATGGTCATTAATTAACTTTCCAGGGATTTCTCTCTTTCACTGAGGTGCTTTTGATTTCCATAGGGACAGCTGATTCAGGAACCATACCTGCATGGGATTCCCTGTGCTTTTTCAAGCTAAGTCCAAGTATTGATAATATTTTAAGTTAATACACAATGTGGACAAATAGGATGAAGAGCAACAACAGGTACTGTGTTAGTGTTCAAAATTCTACATAATCACAATAGAAACAAGCTTTTGAAGGAAAAAAAAAGTAAGTAATGCTATACTTACAACATAGGGCTTTATTTAAAACAAAAGCCAAAAGCCCCACAGTTATTTAGAATCATCTAGCATGTCATTTTGAAGTACATAAATGCTAATAGGACTTTTTTGTCATATAGAGCTACTGTGTTTTTTCCCCAAGTATTCAGTCTACACTTCCTACCATTAAAGTTTCAGCTGCCAGTTCCTTCATTTTGCATGTCTGTGATCTGAGGACGTTAGCAGCAGGAGCACCCTTACTTTTAAATTTGGTTTAATGTAGGTATTGCATGCCCTGCTGGTAGGCCTGAAGGCATAAACTTTTAATAGGGATGGAAAAACAGAATATAATAAAAAGGGGGGCAAAGAATTTAACTATTTGCTACATTTAGTGAAATGAAATTTATTTTTTGGGAAACAAGTATTAGATATGAATCAATTTGTTACTGAATGATCAGCACCAGACTAGTAGATATTTTATATATTAGCTTTTCTGGGATCAAAAGCCATTTCATTGATGCAGTATTTTGCTGTGGTTATAGTGATATAATTTTTTAAATTATGTTACTTAGAACTGAGTAATGAGGAGAATTATAGTTTGAAAAGATGACAGGATAGGATATTTCTCCTAAGTAATTTTTCTGGGGCCTCATACTAATGATAACATTTTTTACAGAAAGAAAAGAGATATTATTTATATATAATATAATTTACATATATATTAAAGAGATATTTATATTTATATATTTAAACTGGTCTGCAATTACAGGCAGCAAAATTTAACAGATGTGTGTACTAGAAAATAAAAAATCAATAGAACAACAAACATATGGGTAATTCACCACTATAAAAGAGCCACCACCACTTCTAACAGAGAATGACAGGTTTGTATACAAAAACTATATACAAAGGAAAACCCCTTTTTCGGAAGATGTTATGTGAGAAATAGTAATTAAACTTTGAAACAGCAATACTGAAGCCCAGAGAAGATGCAAAGCTTTCTACAAGCTTCTTTGTTGTGAGGTATCAGGTTGGAAAATGAACATAGCCATGCCTTAGTGGAGGCTGATGAATTTGGCAAGGCAGGGGGGCTGACTGCAACTATGGGGCAGAAAAGGAGAAGCAGCTGAAAGGAGCTGCTCCCATATAGTCCCCATATAGCCATTGCAGCCATGGAAAGCTATTGATTTGGGGACTGCCACAAAGCACCTGGCTGGAGCACACGACAAGTCCTTGCTGGCTCACATGCCCCACGTTCCCAATCCACAGAAATCAAGTCTATGGGAAAAGAGGGTATCAGGCATACACGTCTCACATGAGGCAAATATGCAGACATTTTTCTTAGCATGTTTCTGCCTCACAAGGACTAAAATACAACCCTGGCTCCTATTTCAAACTCAAAGCTCGGGAGTGGAAAAAAAATGAAAACCCAAACTGCTTCATAATAATGCCAAATGAACTTTTACTTTAGATGTGGGAGATTGTTTTCACAGTGAAATGGAGAGTGTCTTTCCCTCATTTCCAGGGCAACTGATCCTTACAGGTAAATTACAACCACAGACACATGACAGAAGGCACCAGCAACACATCCTTCTGAAACCAATGCTATTCCAGTCATGTAAATTTCATTGCTGGTCATTTAAAGATCACTTTACCTCTTGCCTCTTTATTATCAAGACCAAGCCACTTCTCATTTTCTTAATCAAACACCCACAGAATTCAGCAAAAGATGGGGTGGCGCAGTTTGTTTCTCAAGAAGTGCTTCACTTAGTCCCATAATGGAGGGACTCTCCCCAAGGACTGTAAGTGCTCCAAGGTGCACTGAAGGCGAGGGTAAAACACCAGCTGATAACAATGGTGCCTTTCCCAGCACCTTTTGGGAAACCTGTTGGCTGCCTCTTCCTACACATTTTCTGAGGTATTAACTGGAGGCTGAGGATTTCCCAGGGAGGGAAGGAGGTGAGGAAGCAGGGATGGATACAACACAAGGCTGTCTTTGTGGGCATATCTGCTGCTACTTGGCAACTCGCAAGATAAAAGGACATCAGAATGTGACAGGACAGACTGCCACACTGCTTTATTACACTGAGTAAATACAAAAATAGAAACTAATAATAAAATGTTGAAATCTACAGCCAGCGTGATAGATGCTCTTTGTTCCAAGTGACCTGGACGAGGTCACGGCCCCAGCCCGACCCGTATCCTCAATGCCCTCCCGTCCCTGCGGCTCTGGGAATTACAGCCGCCCTCCGCTGCTGCCTGGCTGTCACCAACCACCGCCCAGGGACGCTTCACCTGTCCCGCTACACACCCTGACCCTTGGCTGCGGTACGGATAAAATCAGCCCCACCAGCCGCAGTTCCCCGGGGCACAGACCTGGGCCCATGGCGCGGCCGCAGGACGAGCTCTCCGCCGGCCCGGCCCCTCACGGGACGCCGCGGCCTTGCCATGGCGACGGGGGCGGGCGGCGCTGGGGCCGGGCGGCGCTGAGGGCCGGGCTCCCGGAACCCTCAGGGACCATCCCAGCCCTCCCCGGCGGGCTTGGGGAGGCTCCGAGGCCGGGTTAGACCCTAGGGAATACGGGGGCTGTGGGAAATCGTCACGGCCCGAAGTGTTGGTGTGCTTTTCAGGAGCTCCGAACGAGCTGTCTCAAATGGGAGCGTCTCTCAATGCTGAGTGAGTTTCTGAAGCTGTCAAGCAAAGAGCCAGGATCGTATGGACACCTTTGGAAGTGTGGACAATCTCTCATGATAAATGGATACCTGCAGTGAGCAGGTTTTCTTCTTTCACAGAATCACAGAATCACAGAATGGTTAGGGTTGGAAGGGACCACAGTGGGTCAGCTGGTCCAACCTCCCTGCCTAAGCTGAGTTGTCCCAGAGTGCATGGCACAGGATTGTTCCCATGGTCCATGAATATATATCTCAGTGAGGGAGGCCACAATCTTTCTGGACTATCTGTTTCAGTGTGTGGTCACTGCACAGTAAAGAAGTTCTTCCTCATATTCCAGTGGAAATTGCTGTGCATCAGTTTCTGCCATTGCCTCTTGTCCTATTGCTCAGCACCACCAAGCAGAGCCTGGATCCATCCTCTTGACATCCCTACTACAGATACAGACAGACCTTCATGAGGTCCCCTCCCGGTTGTCTCAAGACTGAACAGATCCAGCTCCCTCAGGCTTTACTTGTAAGACCAATGTTTCGGTCCCTGAATCACCTTTGTTTCCTTCCATCCTTCCAGGACCTGTGAGCCCCACTGATGTCCTTCAGGACTTCTGAGCAAGGGGAAAGACCAAGTAGAAAAAACATTAGAATGAATCTCTGAGTGAGTGACAATGTGAAGGCATTTGGTTTGTGGAAAATATCCTCACTTTCTGTTGAGGAGAGTTTGCTGCCTAATTTACTCTCACAAAGGAATTATTCTAAAGGGCTAGCCTGCTTGGGTGTCTGGGGGCTGGTCAGGAATGGAAACATTGAGAAGGAATCAATGAGCTTCTGTTAAGTGCAAATGAAAACTGTAAGAGAAACCCAACTGGGATGTTATAGAACATAAAGAGCAGAGATTTTTCAGTGACTTCTCTTTTCGTGTTGGAAACGACACCAGCAGGAGATCATTTTTTTAGCACAGATTTGACCTAGTTTTTATTGCTACAACTGTTTGGAAAACAGGAATGTCAGAATCAATTGCTATAATCTATTTTGGAAGGATCAAGTGGACAGAAAGCACTTAAAAAATGTCATTACCTGTTTCTGAGTTGATGGCAATTGGAAACAAAGGATCTTAAATGTTTATGGGTCAGTGTTCTAGTGGATAAGTCAGAAGCTGACAGGGTACTTAGCTGATATCAAATCACACTAGAGAACAGCATGACCTATGCCTTACCCACATACAACACACAGGGAAAGCACTGCTGTACTGAGTGAATTTCAGTCTGAGTGACATATGCTGAAGGTCTCATGCTGCCAGTGTTAAAATGTACTTGGAATTTCAAAATATTTAAAATGTCAATTTCCTAACTCAAAAAATGTTGTATCCAACACAGAGGAATTCTATATTAGACCTCTTCTTGTCAGATGAAAAGGAATTGATCACAGAACTAAAAATTAGCCATAGCTTAGGTATAACTGATAATGATTTGATCACATTTGATATCTGCAAACAGAATTACGTCCAAGCCAATAAGATATATATACTTAATCCTTTGGAAGTGCTAATAGTATAAAGGTGAATACTTTTGTAAGGTAAGTCTGTTGGGAGAAGAAATTTAATCTGAAGTGGGAGAATAGTAATTGGAAGTGGTTTAAGGGTGGTAGAACAGATATCCACTCATCCAGAAAGGCACAACTAAGGAATATGTTTGCTGAAAAGCCAGGGTGGTTTACAAGGCAAACATCTGCAAAATTGGAGGAAGAATGTGGTGGCATTCGTGTACACTGAAAGGAAGGAATTGTAGAAAATTGCTGTGGCAAGTAAAAGGTTTTGAGGGAAATATACATATGGTCATCTGAGCTAAAATGAGGAAATTGGAGGGGTTTTGCAAGTATAAAATACAGAAAACAATCTGAATGGCAAGAATACCCTATTAAGACCTGAAGATGAGATCTTAAACTTTAATCAATGACAAACTTCAAATGCTCAAGATACTCATATTTGGGAAGATGACAGTTGATGTAATTATGTTGTTAGTTTTGAAGAGTTGTTTGCTGTTCAAAGATGAGGGAGAGTGGTTCAGTTACTGAAAGAAAACTGCCATTAAAGCTTTTGGAATTAACATGTCTATCAATGTTCATATTCAGAAGTTCTTGAGACACTAAGACTTTTTAAAGGAGGATGAAGCTAGTATTGTTCTAATACCTTAAAGCCATAAAATAATAATTTACCAGTGTTACATAGATCAGGCAAAATACAGAATAGACAATATTGTTAACTCAGTTAACAAGTAATTTAAAAGAAGAAAGATATTTCCAGTTACCATGGGCTTCTGCTAAAAAATCTATATATCCTGGCAGAAAAATAGAGCCTGGCAATCAGACTTTGCTCTCTTAATGAGGCTGCAAGTTTTGCTGATTGATGTAATTTAATGAGACTTCAATAAAGCATTTGGCTTTTTGGATTAAACACTTCAGTGACATAAATATTTGTATCCTGTACATAAACTTACAAAGAAAACTTGTAAAAACCAAAAAGATAAACCAGCAGATTTAAGATTGCTCTTAATATTCTGGAATGATATCTGGACTTCACAAGCAGACATTTATGCCATAGCTACATCTCGTGTGTTAAACATATATAATTCATTTGACTTGGAAGCAAAGTAAGATTTTTTTTTTTATGGAGATGTGTTCAAAGGATCCTGCATGCCAAACAATATGTAAGTTAGAGAGAACACTCTTTAGCAGAGAATCAAAGGCAGTCTACATCTCCATAGTAATATGAAGAGGCAGTAGCCTTTCTGTGGTTAAGGATGAAACCAACTCCTATTACAATGTTGTGTTCCAGCACCAGTTTAATTTGCCTAGAAATGTTTGGCCTGCAAGTCCTGAAGAGGAAGGATGCTGTCCATGGAAAAAAAATTCAGTTGCTAGCACTTTTTTGTTCTTATCATTAGAGTAGGTTTTCTCCCAATTCTGTAAGCAATGATAATGTCCAAGGAATGACAATATTGTAATGCTCTTTGTAAAAACTGTGTGAAAAATTAATTTGTTTGAAAAAAAAAATTGATTTCAGACATTGGCATATTCAAAATGTAGCCTAGAGAGGCAAAAAATGTATTATACTGATGCAATGTGTTGATCATTATGAGTAGCTGGTACCCTTAGGAAATATGTTTGTGCACCTTTAATGGTTACATGGTAAAGGAATTGCCGTGCTTAAATGTGGCAGTGCCCAAAACTCACCAGGAC
Organism: Parus major; assembly: GCF_001522545.3. Classification (NCBI taxonomy): domain Eukaryota; kingdom Metazoa; phylum Chordata; class Aves; order Passeriformes; family Paridae; genus Parus; species Parus major. The sequence goes on along the minus strand of NC_031771.1, from coordinate 11,954,701 downwards.
ATATCTGGATACTCCTGAATACTGCACATTAAGAAAATAAGTGTTTTGATTCCTGCCTACCAATCCATCTTTGGTCCCTGGTTATTTTGACTTTTCTATTACTTATCTACCTGTCCACTACACAAAAAAGCTGTGAACCTGAAGTGTTCCCATTCCTTTGCTTTAGAAGGTAGGAAAGGGGGAGAGTCTTGGTGAAAACTAAAATATCGTGGTGAAAAGTATGAAGAAAAAAAAAAGGAGAAAAGGCCAAATTGTTAAAAATACAAAACCAGGGAACTAGAGAGGGGCAACACTGAGTGTGCTACCAGGTAACAATCAGTGTACAAAGATTTTCTTGGTGTTTGCCTGAGAGCACCTAATAAACTTAGTCATGAATGTTGGAATTACAAGTAATACAGCTTTCCAAAAGTCTTTCTCTTTAGTCTTTATATATCATGCTATTGTAAACCCTATATTCTCCATGCATTACAGACAAAAGTGCTCCAGCATGCACTTTATATGTTATAATAAAATGAAATTTATGCCATCAGTATCTCCTCCTGGTTCTGTTTACTTATTTCAGGTATTTTTATAGATCTGCATCAGATGGATTTTCACCTACTGGAACATTTGTAACATTGTCAACTGACTTGTTTGGCCTTCTTTTGAAAGCTGTCTAGAAAGATTTATATAAAAAGTTAATCAAACTACATCACTGACTCAGCTCATCAGTACAACTTTTTCATCACTATAACAATATCTCTGTGACATCTAGCTTTTCATCATGAATTATGGGGGAAAGGATAAACAACCCATTAAGAAATTAAAGGCCCACAAAGGTGCAGTTTGATAAAGGATAAAAAAACCCACGGGGTATGTATAATAAAATCTCTCTCCCCTGAAGAGTGATTGTTATCTTCCTTTCATGAGCGTCAAAGACCTGGAGCTTCTCAGTGCCTCAGGCAAGTGAGTTTGAAGGTCTCCTTCATGATTGAATGGGAAACTGTAATCAGAATTAGGTTATGAATGTTTATCCTATAGAGCATTTAAAAAAACGTTTTATGTGTAGAACTGATACTAGTAACTGAGAGAAAAAACACTGCAATCACATTTAGGAAACTCTATTGTATTTTCAGTATTCAGTGTGTTATTATCTGTTTATTCTGGTATATGTTGGGACAAGCTGTTCCATGGACAGCTGAGATAAAGAGTTCTAATACAATAATTTGTGTAGTCTTCATTCTGTAATAAATGGAAGCCTGGGTAGAAGAATAGTGATGTACAGATAAAGATGTCTTTACAACCCCAAGAGAAATAAGTTATTCTTAAATAAGTTTTCATTTCCTGAGACAAAATATGCAGCCAATATTCTTACTGTGCAGCAATTAATTATGCTTTTCTTTATCCTAATGGAAGACAGCAGTATTTACAGCCTTTCAGTCTCCTCTGAGTGAATTTCATGATTCTGCACGTGGTATGGCTTGTGGCTGAATGAGAATCTAACTAAATCAGAGGAGGTGCAATCAAAATGAATGGCTTAAGTGATGATGGTAGAATTATCCTGTACAGCTCTGTTCCTTGTATAATAAATTATGCTTAAATTGGTGAAAAAAAATCTTTGCGATAATAAGACTTACAGCAAGAGATGATCATATTCAGCTGGCAGACAAATTGTTTTTTTCCCCAATAAGCTGTACCTTGAAGATTTACACTTGGTCCCTGAAGATTTTTTACTCTTAATTTCTATTAAACTCTTCTTTCATTATCATTTTCTAGTTCTGCTTACACCCATTGATTACATCTCATCAAAAACACTGATATATGCAACAGCAATTATTTACACATCACTTTTTGTGATGGAGCCCAGCCCTGAGACCTGTGTGCACTAATGCAGTGTAAATGATAAGTAACAAATAAGAACATGCTAACTATGGACAACAGGTGTCTTTTGAGGTTGGCAGATCTAAAATTCTCTGTCTAGATGACTTCTGGAACATTGTCAGTGACAGCCAGCATTGCCTATGGCCTATTCTCTGTTAGCCCATGATTTATAGGATATGTTCAGATGGGAGAGTAGCCAGCAGAAGCTCACCCATATTTTAAAGGCTTACCTATAGAGGTTTATAACTTAAAGTAGCAGGAGTGAAAAAGCATGGAAAGGTCATGTCTAGGAAAATAATGTGTTGTTCTTACATAGTCTAAGGCAACACTTAGGTGTGTCATGCCAGAGACAGTTCAAGTCCATTGGGTTCAGTAGGTCTGGTGATTAATGGATGTTTATGCTCCACTGTGTAAACTCTTCTATCCATAAGGCTAAGAAATGTTGCTTCTTTTTTGGTAGAGTATTTCAATTGGATTTTGGAAACTTTGGGGGTGAAAAGGACTTTGTAAGCATACACTTCTACATTCAGTACTGCTGTGTACTTACCTCCAAACTTGAAATTAGGCATTGTGATAAGCCTGTGCATTATACTACCAGAACTTTGTCATAGTGTCCTTACCAAATTATTTTGTGTAAGTTTCTCATACATTAGATTGTTGTTATTAACCAGACACAAAAGAGATACTGAAATTACAATGGAGGCCATTTTAACATTCCCTATCAGTGACATGAATATAGGCTTCATTTATTAATTGTAGCTGATTAGCCACAAGGCAAACATTTAATTAAACCTTGTGAGACAATAATATTGCACATAAATTATCTATTTAAGAGCACATAGGTCTCTATATTTCATTAAAAATTGTTTAGCCAATAACAACACATCTTAAGTTCAATCTGTATTTGCACAGATTTGAAGTCAGAGAATTCCCTAGAGCATTGCTGGGTCTTTTTTTCAGACATTTATTTCTTGATGTGTTTTGATTTCTATTTACTTACCATTTGTTCATGCTGTTTTCCTGATTAGTCAGACTGCCACTCAAATCATGGGTTACCAATTGATATAAAAGTCCCACCAAATTATTTATTTTTAACATTATTTCAAAATAATTTAAAAAATATTTCAATTAACATATCTAAAAGATATGTTAGTTGATCATTTCAGATTCAGAAAAGCAAAAATCCAAACAAATATGATATATTATTGCTATAAATTGAAGGCTTCTCTTTTGAATTATTTTTGTCCAATACAGATATTTTCTGTTCTTCTAGCACTGGGATTTCTTTTTCCTGCAGGAATATGTGTCTATTGTTATATATATTTTTCTGAATGTATTTTTGTATTCAAGCAGAAAGTTGACTGCTTAAGAAACTGCTATATTAGTCTAAAATCCAGTTTTGCACAAAAGCCACATATTTTCCATGACTTTGAGAAGATCATTATCTGCTCTGTGAAGTAACTTTAAGAGCTGAGAGGACCATTAAAACACTTGTGGTCAGCCATAAGCTTGGTGGGCAGGTCCTTTTTCTTCAGCATATATCTTCTACCCAGATCATTTTCTAAATACTGTAGACTGATGCAGAGATATCTGACTGAGGAAAAAAACCCAAACCCTGATAAATATAAAAATGGTTTATATAATGTAGTGCACTGATTCTTATTTCATATAATGAATAAGACTTAGAGCCCAAACTCAAAGTTCTAAGAACTTGATACTAAATTGTATTTCACTATCCTGTGATAGTGTATAAGGAGCATAGGGAAGCATGATGTGAGCTATACTTGATTTTCCTTCAGTGTGTTTATATTTACATAAAAAAATTACAAAAGTATCAAACAAATATTTGTGTCTCAGAGATTGCAGATATTATCTGGAAATAAGTGAAAGGATATTCCAATAAATGTTAGTGCCAGCTCATATGCCTGCCACTTTCTTTACCTGGCTTTTTATCTCTGTAGGCAATACTAGAGCAGGGATCTTACTTCTCTGTTTTCAAAGTGTCTTATTTATAGGAGTACAGAGAAAACAGATTCTGCTTAATTGTGGCATGAAAGCACTTCTGAAAAATCAGTCTGGTGAGGTATTACCAATGCTTTGCAAATAATTACTTCTTCTGCTGAGACATTGAAACCAGACAAGCTACCTTGTCTTGTAATAGAACTTTTCTTAAAAAATTGCTGAACTTAAGTAAATGGGCACCACCAAGGGAGCCAATATGATTAAACTTTAGAGATGAGCTATCTAATACCCCAAGCTAGCCTCTTTCCCCTCAGGTTTAGGAATAGGCTCTGTGACTTTGCTAAGCAGTTGTTTTTTTTCTCTTTTTCCATTTTATTTTTGGAAAGCAGAGGATAAAAAACACCCTAACCTATCTCGCAATCAATTATCAAATAAAAGCAAGCAGACAAAATAACCACACCAAAACCCAAAAGCTGAAATGCAGTAGATTTGCACTGCTGCCTGTGAAGTTAAATGTAGGTTACTACATTCATCTACAAAGATATTTAGATGGCAAATGGAAAGTAGCTGCTGTGAAGCACATCAAATTCATATATAATTGAAGTACCCGAGAGTAAAATACTGAGGCACAATAGGTGACAACTGATAAAAACAAGAGAAGAAGTATAAAACAGGATACAAAACTCTGGGGAGTACAGAGAATATCTAACACAGGCTGAAGAATCTACAATAACTGTATCTAAATTACCAGATAATACAAAAATAATAACTGAACTTATAAAGCCAGAGAATTCAGTGAAATGCTGCTATGGAATGATACTTGAATCAGAAACATTTGCTTGATTTTCTTCACTACCACGAAAAGAGGAAGATTTTTAGCTGCCTGCAAGAGGTTCAGAACAGGAAAGCAGGAGTTTCCCAGCAAAAGCCACTGGTTTCACCTATTCTTTAAGGATCTGCCTCAAAACAAAGTGTTCACAGATGAAGGTGATATTTATCACCCTCAGTCTGTAGGGATGTCCAAGTGTAACTCAAGTTAATACTGGTCCAGTCTAGCCTTACTCTTATTTTGCTTCCTTATGTGGTCAAAGTAAAATCTTTTGGAGAGTAAAGCAGAAGACAGCAGCTGGAAATGAAAGTTTAGGACCATAAATCCTGAAAAAAGCATTATCACTATGCTAAGAGCAGAACTTGGATTATGTGCAGTTGCAGTAAGCTTTGACGTAAATGCCTTTGTCTTGTGGTGGCCGCAAGGCCCAAGCTGTTGAGTCACATTCTCCCCTAAATGTGAAACAGGCATTTGTGTCAATTTCTCATGAATTAGGCTTTGGGAGAGCATGTGTATTGAAAACAGATGTTCCTGGACAAACAGATGTTCCATGGACAAACTTCACACTATTGTGATTGTAGTACACATCTGAGTAGCATTTTTACACCACAGTTTCCTCAGATGCAGGGAATTGAGGCATGTTGTCTGTCTTGCTCTATCCCGATGATCATTTCCCACAAATTTAGAGGTGCTCTGAATCTTAAATCTCTCACTCAGCTCCAGAGAAGATGATGCTAAGGGTAGCTTTTCTTGGGACTTGACCATGGATCCAAAACCTTCATAACCTGGAGTATTGAGTACAGTTCTGGTATTGCTAACATAAGAAGGACATGGAACTATTGGAATGAGTCCAGAGGAAGGACACAAAATTTATATGAAGACTGGAGCACCTCTCCTATGAAGACAGGCTGAGAAAAATTGGGCTGTTCAGTCTGCAGAAGGGAAGGTTGTGTGGAGACCTTGTAGCAACTTTCTAGGCTACAGCAGGGCTGCAGGGACTCTGGTAGGACCTGCAGTGGTAAGAAATTTAGAAAATTTAAGGAAATTTAGGTTTGATCTTAGGAAGAAATTGTTTACTGTGAGGGTAGTGATATGCTGGCACAGGGTGCCCAGAGAAGCTCTGGATGCCCCATCCCTGGAAGTGTTCAAGACAAGGCTGGATAAGGCCTTGAGCAACCTGGTCTAGTGGGAGGTGTCCCAGCCCATGGGAGTGGGATGGAGCTAGGTGATCTTTAAGGTCCATTCCAGGCCTTAACATTCTATGGTTCTATGATTCTGTAACAACTCATTACCGTTATGCTGTAAGATCATCAGTTTCAGCTTTGTCTTAAGTGTTGCCAGATAGATGTTCTTACAGTGTGATTAATGATAATTTCTTTGAACAATGTTATTTAAACAGTTTGGGCTAAGTACATGGGAACAAGCTGAACTGAAATTGTAGTTTTGTAACATGGCCCAGCTGGGAGATGGATTGTGGCAATAGTAAAGATAATAATTTTAGTTTACTGCAAGAAAGATTGGAGACTAATGTCCATAACAAAATTCAACATTAACTCTTCCTGGATGATACACCATAATGTCAGCACCCATCTGTCTTTGATGCTGCATTTGTTGAGAGGAATTTCTAGTCACCAGAACCCAGTATGGACAATTCAGCCAAGAGGCTTCTGCTTTGCAGAACCATTCTTCTCTGCCATAACCATTTAAATAAAGTCAGGGTTAAGAATCTTGCATAATATAGGTTTATAGGGACCTACACTGTAATCTTATAGTCATCTAATTTTGTAATTTTAACAGCTGTCTTCTTGTCCACCCTGTGAACTTTGCCTCTGAACTCTCCTCAAGGCCTCATAGTGAATCCTTACTTTCTTCAACATGAGCAGAGTTCAGGCACTACCTTTTGGCCTCTGTGCCCAGCCTTAGTGTGCAGTTTCCCATCCTGCACACTCCCCTGAGAGCTGGATCCCTGCTGTCCAACCAGGAAAGACTTTACAAGGCTCCCCAGGAACCATCAGGAATTTTTTTCTTTTCTCAGCTGCAAATTAACTGGCAAAGGTTCTAAAAGTATCATAGCAGAGAAATGTGGTGACTGAAGTGAATGAAATACAGGCATTATAGGGATCCTACCTTGATTTTAACAATATAAAGAGCTGAAAAAAATGGTGTGAGATACAGGCAGCTGCCTGGCTTGTTTCTGAAGAGCTGGTGATTCTCCTTCCTTGTGCTTTGTATTTTTCTTCAAGTATTGGTGTTTATTTCCCTCATGCATAACTAAATTTTTGTTTTTCTAGAACTCATAGCAACATGGACCTTCTCTCTAAAAAACCAGTCCTTTGTTTTTGCTGTCTTTAAATCACTATATTTTTCTCAGTATTTTTACAGTGTCTTTTGAAGAGGGACATAATTCTGTATCCATACAGATAGAGAGTAGGCAAACAGGGTAGCACAACACACAGAAACACTGGCAGGCATGCCCAGAAAAGCACGTCATACAGCTTATGACACAGTGATATCCATGAGGAAGGTAAGCAAAAATGACATATGTTGTTCTTCCCTGGAAAGATATAGTCAAAAAACATTAATCTCAGATCACTTATTTACACACATGAAGACACATCATGACACCACATACAATGTCCAGTATGAGTAGTGTCAAAGGTAGGATATCAACATAAAATTGTAGATGATTTATAAAATAAAATTAAAATAACACATCTGTTCTTACACAGTCACTGTATAAATGTATAATCCATATAAGATTGCTTAATGGATTTTGATTTAAAATTGTTAAGTCTTTGCAGAGTATCTGTTTCATTTGTAAGTGAAGAAGCTCTAACCAAACTGCCACTCGATCTTAAAATATTCTGTTCAAACACTTTCTTATTCAAAAATCTTGCACTTATTTTAAAAGGTGAGATAATCTCTCATTATTATAAGGCAAATAACTGGCAGGTTAGAAAAGTAGTGAAGCAAATCTTCAAAAAAATTTACTTTCTGTTCATATCTTTGAAGCTGCCAGCTGTATTTTCAGTAATTAATAATAATATATTGTTGACTAAATAGACGTGCAAAACATTTTTATGTTTGCATGAAAGTTGAAGCAGAGGATAAATAAACCTGATAATTGTAGGTATCATTTGAAAGTAAAACTGATTAACTATTTTTAATTTTCCTGTGGGTTAAAAAAGTTTTGGGATTGAAAATTACATGTATCTACACAAATGAAGCATTTTTCCTCCTTTAGAAATAATACTACAGGATTTCTGTAGCAGTGATTTCAGACACTCTAGCTAATAAAAGCATTACTGCAGTTTTCTGTAATTACTGTAGAATATGGTATTTTATAAAGGCAGCACTTCATATTTCACCCAATAACTCAGTTATTCATGTTTTAAAATTAATGTGCTGTAAGGTAAACAGGTAAATAATAAAGTGAAAAGATACAATTATACAGATAGAGAAACAAGTGTGAAAATCTAGACTTCCCTGTCTATATTTATATAATCTGCATACAGTAGCATTTCAGCATGTTGTTATTATAAAAGGGTGAGGAAGACATCAGATTTTTATGGATGTGGATCTTATTACTAAGGCAGAAAGTGGTAGCTAATACTGTAAAACAGAACTTCACACCAGTAAGAATATGTGGATCTAAAGTGCTAAATGCAAAACATTGAGTATTACAGAGTGCTTTTATTCTTTGATAGACATATGAGTTATAATTTGTAATTAGTAATCATTGGTCTAACTACTTTTGGTGTCATCATTTATCCCCAGCCAGCAACCCAGTCCCAGGCAGCCCCTTGCTCACTGCCCCACCAGCAGGACTGGGGAGAGAACTGGAAAGGTAAAAGCTGGAAAACTCATGGGTTGAGATTAAGACAGTTAAACAGGGAAAGCAAAGATTAATTTCCTACTTTCCATGGATAGGTACGTTCAATCATCTCCAGGAGAGCAGGGACCCGTCACAGGTGACTTGGGAAGACAAACATCATCACTCCAAACATCCCCCATCTCCTCATTTTTCCTCCCCATTTTGTATACTGAGCATGATGTGACATGGTCTGGAGCATCCCTTTGGTCTGCTGGGGTCACATGTCCTGGATGTGCCTCTTCCCACCATCTCTTTATATAGTGAGCATGATGTGACATGGTCTGGAGCATCCCTTCGGTCTGCTGGGGTCACATGTCCTGGATGTGCCTCTTCCCACCTTCCCACACACCCTCTCCAGCATGGCAGTAGAAAACATCTCCACATTATCAACTTCACGTTCAGAACAAATCCAAAGTACAGATCTATACCAGCCACTGGGAAGAAAATAAACTCTGCCACAGCCAAAGCCAGCACAGCCAGGCTCACAAACACATCAGCACACAGAGATTTCCACGGTGCCCTGCTATTTCTAATTTGCTATTGGCACAGTTATTGCAGTATTTGTTGCATTGGTAACAGCCAACATTACATGGAGATACATTTTTCAAATGTCATGCTGGGAATAAAATACCAATCCCACTGCATGTTTTCCCTCCCTGGATTAGCTGGAGTTTGGTCAAGTTCAATCTTGAAATGAGAAATATTTATTCTGGTGGTGAGTAGGACTAGGTCAAAATCTTTACAGAAGATAAAACACTCGAATGCTTTAATGCATTTTCATTGTTGTAACTGATGGCACCTTCAGAGTACATCAGGCAGTAAAATCTGCAGCTGTGATTCACATTTGAGTTCACAACAGGATTTAAGTTATCATACGATCATAGTTAAGGGTACAGCTGCAAGTTAGTCTAAAATAATGTCCCAGATGTCTTTACATCTAAGAGCTTTCTATGTTGACAAGAGAATTCTTGAACACATTGCTTGCTTTTGCATACAATTTTTTGTACTTCAAATGATTCTGCATCTTTCCTGCACATATGGCTGTGGTATTTTAATCCTTATTTTCTTTTCAAGTATTAGCATCTTAAGTAGGATAGAGAGCTGATGTCAGGTGTCAGTTTGCATCTCCTTTTTTGATTCTAGTCTTGTGCTCTGATTCAGGCATTCCCACTGCTTATTCCAGTTACATCTTTTGAACTTCCTGTTACCATATAGTTAATTGGGTATCTTGCACAGTCTTTTTTAGACAGAATAAATGTGCCTCTTTTGGGTTATAAGTACAATCTACAGTCAGTTTTTATGCTGTATTTATGCACATCTTTCCAGAAACATTATTTTGATGCTAATTTAGGCCACTGAAGAGCACAGTGAGCCAACACCAGTAAATTAAAACCTGTAGATAAAGTAGATCTATTATTTCATATTTTTCAGAATGATGACAACCAAATGAGGTGTGAATAACACATCTGTTGCCCTCCCCACCCTCAAACCCTTCTGAAATCTTGTCAGTGACATAGAACTTCGCAATTTTTATGGTTTCATTTCTGTGAACTCTCCCAGAGTTCATCTATTTATGAAGTGGCAGGTACTTTGGAAAGTAGGGATTGATGTAATATGTAAGAGTAAGAGAAAAGATCTTGAAACACACAACTTTTCCCACTTTATTTTCCAGAAATATCTGCAGACCCAGCGGGAAGAAAATCTGAAATATTGATTAAACATGTTATTTGTCCAAGACCACTGTGTATGATGTTTCAAAGTTGCTCCAAAATATAATATAAAATATATTAAAATATAATATAAAATATTCTCAGTGGAATAATCAGAATTTGTACATTATACTATTATTGCAGCACTGGTAAAAGGAAGCAAACTCTGGCCTTGCAATAGATTTTTGAAGTTTGTGTTTGTTTTTTAAGTACGTCACTGATACAATAATGCAAATGACTCCAGTAATGTGACTGTGCAAACCTCTCAATTTGTTCTACTTTTTTATAGTTATGTGTTATTCATGTTGCATTAGCATATGTGCTGTTTATTTCCCTAATTGTAACAAGCACTTAATTAATTACACTATAACCTCTTGAATCTATAGGCCAACTGTTGCGTCTTTAGTTAATATTTTAAAGTCTCATCTTTTTCCATTTTTCTGTGTGTCTTTGATGTTTTGTTTCTTACCCTTCTTGTTTGGGTTCTCTGTGGAATAGTCTCAGAATAATTCTGCAGTTCTCTTTTATGGCTGAAACTTTGCATTTTAACAGTTGTCTGGAGATAGTTTCTTCCTTGTGAAATATCAGTTTTAATAACAAGAAAAGAAAAATGCCATAAATCTGCACTAACTACATAAAGCTGAAGTCTCTGAGAGACTGATTAACATTGAGGCTCTACACAGGTTTTTCAATAATTAGAGGATGTGCTTGCATGGAGCCATGACTGCTCTGGCCTTGATGCTGTTTCCCAGGGCAGGCAGCAATTATTATAGCCCACAGTAAATTTCCTGCACTCATTGCCTCCAGCCACTGAAGATCTTTTTGGAGTAAAGGTCTCTTAATTTTCTACATTCTTCTCATCAGCTTGGATTACCAACGTGTTCTACTTATTTTCTTCGGTTGTTTTAGAAACAATTGACAGCTGCTTTTCTGCTGCAGCATTTTCTTGGCACCTGAGGTTGGAGGGGTCTGATGACAGCTTTTATTACATTAACATAGTCCTGGAGCTTTCGGCAGGGCAGCCAGAACCAAACTGTCATCAGTCTTTGGGCTTGAGTGAGTGACCCCCACACAGCACTCCCAAGCTTTGTGGTGCAGATTATATTTATTTATTGTTCTCAGATTTCTATGGCCTCCATGGCTCAGAAATGAATTATTCACTGAGGTAGAAGGCTCCTTTTTCTGTGATACAGTCTTCTCCTTGTTCTTCGCTTATTTTGACTAGAATTTTGTTGTATTACAAAAACACCAACTATAAAACTAAATCATCTAATTTTAAAAAACAAAATAGATATTCGTGTCTAGTAAGTGAAATGTTAACCGATGAAATTTAAAGTGGTTATATTGTTCTCTAATTATACAGGTCAGATGCTCGTAGTTATTAGTGGGGAGAAAATTCCCAGATTGCTTTGTGTAGGATAATCTTGGACAGGGCTGTGTAAGATACGAAACCATTGCTGGTGCACTTCATAATTTGCCTTTACATCTACTGTTTTCAGTTCATGCTAAGCCTGTCCATGGTGATACAATTAAATACAGTAAAGGAACTTTTAAAGCAAGGAGGGACTTAAAAGCCTGAAAAGATCTACTGTAACAAACTGTACTTCTAGTGCAAATTTGTAGACATTAGTTCATTAGTGTTTTGACCTGACCTGAAACTTAACATTAGGAAGAGCAAGGATATCACTTTAAGAATTAAAAATCCTTTGGAAAAGGATCTATGTGAAACTGAGGATGACTTTCAAGGGAAAGATACGGATTGAAATAAATATAGACATTGAGAAAAAGAAAGAGAAGGAGAGTAAACTTCTGACAGGAAAGAAGTAGTTTCAAGAAATATGAATGGGTAGTGAAGAAACATCAGGAAGTGTGGAGGAGGATGAAAGGTTTAAAGATACTAGTTAGAATGTGAAAAAGAAGAATAATTAATGTTAGTGGAAAAGGATAAGTTATTAGAAACCTGTTGAATAAACCTCTAGAGAGGAAAGAGAGGAAAAACACTGTCAGGTTGGGTATTGTGTGAGAAAGAGTAAAAATGCAGGAAAATACAACTGAATATGCAGTGGACTGATCTCAGAGCTGCCAAGTACAGTGCCTGGCAGTTATGAAGGGTAGGTGAGATGTCCAGGGTAGAAATTATATGTAAACAGACTTTCCATTCTCAGCTAGTTTTGGTAGGATAGGTTTGAACTGCCAGGTGGGAATATCCTGATAAAGGAACTATTTCCTCACTGCTTTTTCCATTCCACACGTTAAAGATCTTCAGTCAGGCACCATTTAAACAGAGTAGCAGTTTTATCTGGTATTTCTCTTAAGGGAGGGGAGCACAAAGGATCCTTTTAGCATATCATTTCAGTTGCAAAAAACCCATTAATAGTGGTGGCTTTGATTTATTTGTTTGGGTGCCAGGGCATTGGTGCCGTGTAAGAAGAGGGTGCTGCTGTTATACTTTATTCTTTCCTAAATAAAAAGGGAGGAAAGCAACAGACTCTGAAATAGAGAAGAGTGCTCTTCCTAAGCCACTTCAGAAAGAAGAGGAACCAGCACTGCTGCATCCAGCAGAGATGAGAAGAGAGATCCAGTACTAGGTCAAGAGAATGACACACAGTAGGGCTGTTTGGAGCTGACCTTTTCTGTACAACACTACAAGACCTGAGATAAAGAAGTGACTGATGCTGGAAAAAGGAATTTTTTCTGAGAAGGAAATTCCAGCAGAGCAGGTAGACTTATAGGAGAACAGAGGATTTATGTTTAAGAATCCCCGTAATATTTTGGTGTGGCAAAAATCTTTATGCCCCCATATAAGTTATTTTCTATAGAATATGATCAATTATGGCTGTTAGGGGAATTAGATGTAAAAATTCAAGATTATGACACTAAAAAAACATTCCAGAAAATACACAAACCCAGTAGCCAGATTTGAACCTGAAAAGCAGTGGATGCTCAGCCCAATTCTTCAGATCTCTTTTGCCAGGGATAAAGTCAAAGCAAGCCCTACAAATACCACATCTTGTGTGGTATTAACTGCAGGAGCATCAGAGGAAATGGGACAAGACAGCAAATGCAGACATAGTCTCTTCCTGCCAGGGATGAGATTAGCTAAGCTAAAAGTGATTTAGAAAAGTGTAATAATGTGACACTGATATAATCCTTTTAGTCCAAGATCTTGAATGAGATCCCAGTTAGAATCCTGTTCTGCGTGGAAGGAACTTGTGCTCCTGTATAACATGCCCTGGACTTCATGGCTCAGAAGTTGTCACTAAAATTTGCTATTCCTATATACTGCAACTTCTGAAAACTGAAACTTTTCAATTTTAAAAAGAAGGTTCTTTTTAAAAAAGAAGTTTAACTTGGTCTTACATTAACATTTTCCACATTTAGTCTCTAAATATGTTCTGTAGTTTTACATTTCATGTTACTGAAATCAGTCCAACCTTCAGTGTGATTTTCTTCTTTGCATATTTGGATCATATCTGTGTTTAAATCTTCCTCTCACTTTGACTCATTTATTCCCAATTGCCAAGATATTTTTTGAACATATTACATGTGATTTGTCCCCTCACTGCTACTTTATGAACCCTATACACAGCTTCTTCTTAGCTTGACTGTTTCAGCCTTTAACACAGTATGGCAGCAGCCCCTCTTCAGTGAATTCCCTACATACTTTCTTTTAAAAATTCCACTGCAAAAAATAACTCCCATATAGCATTGCATCAGGCTCCATTCCAAAGTGCAGATAAGAAATCGTTTATGTTTCTTTCATCTAGAAGGAACATAAATTATCTTAACAAAAAAAAATATTAGGTATTAATCTGACCTTTATTTTTGTAATTACAGGCAGTATGCTTAACAGCTTCCTGTCTATGTATACAAAATTTCATTGGCTCACACTCTTTAAATTAAAATACATTTTAAATAGTGAGTAGTGTTTAGAAATGTGGGGCTAGATTCTCAGCTAGCATAAAGGATCTCTCACTTAGCCATGCCATTTTTCACAAGCTGAGAACATTGCTTGTGTCTTCCTTTAACTTATTGTGTCATGGGATGGAAATAGAAAAAAAATGAAACCAATGAGTTTTTCAGAATTATTCTCTAAATAAGGCTAGTCAGGAAAACAGGTATTTCAGAGTTCATACCTGTTAACAAATTTTTTTAGGAAATACAATATCTTTACTTTCAGAATTATTCACAGTGCATTGATTTTTAGTTGTTTTGCCATTATTGAGATCATAGTTAATAATACATTTCTTAAATAAGGGGTGTTCTAAATGGATTAGCATATATAAATATATATGTGGTTTTATATGCACATATTAAGTCTAGCAGCTCATCAATGTATTGTGCTCCAGATTTGAACAGCTCTTTAAAATGCAGCAACAAATATTCAACTAAAAAAAAAAGAAAAAAAAAGAAAAAAACTCAACTGTAGAACTGTGTCTGGCTTTGAAAAGGGGTAAAGACTATATAGAACTATTTCCAGGTATAAACCAATAGACAGAAGAGTGAGAAGGAAACATCCAGACAGGAAAGACTGTGTCATAATTCTGCACTGAGATGTCATATGCCTTTGTATAGTATAGGTGAGAGAAAAGTTATCATAAAGACAGAACATCTGTTTCTGCCTGGTTTGGCAGGTGTATCTATCCTCTTATGAGGATAAATAAGTAATATGACTTAAACAGTGCAGAAAATGTTTTAGTAAAAATTATGATACTGCACTGTGTTATTTTGGCATAAAAAAAATCATTAACAAAACTATTTGACCACACTTACAGCTTGTGCTTTTGTTTCAGGACAGGTAGGATATGCAGTGGCAGGGACAGTGCATGAATTAAATACAATTAGGAAGAAAGAAGTTTCCAGTCTAGAACAAATAAAGCCCTCATGAAAGAGCAGTTTCTTATTTTCTGTAGTCAGATCAAGGGCCGTGCTGGCTCTGCACAGCCAAGTGCAGTGTTTCCAAGGATCCTGGGAAAAGGATCCTGTGCACTCCTGCCTTGGAAAGCTCGTGCTGCACCCTCCTTTGTTGGGCTATTGTTTCCAGAGCTAGATGGGTTTAGCTAACCAGGAATGTTGACACATGATAATGAATTTGTGTCTTTATTTTACTAGGTAGACAGCTGCTCTGAAGTTAGGATGTTATGGGATTCCACAAAGTTTATTTTTTTTAAGGCAAAACAGGTAATGATAGAGTTTGATGTTAAAATTGATGAAACAGACTATCTAAATAGACTTGTTCAGAAATATGGGCAGGAAAGAAAACAATACACCAGGGTAAAGCAGCACTCAAGACAGATTGATCAGAGAGAGCAGAAAAAGATGTAGTTAGAACTGAAGACTGAATAAATTCTCAAGCTGTTTAGTATTATTCTGGAAAAGTATGGCTGGCTGTGACAAGAAGGTTCTGAAGACTTAACAGAAGAAAGGGTGATCAAGGTCACATTTGTGACACTAGAAAAATACTACACTGAAAGTTGTTGACTTTTTGTCAACAGAAGAAACAGATAAAAAGAAAAACAAGGAGAGGGGAAGACATATCACAGAAACAAGCTATCTGTGCTTTTCAAATTTGAGTTAAATTTTGAATTTACCCCAAAATATGCACAGATAATTTAAAATTTATTTTAAAAAACCTGACGGAAAAGTATGTTAAATTTCTTTTACATTAAGGCATGTCCTCTCTCAAAAATCTGATGTCTAAAAGCACAGTTTCTATAGATGTTTTCTCTTTAAGTTCCATATTGTGTTTGCTCAGTTTACCTCCCCAAATAAATTTTTGATATTTTTAAAATTGTAGTTCTTGTCTAGCAGATGCAAGGCCGTATCCTTTTGGTTTCAGAAATAATTTTTAACAATAGAAAAAAAAGTTGAGATTAAGAATGCCTTTTTTTTTTTTTTTCAATATATATATATTTTTTGGCGCTGCTGCCAAAAGCACAAATAATGCAGTCAGTCTCTTGAAAGCAAAGTAACTCCCAGGGCACTGCTTGTCAAGACTCTTCAGAGCATTCTCTTCTGTGCATTCTCAGACACGTAGGATGGGCTGTCTGTTATTGACATTGCTGCCATGGCTGTGGAGCAGAGGAGCTACTGGGGGTGTGCATCACACGCACACCTGGACCTTTGCAACTCCATGTGAGTAACTTCAGTGCCTTCTGCTTTACTTGTTTTTATGAGCAAAGTTGCCCTCATGATTACAGGCAGCACTTTTGCTGCCCTTCTCAGCAGAGATCACTCTCTGTCAGACTGCCATAGTCTTTGTAGAGTAGTGACTTTCAAAGCACTTTGCTGAGATGTCTAAAATGTCCTGGGTGTGTTGCTCATGATTTGGTATGTAAGGGAGAGGTTTTCATTGCTAGTGGTGCCTATTTGTATGTTGAAAAGATAAATCACTTTATAAATACCTGTAAGTAACTTCCAACTTCCTTTTGGCATGCCAACAATATAACAAATTAAGAAGAAACAAATTACTGTTTAATACAACTTCACAAATGCTCTCTCTAAAGTCCTTAATACAAAGATATAATAAAAATACTCTCAGGAGGCTGAAGACCACCAGGGTATAAGGTATTGGTTGAAAATAGGATGCAGTAGTCAGATCTGACTAGCAAATCTGAGCAGGATACTGAAGATAAAGAGGGACCCTTTGGAAGGCAGAGAAAATTGTGTCTTATTACTTGATTGCTCCCTACCATTTTGTCAAACACTCTTCAAATTATTTAAAATTGAAACTATTTCTTGTCTGTAGCATGTTAGCAAAAGAGCTGATTTCTCCTTCCTTAGATACTTTCTCTGTTACTAATTCCTGCAATTGTGTTGAGTTTCATTTATGTTTTCTTGTTCAACAGACTAAGGATTCAATATATCTGAATTTTAAGTTTGAAATTTTATTAACCTAAAAATAATTAATTTTAAATTCTCAGCTATAAGAAAGGCTTTTGTCCCAGACTCATTTCTTGGTGTTTTATGACTGCATGAATTTCACAACTCGAGTTAAGAAAGGGCCTCTAATATTTAGATAAATGCCACTTGTCCATGTGCGGGTGTTTTCTAATTTATTTGAAATTATTTACACAAAGTTATAACTTACAATGTTATGTCAATAGCTTCTGTGCAATTACTTTTTTTCTAGTTTTCAAACTATAAGGACTCTTCCCTCTACATGGACATGCAGGTCACACATGTCCTTGTCCACTGGGGGATGAGTTTAATCTCTTGGACTGGGCATCTTCTGTTCTCTGCTCTAAGCTTGAATTGCATTGTTTTTAAGATAGCCAAAATAATGTTTATTCTTGCCCTAGGACCATTTTTGATTTTGGTATCAGGAACCTTCTGAACCTTCCTTGTTAAAATAGAATATGAAGAAAAATCCCTTTAATTACACTAATTTGTCTTGTTAAAGAAAATTGCACAGAGGCTCTGTAATGTATCAGATTGTGCCTCAGTTTATGAAGCTACACAAGTTTATATCCCTAAGGCAAGGCTGAACTGGATAGGCATAGTGGGCATTCCTCAGTTTTTAGGGGACTAGGACTACGTATAGAGTCCCCCTGTTCTCCATTCCCCCAAGGGTCCATCTTGCATAATCATTAAGACAACTGAGGGTAGGGAAGAGTTTCTGTAAGAGAAAGGCTGACATAAACATAAAGAAAGGGTTGATAAAAGAGGAGTAACTGGGGGCTGCTATGATCATTACTAGTATGAAGAAAGTCGTCAAGGAATGATTGCTCATTGCTTCCCTTTTCAGAACAAAAATTTGGGAAATAATTTCTTGTAAACATTAGGTGTAATCTAGTCTGCTCAAAAAATTAAGTCACCCTCACTCATTCTTAAAATCTCATACACTGGAGATATTTTTGAACTTTCCTTTTTGTCCACCACTGGAGTTCCCATACAGAAATTTGTTTTGAAAAATTCCATAAAGATGATCCCTGTCAGATTCCATTGGACTCATCACTGTACATTGTTCCATAGCACAGGATCATCTTAATTTATCTTTTTTTTTTTTAAACCACATGGTCTGAGTGATAAGAATATAAAGTGTGCATAAAAACAATACCCCCATCTTTCTTAATGCAATTTTATATACACTTATACATCTTATATACACCTATAAATTATGGTGTGAAATTTTCCCCTGCTATTTCTGGACAGCTCTAACTTTATATGAGCTTAATTGCATTATTTAATTATTTGCATTCTATTTTGTTATTTAGTAAGCTCCTAGTTTGGATGAGAAATAATGAGAAGTCTTTCAGAATGCAGATTAATGCAGGATTTTTTTTTTTTCTGACTGACATTTCCTATAGACCAACTGTAAAAATGTCATCGGGGAAAATAATATTTGTCAGAAATGTATTAGCATGAGGAGTAAAGTAGAAAAAGATTTTAAACAAAACCAAGTTGTTGTGTGTTTCTCTGGGTTTTTTTTGGTTTTGTTTTTTTTTTTTTTCTTTTAATGGAAAGCTGCGTTTTCACACCATTTCTAATCCAGAAATCATGGCAGAGATCTCTTCATCACTGACCACTTTTGCAGGATGTGGCCAAAGCTTTGACAGAACAGGCAGTGCAAAGGGTCACATAACACTATGCAATTCTGTTTGAGCCTGCAGATTTGAAAGCAGGCTCAGCCATGAAATAGGAGGTCTTTTCCCATGCTCCATTATCTCACTGAGATTTAAATAAAACATTGGGAAGTGAAACAAGTTGAGACTTTGGAGAATGACAAGAACAAACCAAGTAAGCAAAGAATCACTGCTTTGACACCAGCAGGGCACTGCCAGTCCTCTTGAGCTAACAGCTTCCTGCAAAACAACTGGTAGGGAATACAGTCATCCTAATGACAAAATACTGTGAAGAAGTAACCTGAAAATGGTTAGTTTTGTATCTGGCAGTTTGTAAATTACCACAAAACTGTTAAACACAAAAGGCACCAGCTGCAATTTCTTCAAATTCCAACTTCAGTCATCAGCTTTTGCTTCATCATCTGTGGAAGAAAATTGTCTAGAAATCAAGTTACTATTGCCAGTCCAACTCTTTCTGTGCAGGCTCTCAGAGGTAGGAACTTTTCCTACATCAGGTATCTTCTGTTGTCAGCTCAGTGTGAAATGAATGCTGCTGCATTCAAAGTCTTAGCAGAATCAGGATTTAACAATGGCTCTAAGATTTCTACAGCCAAAAGAGAAATGCCCCAGCTTCTGGGTGTCTTTGTACTCAACATGAACACCAACTGTTTTATTTTTAACAGAGATGATCCAAATTGAAGTAATTCTGCTTTCTAAATATTCAAATCAGACAGTGCCAAACCAGCTCTGATGCCAAATCCCTTTCTTCTCTCTCATCTCTTTTTCTTGCTTCTAGTCCACTTTTTTCCTTCCTCTGCTCAGCTTTTGAACTGAGGTGTCCCTCAGCTCAAAGGAGATAGTCTGCAGTTTGATGTTTTGAAACCTTGCCTGGCCTCAGACAAGTGGATGGAACAGCTCAGCCCCTTGTAGGGGCGAGAGATGAAACAATGTCCAGGGGAGCCCAGATTCCTCCAATCCCTTCCATGCAAACAGAGCACTTAACCTATACCGTCACCTCAATGACGAGACCCTTTATGTTTAGCACTTTCTCTGGATAGTTTAATATGAAGTAATCCCATTAATGTTTCATACTCTTGTTTCATTAATTTTTTGAAGGAAGAATGTATTATTAAATGTTCAGTCCCTTCTCTCTTATCAGATCAATTAAGGTACAGAAGGTACATCTGCAAAAACGTCCTCCAGCAAAACTGGAATTAACATCTGATATTTTGAGGATTAAGAAGGCCATGAAAACACCAAAAAACAAAAGACTTTCAAGCTCCCTTTATATATCACAGAAAACAAACAAAAAAAAAAGCGCAGTTACTATTCTGTTATTAAAGAACAATGTTTCAGCTTGTAATTGTAAATTGTAAATGTGACATAAGGTCCACTCGTTAAAATAAGTATTCTTCTTGATTAGGGCCTTTCCCAAGTGTATTCAGCCTTTCCTTCCCAAGACAGCCTTTGTCTCTGCTCCCAAATCATAAGCCCTTCTCTCCACTTCTTGCTAGTTTTCATTGTCTCTTTCCCGTTTCCACATAACTATCCTAAAATTCCAGGGCTGCTACCTAATTTTTCCATTTTGGTAATTTTTAATGCTGTTCATTACCACTATTAATTTACTTAAGACATTCTATGAGTGATATAACTGCATAAGTAGTGTGTTTCCAACGAGCACCATGTCTGTTTATTTCTAAATATTTGACTGTGTTATAGTTCATTCTACTCTCCATAATTCAGTTGACTTTATAGTTAGGTGACACAGTTAGAATGAGCCCCCTCACCACAAGAATGCTGCTTCAAACCACTGCTAGTTTTTGGAAATTAGTCTAGTCCTTATAATAGCAATGGTAGATCCCAAATTACTGGGAATGGGATTCTTTCTGTGGTGGGTGGTAGAGAGACTTTAACTGGGACCAGACAGCAAAAAAAATGCTCCAATATCACTTTTATAAAAGCAAGATTAATGAAAAATGTCTTATGACATGTGATGTGCCTGGGTAATGGCACCAGCTGCTCAAGGGCCTCAAAGGCTGTGCACAGTAATTCTGTCTCAACAAACCCTTGTTTTAGTGTCCTGCACAAAAGCAGCTTCCCTTGGGATTCTGCCATCTACAGCTCTTCCCCAAAGCAGGAAGGCAGATTGTCAGAGTTCCCCAGAACTGGTTCCTTCTATTCCTGCTGGGATTCCAGAACTCTCAAATTCTCTCCATTCTCCCCCGCTTCCCTACATGTGGTTCTTTTCCCTGTCATTCCTGCATCCGATATAGCACAAGCAAAGATGTACAGTATTTTGTTTTGGATTTTTTTAATATGCTGTGCCTAATGAGAGCCTATATTCCTGTGTGAATGTTACAGAGTGTTCTGTGTAATGCCAATCATTCCTTTGACTTTACTGCCATACTTGGGAAAAACTTCCTGATTAATGAGTTTTTTTACCCATGTGAGCAAAAAATGAAGAGATGCCATTTAAGCCCAGTGAGTTTAGGAGCAGGCAGAGGAATCAGCATAGGGTTGTTTATGGATTTGCCTGACTTGCAGCTTGTTACACAACTAAAATAGTGAAGGAATATTCTTATTTTACCTTTTAATAGAGCACTGTGCTGTACAATATTTTCATCTACTGAAAAGGTTTTTTATAAAGTATGGATAAAGCATGTATATTTTAAAAAAAATTCTCACTTGTGTAAGTCAGTACATCAGTGACATAGTTGAAAACACTTTATGAAACAATGTATTAACTCAGTAAAATACAAATGAAAACTGTATATTAATTGCTTTATGTGTCCTCCTATACTCATGTTTTATTAACTTTTTAATATTATCAAGTATCATGCTAGAATGTGGTACTCCTCCAAATAAGGCTCTGTTTTTACTCAGTTTATGAAAATAAATGAGCATTTCAGATTAGCATTTTTATTTTGCATGAAAGCACATAATGTTTTTTCTTGTATTCCCTGATTGTTTCAAGGGCATTGTATCCTACCATAAAGCTGAAGACTCTTTAATCTTTCTTCAGATAAAGTTGCTAATTACTCTTAATTTTACATGATATCTAAAGACTTTAGCATTTATTATTACCATCAGAACTGAGTCCTATCATTATTCAGATTAGGAAGACACTAGATAGCTTTATATTTCAAGTGTTTCTCTTACAAAGTAGAATGATGACATACTCCACCACCACCTCATTCCCTTCCCTGACTAGAATTTTATCAGAGTACAAATGTTAGGAAGCTCAATGAAAATACAGTTTAATGCAGCCAGTTAAATTGCCTGAGAGGAAACAGTGCATACAGCTTTTTTAAAGCCTTTCCCCTCAGGCCATTAACTAAGAAACTGGTCACTAACTGCTGGTAACAAACCATTTTGGAGGGATTATTGCTATTACCAGAATTCAGTGGTTTATGGCTACATTTTGTTAAAGACATTAGGAACTGTAACATGGTCGAGCCCACAGTACTGGAAAAATCCTTCTTTTCCCTTGTGATTAACAATGGTTTTTCTTGCAGCCCAGATGTCTCAAACAGTGGTTTCATTATTTTTCATATCTACCAATGCTGTAAAAAAGGCTTTTCATTATGGCCAGGATTCAAATGAAAAGACTGAAACTATAATACTGACTCTGGGAAACTACAGCTCCTGTAGAAGCCACCACAAGTAGGCCAGATTTTGACAATTTCCAGGAATTGTAGCTGCCACAAAGAACTGGTGGAACAACACAGAGCAGCTTTCCCTTCCTGTGATCAGCCTGATGAAACACTACCCCTGCTGAACACACCAACAAGGTTTTATGTTCATTTTACATAAACTTTAAGTGTAAGAAAGGGTTTTTGATCAGTATGTTTGTAGCACTCCACAGTTAGTTCCATTTCCTAATTACTGCAATTCCCATAATCTGTAGTATTAGCAAAGATGGCTCAGCCTTATTGGTAATGGAAAGTTCAGAATTCTAGGAAGTTCAGCACTTAATTGGAAAAAGTTCTGTGGAGATCTAAAAATCTTTATTTTATTATTTTTCTTTTTTTTTAAGGAACTCCATCTAAGAAGATATTTTGACAGCTTGGTTGTACAAATGATATTGTTGAGTTAGAACACATATTACAAACACATTATTTGCATGGCAAAAGTGTTTTTCACTCTATTCTATCCCCCTCCATCTTTTAATTTAAAAAAAAAAAAAATCCTAGATCAGAACATATCATTAGTTTTGCTTCTTAGTGAACCTGACTTTTCTCAAGAAATTTACATCTTTCTCTCATTTTCTGTTAAGGTTTCTTACCCTGTTTTCTCACCTAAAGAATTATAATGAGGTAGAGAGAATGAGATCTATGGGGAAAGCAGTGGACCTAGAGACTAAAGGTAAAAGGATGATTGATGGTATGAAATTACCATAAAAGTACAATCAGGATCAGATTTTAAAATGAATTTTTAAGCAGCCTAAGAGATACTCTTTGATTTGTAGTCTGGTGGAATGGATAATGTCTCATTCAGTGGATAAAGTTTCTCACTGTGTGACTTGAGCTTTTTCTGATCTTTCTGACTGGGAGTAAAATGGAACCAAAGCATAAAGTGGTTTTTAATGCTGAAAATATCAAAAGCAATATTCTTAATGTCAAAACCTAGGCATAGCAGGTGAGAAAAGAAAAATAAATATAAGATAATTATAGTGTTGGTATTATTGTATAAAAGATAGTATCATCTTAAGCACCCTCTTGGATCTACAAAAATATTTTAAATATAAATAAGGAAAGGGTGAGATCTTTATGTTGAAATGTAAAACCTCATGATCTTTAAACATTTTAAGTATTTGTGAATTTGTTAAATCAATTTTCAATCCAAAACAAATACTATAATTTGTGTCTGAGCAACCCATGACGAGCATAGCAATCTCTATATAACTAACAACAATTTACAGCGCAATTTGCAGGTCGGCAATAACAGAACTTAATGGGTATTTAGGAGTGTAAAATATTCTGTAAAATTATTTGTACATAATTGCATCAAATATTAGAATAAATTTACAAAAGTTGAAAGTTGAAATTAGGACATTTTTAACTTTCTAATTTAGTACATTCTCATCAGGCTTCTTATTGGCTTTGTAGAATAGATGTTAGAAAGCATTACATTGTTGACAGGCTTTTTTTAAAAAAACAAAATTCTTTCAATTATGAATCCTTTCTTTTCTCCCTCACTCTCTATTTCATTTATTTAATTTAGAAGATTTAATTCTGATTTTAAATTTTAAAATAGGAATCCTCTTTTTTTTTTTTTTTTTGGTAAGCTAATTCACTCCTTTCACTCTTTTCATGTAGAAGGAAATTTATGATTTATTTTCTTCCTACTACATATATTACATATGTATGTCATAAAGATGCTCATATATACCATTTTATGTATAACCTCAAAGGATTTATTTCATTACATGGATCCTTATTATAAGGCTGGATATTGTGATATTAAAATTACAGATAATATTTTAAAATAGTTTAGCATTATAAAAAAAAAATCCCAAGATTTCCAACAGTTGCTTCTTATGACAGTTTTCATTTCTTTCCCTCCTCCTGACAGTTCCCATAATGACTTTAATCATATAGTCTGGAAATGGAGCAGGTTACTGAACAGCAACAAACTCACTGGTCAATGTCGGTGTCACTTTTCTGGGAGCAGGACTTTCTGAGCATCAAGGAACTAATTTTAACAGCCTGCTGGAAAAAGTGTTAAGTGCATTAACCCCCTGTCAATCACATTTTTAGCATGCTGGCCAAATTATTATTATTATTTAGCTCAAGACATTCTATTGAAACTTATTTGTATGGTATTCTTATCTGTGTACCTTATGTGACTAATGATGATTGTTTATGGAGAGGTGCCTGTCCAATTATTTTTGAAGGAACACAAGAATGCAGAATGACTGGAAGCATCAGGTTTTTGCCAGAGAATGCCTCAGGTAAGAGGAGAATGGCTAGAGGCTATAAGGAATCACAAGAGACAAGTCAGAGTCGTAAATTGGGAAACTGACATATCTCATCTAATATACTTGCTAACTAGGCCTTTAAAAACCTTGACATTTAACTAAGTTTGTGGAAAAGTTATTTATTTTGTCCTTTTCTATTTGCTATAACTCATTAATATGATGAACTGAGGTGTTTATAATCATTATCAGCATTAGCTGACCAGCATATGGGATCATTTAGAGATCCAGTTAAGCACCTAACAACTGCTCGGTTGTTTGTGTAGGCTGTGCCTTTTTCAAAGTCAAGTCAGTCAAAAATGATATTGCAAGTTATTTACCCTTTTGGTACTTCAGTGTGTGAAACAGGATGAAAGAATGCTGGTATTCAGCTGAGGCATTTAAATAATGCTTTGGAAGTTCTGGCCTGCTTAGAACACACTGCAATCCTTACTGTAAAACAGAAATTTCTGATGGTTTCAAGAAAAAAAAGGTAATACAAAAACAAACTTTGCAGTGAATGCTGCCTATTAACTTAAAACAATTTAAATACGTTAGGGACTTGACTTTATTCCTGGTGAAAATTGTCTTTACCCATTAATGCTCCAAGGATAAGACATCAATGGATAATTAAATACATACCCTGCCCTGACTCTGATCCTATGTATACAGATTTTTATATAGGGGAGAAAAATAAATCTAATTTCTATGAAAAAAAGGAAACCAACAAAAATGCAAGCCATGGAATTCTGTGAAATGAATAACAAAAGGAACTCACTTAAGTATGAAAAGTGGAGATGATCACAAAAAAAGCAGAAGGAGGCACTGTAGCTCAGTAGCTAGAAAAGAGTATGATTTAATTTCTGAAGAGCTCTCCTCTCTGAAGAATCAAATTTTAAAACAAAATAATTTGTGGGCAAGCATTTTAATTCTTAGGGATTGCTGTAATTTTCTCAAAAATATGAAGAGAGCTAGTCAAGGGAGGGAGGGGGAAGCTATTAAGGATTGTTTTCCCAGGGCAGGAAGCTAAAATTCAGTAGGAAGTGGCATTTTGACAAGCACTTTGTATTTCCAACCAAAATGGAAACTTGCTCATTTAGTGCAACTGGAAAACAATTAATTGAGGAACCTCCCCCATTTTAATCCTACACATTAGAAACTATATTGACTTTTAGAGGATTTGAGCTAAGTCTACCAGCACTAGGAATTCATTCCTTTTACCTAATGTATTTTGGAACATGAATAAATTATACGGCTACATATTACAGTGGGAGAGAAAATGACTACTGCTGCTCAGGCTGTGTGACGTTTGCCATGCTATCCCCATTTTCAGCAGCTCATAACTTTCTGAAAACTTCTGGCTGCTGGGTGAAATTTTTCATAGTTTAGGTCTCTGTTGGATGAAAAATTATTTTTTGAAAGTTTGAGGGATTCGTTCCATTATTTCTGGATATGTGTGAATAAAAACATACAGCCCATCAGGCAAACAGTCTTCTTCCTTCTCCACTGCACTGTCATCTAAATGGAGAGGAGAAAGGGGATCATTTTATGGGAATTTGGGGACTGCAAATGAATAATTTCATGTCTGCTCAAAGAGTTGCTTAGTTTGAAAACAATAAAAATCTTAGAGGAATTTCCAGTTTCATCCACCCTGCTGCTGAATTCCCGAAGCTCTTTTTCCTCAGTACATTTTTTCAGGTGATAACCACACAATCTTGTCAAACATAAGAGTTCTTCATCTGGTCACTTATGATCAACAAATACTTGGCAATGTTTTGACTGGCCTGAGATCGAAGAAGACTGTTTGCTGGGTTATATTCAAGTACACCTTCAGATGCAGTGAAATGAAATTAGAATGTTCCAGCCCGGGTGGGCTCCTTGAAATGCTGCATTCCATCAAGAACCTAATCTTTCAGAGGAACACATCACAGGACATGTTCATTTTCTTCCAGTTACACTTATCTAGTTGGTTAAAGAAATAAGAAGGCTTTACCAAGTTGGTTAGAAAAGTAAATGTAAGTAACTTTGAAAAGACATCTATGCTTGTAAAAAATAAAATCTGACTGTTTCAGCTGTTTCTCCCATCCTCCTCAGGTGAGAAATTCAGTTCCACAGGTGTACTGCTGGGAACTTTCACAGAGACAGTAGACTCCTAAATGTTGGTATTTATGCCCGAAACTTGGCTACAAATAATTCTCAGCCAGCAAAGAAATAGAAAGAATACTATCTCACTCAATGTCCACAAAACCCAGTAAAATATTGTAAAAAACTGCCTGCAAAACAAGAATGATCGTGAAAAGTCTGGTATACACATGCTTTGGGTAAGAAAGGGAATAATTTCTATATCAAGAAGCTGAAAATTTGGATCGCAAGACAAGAGACATAACTGCAGGTTTTCTGAGTTTCAAGTGCAGTGGAGCTGCTTTATCCTACAAACTTAATGACACTTTCACCATATTCATCTCTGAGTTGGTGTCAATTTAAATAAAAGTGTATAAGCAAAATATTGACTGCAATCTGTAGAAATACTTCCTTCTGAAGGGACGGCCTAGCAGGAAATACATTTTCCCTCTAGAATGAAAAAATGGGTGGGGAAGAGTTTGCTTTCTTCCTTAAAAGAATTCAGTGTCTCAGCAGATGATACTTAATTGATAAATTCGGACAAGTGATTGGGAAAACTGCTTCTTTCAAAGTTCTGAATGTAATCTCCATATCTGAATTTATAAAGCAAGTATATAAACAAAAAAGATGAAAACCCAGTATTCCCATTCTTGTAAATCCTTTGCATTTGGATAAATTCCATGAAATACGTCTACATACAGAGGAGCATATTGTTACATCTTTCCCATCATGTGAACCCCACCGTGCCAGGTTTTAATGCTGGGTCTAAATTTGCAGTTAGCCATTTCTATAATGCTGTAGACTGAAGCATTAGACCCCAACTTGACTAAAATTCCAGCTCCCAGGCTTCATTGCTTAGATATGTTGTGTTTCGGTGTTATTTTATAGCTCTTATTTCCTGCTTTCCATGGATTAATTGCTAGGAATAAGTAAGTCGAAGTTAATTATTTGGAGTAATATCAGAAATTAATTGAAAAGGAGATCCAAAATGCTTTTGCTTCAGTATGAGGGGCTGTTTCTGTTTATGACGGTGAGTGAAGTCAGCAAACAAAGTTAATACAAGCTGCATACAGTACATTAGCTAAATTTGTACAAACTGGAAAGGAGTAGGTATAACTTCAGCTGAAAGTATGGTTAATAAATCAGCAGCTCAGTACAGTCAAATTACGTGTGTCCAAGCACTCTAAATACATTTGTTGTTCTCAGGTTGGCTGTTGTGCTCAGCTCAGCACTGCACATGTGACAGCTGCTGACTTCAGTGGGGCCTTCAGTCCTACATAAGGATATCTCTTCCTGCCCAACAGTTCCAAAGTTTGCTTAATCAGATCTGAGATGAGTATGTCACTGAACACAAATGGAATACTTGTAGAGAAGAGACTGGAAAACACACAGAACCTTCACATTTTAAGCAAAACATTTGCACATACGATTTCTTTTCCTACTAGGGTGCATGGGAAGAGAACAAGAGTATAACCAGTTCTATGTCTTCCTTAATTCAGGCATTGATGAACGTTTAAGGGTGAGGAAAAGAGAATGAACAGCCATGGCAACCCTTGTGGCATTGTGACTGCCTTTCCAAACTCCATGCCAGGGCAGAGCTGTGGGTTGATGTTGCAGTGTGGGTGAACAGAGAGAGAGGCTGGAAGCTGGATTAAGCGCTATGCCTCCCATCCCCATTTCCCAACAATGCTTCCTTTGTACAACTGAGCTATGTCCTTCAGTAGAAGAGTGCTGTAGAGCTTCAGAATTGTGAGTCTGGTGCAGGGAGAAGTATATAAAAGCACAGGCAGAAGGTTTTAGATGGAACTTGAGTTGAGATGGAGGATGAGAAGTGAAGGCACATAACCAAGCAAGAGGCAACTGATAACCTCAAATATCTTTCCCTGTAGCAAATTTCTGAGATCTGAGGTCCAGACAGTTTTCAATATGTGATACATAAGTTCTTTATTAATATGTAGCTTGACCTTGATTCACTTGAGTCAGTGAGCCCTTGTGCTCACTTTTGTTCTATGTGTTCAAAACATAAATCTATTTCTGTTAAACAACTAATGCCATACATTAAAAAAATATGGCATTTGTCACCTCATATATGCAGTCCTTGCCTAAGGGACATCAACATGAGCCAAGGGCAATAGCACAAAGTTTGGTGGACCCTGTCCCTTAGCTTGCAGGACAAACTTACTCTAATCACATAACATTCAGTGTCTTAGTTTCCCCATCTGGAGGACTTGGATAAGAACTTCCATTTTATTTGTAAATACTTAAGAATACTTCAGGGAAACAGATATTACTATTCTAACTTGAATCAGTTATGCCTGAATTGCAAGGTATCCCAAGTCCAGGCAACACCTTTCAGTGGATGAAAAAGGTTACCAGGTTAGACAGAACACATGAATCTATGTGAATGGAACAATTAATTTAATCTACTTATTTTTATCTTTTTTTTTCTTCCTTCTGTGTTGGTATGCCTGGCCCTGTTGTGCTTGAAAAATCTAGGTTTGGCCATTTGAAGTGACTATGTTGAATATATTTATTTATAAGTAACATACACACAAACATCTCTGAAGTATCCGAGACAAGAAATATCCAACTTCCCTCATTCTGTTTTGGTCACTTCCTAGTCTCAGCACATTCTTGGCACATATGCAAGTAATCTGTCTGGTTTACAAGAGAGTACATCATCTGATGCTACTGGTGAAAACACTTTTAATACTCTTCCTTTCTGAAAATAGCTCTGAAACTCTGATACTTCTATTAATGTCCATTTTACTGAACTGATCTTCTTCCAAAAGCCTGTAATATTTGCCTTTCTCTTGTTCAGGTACTGCTAATAAAGAGGTCCCAAGAGTGACTTTAGCTGTGGTTGTAATCTTTAGTTGCATTGACTGTGTTATTTAGATGTACCCTTTTACTTTTAACAACTTTTTATTAGAGTCTTTAAAAACAGTTGTCTTATCTTCAAAACTTACTGTCAGTGTTTCTATCTGCGTTCTTTGGGATACAATTTCCCGGTGCTCAGTACGCCTGGCTATAGGAGATTTTATTTATTTTCACTGTTGCATAAGAACAAATGATTTCTCAGAAAATAATTCCAAGGAGCAGACATCGCTTTTCACCAGCAGGAATTGCTTGCAGCAGTATCAAGGAGAAGGTGTCATTTACCATCTTTAAAAATTGCTTATCCATTGCAGGTTTAATTACAACAGCCTTCTAGTAATTGAAACCTTCTCTTATAGCTCAGCTAATCTGAATTCAGATAGGTTAGACCAATGTGTAGTTGATATTAAAAAGCACAGATTAATTTTAGGAAAGCAGCTGGCCTCAGTTTCCTTTAAGTAATTATATTTACCATTCAGTCTTTAATAATTATTGTTTTCATAAGTCTTACTTGCAGTTTAGAAATTCCCCATCCCCCAGTTCACATTTTCCTAAAACTCTCTCAAAAAGTTAAAAAAACCAAAATAAACCATTTGTTATTCACCCTTTCCCAGAATGATCAACACCAGCAAAGACGTGAGATGTTTTTTAAAGCACATGCTTTGAGCTGCTATCAGGCTTGCCAATACATTTTCACCAACATCTGTTTGCTGTGAAATGAACTATTATTCCCGTTTATTGATAAAGAATTGAAGTAAAAGACAATTTACTCTACCTCATACTGAGGAGTTATGATAGGACTATGAGAAATGTTGTACTCCCCGATCTTGGTGGAGGGTTTAAACAACATATCACACAAAATTATTGACCATAGAGAGATGGTCAATAATTGGCTGTGGAATTAATAATGCTTCTGCCATTATGAAGATGAAAAGAACAATCTGTCTTGTTTTAATATTACACTTGGTTTATGTCTTAAAAGTATTTCTCAAATTGCATGTTTTTGGGTGTCTGTATTGGGGTTGATTTTTTAGGAGACTGCTTTTAGAATACGTAGGGACTGATGGAAGAGAAATTTTTAACTCAACAACTTTGAAAGTAGCAGGTGCCATTGTGTCTCTGCTTTTATAGCCTGTTTGCAACTGTCACTAAGGATTTGTAGATCTATTGGAAGGATGGAGATGAAAAAATAACATTTGGTGGCTGTGAAGCAATTTTTGTTGGATTGTTTGTGGATATAAAGAAGCTTCTCTTGTCTAGTGCTGTTAGCAAATCACTAGTGGAGATAGTGAGTAGTTAAAATACCAAACAAGTAGTCATTAAAAACCAAACAAAATAAGCAAGCTAAGTCTACACAAGCATAGCCTGACTACAGAGTCATAATTTTAGGCAATTAGAATGTTGCCATAATCATTACAGATTACAATAATGGTTTCTTGTTTCTACATTTCTTTTATTAGTTCACTGGCATGTTTGTCCTCCTAGGCAAATTTTTCATTTTTTTTGGGTAAGAAACAGGTTTTTACTCAATTTTTCAAATTATAATCCAGGTTTTCCTGTTGACCATTAAACTGCTGACATGCTGCCTGTGGTAAACTATCTCTGCTGAGAGGTAGAGGAGCACTTTAACACACCTGTGATGAGAACCAACCCATCAACTCTTGGTGGTCTGGATTTTATATTGTTTGATTTCTGTATCATACAAGATGTTTGAACTGCTAGACAGGGTCACTTGGAGTAGATCTTTGGGCTGGTTCTTAGAAAGATACAAAGAACTTCCACTCAAAGCATTTTTGGCACCTGAGCTCTTCTGTGTTCTTCCGACTTCTCAGGGTGACATATGTTTTTGAGGGTAGTGGAAAAAGCCACTGGCAGCAGCAGATTCTTTCATCAATTTGGTCTTTCCATCCCCTGACAAGGTTGACAGTCAGCAACTGAATATGCAATGGCTATAAATCTTGCAAAATGATTAGCCAAAGGCTATCATAATTCATACACTCCTGAAGATTGAGAAGTCTTCTACCTAGTTGGGGTTCCTTTCCAGATTTAATTCACGTTACTCTTTGAGTTAGCCTAATTGAAACAGAACAGCCACTTTGAAAATTAAAAAAACCCAAACCACCCACCCTAACGTGTGTCTTTTTTAAAAAAAATCTTCATAGGCTTATAACTATTGAGAGCCTGACTTTGAAGATCATGAGGATCAGAATATAAAAATATATAATAATATAATTATAAAATATTATAACAACAACAACAACAACAACAACAATAATAACAATAATAACAATAACAATAATAGTAATCTTATAATAAATGTTAATAAAAACATTGTGAAAAAGTGAACTGCAACTCCTGTGTTCCCTACTGCTTCTGGTCAATCTAAATACATTGTTTTCTTGTCTTTGTTGACCTGCAAAATTATTAAAAAGCTGCAGCAGATTTCTTTTCTTTCCCACTAAATTGGAGCAGTTAGCAACAGGTAACTAAAATCAAATGCCATTAGCATGCTCTTTACAGTTAGAAAGAGAGGCAATAAATAACTTTTAAAAGCCATGTATACTGCTATGCAGCTTTGGAACTTAACTGTGTGCTTTTTCTATCTGATTTATGAGGTACTTACAGATTTTACTGGTGCTCAGTGCCAGAAGACTGAGCTTGCTGAGAATTTCTATGCAGAATCAACGTAATGTTTCAGAATTACACAGCAACAGAGTCAAGTTAACACACCTGGTTTGTGCATCCAAAAGCCATAATACCAACCAAGTGTAGAGTTAGACATTTCAGAGCATATTTTTGTGTCCCTTGCACTTGAGTAAAGCAAGCATTTCCCTGAATTAGTGTGTGAGACTCCTCCCATGGGTTTTTTTATGCAGGTAAGGTGATTTGGGGAGAGAAAGGGAAGACAACTGGGACTTCAGTTAAGCTAAACTGCAGCTTTGCTGTTGAATAGTTCTATTGACAATCAGTGTGATCACGGGAATTCTGGCAAATATCTTTCTGACAGCTAATTGGATGTGCGCACACAGCTTCCCCCCACCCCCCTCAAAGGAAATGTAGAAACTTGTGATAATATTTAAGAAATTGAATGAAAACGAAAAATGAAAATGAGAACTCACAAAATGAATATAAATTATATGATTTGAAGATCATTTTGCCTAAGTAACATGTCACCCTCCCATCAATTTTCATCTGATGGATCCTGGGGGAAGGCAAGAAGGAAGGAACTATCAATCCTGCAACGTGAGAGCTCCGATCGTCCCAGAGTAATTCAGCCCAGTGCCCCATGAGACTGTGGTGACCCGAGATCAGAAGCATAATTTCAAATTCTCTGGACTGAAATCATCACGATTTCAAATCACAGGTAGGTGAGTGTCACTAGGCCAGATCCAGTTCAGGAATCATTTTACTGAAGTCAGTGAACAGACAAGAACACTGAATATTGGTATTAATTGTAGTTTACATTTAATTGCAATTAATATTTTTTCACATGAATAACATTTTTAATGTGAAGAAGTTATTTTTTAATCCTATTTTTATTTCATACTTATCCCCCATATGCTATGTGGTTCTTTTAAATAATGTTAATATTCTTTTTAACAGCTTTAAATACAACAGAACATCTCTCTTTTGATTTATAAAATATGTTTATGAGATTAAAATCATGTATGGTATTAAAATACCTTAGACTAATGGAGCCACTGTCAATTAAAAGACTGCTCCAAAGCTGCAGGTTTTGGTCTCAACAAAGTCTCTTCTAAAAATCAGCCCTTGAAGCTTCAAGGGGAACAATCTGGGGCTTTTTCAGTCGCCAGGGAGCTGAACTCTGAGCTCTCACTGCTCAGCACAATTCATATTAGCCTAAATATCTTTATAATTCAAGAATTTCATCTCATCTGAAGTGTCAAAGTAGAATACAAATAGAGAAGTGACCTTTAATCAGTAACTTGAACTATAAAACTCCTGTGTATGGAAACAGTCTGGAAGCAACTGCAAGCTTCCCTGTGAGCAATCCCACCACAGCAAGCAGGCAGGCACATCCTGTGTGACATGAAGAGATATCAGATTTAGTTTGGTTTGAATGCAAAACAGTATGGAGATGAATCTCCAGAAAGAGAATTTGTGTTTCCTCTTTCCCAAATGAATGAAGGAAGAAACCACTCTTGGCTCCAAATATTACTATTTGTCCATAAAAAATAGGGAAAATAATAATTTACACATATTTCAAACAAAAATATGTCTTTTCCATCAGGTGTATTTTACTTGAAGCTGTTTCATCATAATAAAAACAAAACTCTACCATTAGAGTCTCCCTAAAATGCACTTAACAGCAATAGCTGCAACATGGGTTTTATTGATTTTCATTTAAATAAAAGTTTTTTATTTAAATAAAGTTTTTGATAAAGAAGAAAGGAAATTCTTTCAGTGAAAAGACTGAAAAAGATCCTATTTGACGAATGCCACAATGACTAATTCAAAATTATAACAAGAGAATTTTTTTAATTAATTTTTTAGACACAGTTTTCACAAACCAGATACACACAAAATAATCCCTTGTCAGTGCTGCTTAAAGATATCCCTGGAAAATCTCTCTATGGTGGACCAAAGTATGCATGCAGTGTCTGATAGCTTTATTAAATGCATAAAGAAAAAACTACAGAAGGATGTGCAGTGTGATATGACTGGGAGAAAAGAGATTTTTAGATTTCTCCACATCTTCTCTGCAAGGCTGTGTTGGCGGCACTCATATTAATTCAATTTTATAACTCTGTTTCTTCAGTAAATATTCAGTCCTGCTGTAACGGATGATCTGGGATTGCATTGGCAGAAGGCACTCCAGCTTTCATTTCTTTTACATTCTGCTGTTGGTCATTTCAGGCAGCATTCAAGGAATGTGCATATGAAAAGGAAAGGCACTTCAAGCTTCTCGCTTTCATTTACATCACTGGAATGTGGAAGTAGTTTCAGAAGAGTCAGATGAGGCCCAGGAGGCCTCAAATCCTCGAAGGCTCATAGCAGCATCGAGTTATTCATCAATGCAATGGGTTCTGTGTGCACAGAGAGCCTTGGAGAGGCCACAGTGCCACTCTACAGACCCAGGGAAAAGGCAGCCTGACAGAACTCATCCTGACAGGAGGACTCACATCATGCCAGGAAGGATACAAGAAATAAAAAGAGCTGATCTCCAATCCACATCCACGCTTGGATGTTCCTAAATAGGCACAATAGTCAGCGAGCATCTTTTGAGCAGTGGATACTTTTGTTTAGGGACATGAAGCCCATGCCCTGCAGGAACAACTGCTGGTGTTATCTACACCTGTGGACAAACAGCCCCTGCCTGCTGCCTCCAAGTACCAGGAATGCTCCCTGGACACAAGTGCTACCCACAAGACCCAGAGTCACCAAGCTGTACTTGAGAAAGATTACACAGCCTGAGCACAGGTTAATGTCAGCATTTGGTGAATGAGAAGACACTTATACTTGAATGTTTACCCAAGAGAAAATTCTGTCATTTCTGAATTTCTGCCTCAAAGAAGACCAAGGAGGCAGCATTTCTGAATTTCCTCCTAATTTCCCACAAATCTCAGGGAGAAAAGATTTTGAACAGTTCAACTGAATGTAATAATACATAGCAATACATGAAGCTATCTACAAAAATAAAATGTGACATGCAAATAATAAACATTAACTTTTTTTTAGGTATCAAGAGTTTAAAGGTAATTACTGGAATTGTGAACATACTGACATCCAGAAGGGCTGTGCAAGATAATCCTGAGAAAAGAGAAGTAGAGATTTGTCTGAGTTAACACCCAAAATAAAGCCTCATTACTTAGAGCTGTTCTCTTGCCGCTGGAAGAAGCAACAAAGTAGAACTCATCATTACATTATGACATTTCTTTTAATGTCAGTTAAACGGAGGAGACCCCAAAGTTTCTCAATGGAGTTTCTTCTGCCCATACACAAACACACACACATACTACTAAAACAAATGAATACTAAAAAGAGAGGAACCAATCATAAAAGATCCCTAAAAAAAACCATGGATGCCTGTCCCTCATTTTATTGCAATTTATTGCTACAGTTTCTCAGCAGGAATCATCTATATAGACCCAAGAGACCAAATGACATCTTTGTGAGTGGCTATTTATCTCTATCTCACTTATGTCAGGAAAATTTGTATTAAAAGCATAACAAATGATTCTTGAATTTGTAATATCTAATTTATGTGATATAACTAACTGCTCAGTGATATATTAATGTCAATCTCAGTTAAACTGGCCCAATTTCATTTCAGTTGCTACCAGAAATGAATGTCACCCTTACAAACTGTATTCATTTTGAATGCATTGAGTATAATGAAGTACAGTGTTACCTTCCAAAACCAATTTAAAAGGGTTTTGGTATATATATGTGTTAGCACATTAACCTGTACCAGCCCTTTAGCCAGTGAGGAATTCAAGCACAAAGATTAACAAAACCAGAATGTAAAAGCTTTTCAGATGTATCAGTGTAAGAAGAGAGAATGAATCTGTGAACCTTTTTGTAAAGGGGAGGGGAGTAGCCAAGACAGTGCAGTAAACACAGAGGAAAACACTACAGTTTGACAAAGGAAGGAGATGGCCATATTGCTGCTGGCCCTTCCTTGCCATTCTGGTTCATATGTGTTAACAGAGTTGTGTCTAAAAATGAGTAAATACTTGGAAGAGTAAAGTCACTTTCTGAGGGAAAGGCAAGGAAAATGTATCCTGTGCAGGAGGTGCAAGCGAAATATATGTAGGCAAGGAATGAGGAACACCTACAGAGAAGAAAGTGGGAGCCATGAAGTAAAACTCAGAGGCTTGAAAAGAGACTGTAAGACATGTAGCATGAAAGAAGGGAAAAAGAAATCTTACAGGAACAGGTCAGGCCAAAGACCAAGAGGGAGGAACATAGTTAAGAATAAGGAGAAATGAAGCATAGTCAAAGACTATTTTGGTCTAATGTAATCAAGAATGAAAATAGATGATGTGGAGGATGAGTGAAATTTATAAAAATATTAATGTTCAACAATTTTAAATAAAAGAATTTCCAGGTCTTGAAGCTGGGAAATTACAGGTATAAATTAAGCAAAAGGTTATGTCTTTTATGAGGCTGAGAAGTTGCAAGCCAGTTTCTGTAAGATTTTGAATTTCCCTTGGTTTGCAGACAGATGGAAACTACTAAACTGAAGTCTTAATTTTGAAAAAAATTACTTAGATGTTTCCAAGCTTTTAAGCAAATTGTAATAATAATACTGAGGTGTAGGAGTTTTTGTTGCATATCTGAGGCAGATAGATACTTAGATACTTCTAAACCTCATTTAATGCTTCAAATACCTACATGACATTTCATAACTGAGCCTTTAGCTGAAAGGTCAAGTTAAACACACGTATCCAAGAGAGTGGGCCACAGTGATGGGTTTAGGATTGGGTAAACCAAGGACTTTTAAGAGCTGTCAAGATTTTCTGGAGTCCATAAAGAAAAGTTCAGTGATTCTTTAAGGTCAAAATCATCACTATTCCTTTCAAAAAACAAAAGACATTTCCAAGTTGTGTTGCAATTTTCTCTGATTCAGAGGGATTGTTGATATGTAGTAAGTTCATTATTGCTTTTAGGATAAAAGGAACTGGCCACTTTTGAAAACGGTCTGTCACTGTTTTACTCTATGAAAGACCAGTTGGCTTCAGGTAGAACACCAAGATATGAAAATAAAGTTAAATCTCTTTCTTAAAAATTAATATGCCCAGAAGCAATAAATGCTCTATGCCCTCT
Source organism: Parus major (assembly GCF_001522545.3). Taxonomy (NCBI): domain Eukaryota; kingdom Metazoa; phylum Chordata; class Aves; order Passeriformes; family Paridae; genus Parus; species Parus major. Next base: position 11,917,158 of record NC_031771.1, on the reverse strand, counting down.
GCAGCCTTAGTTTCCCTGCAGTTACTATCTCTTCTGTCTCTTGAAATGACCCCCATGCCTTTTTTTTTTTTGTACACTCATTTACACAGTTGCTGGTCCAGTGTGTGCACTTCATCAGTATCTTAGTTTGTAAGGGATCATTTACTGAACAGGGTTTCAGAGGCTGTGTGCAAATGTTTACAGTCAGTGAGGGCATACAAATACAATGCATTGCCACCATTTATTAAGTGACTTCTATAACCAGATCAAGCACATTTTCCTCCATGAACGTGATGCAACAGCAAGCATTTGCCCTGTCCCACCAACTGCAGAGAAGCTAATTTTGTTTTCCATTTTATATTACATTTCAGGGAGCATGTGGTGACTAAATTTCTTTCATAGCTTGTGCTAAATGTTTATCTCATGAAGGCTTACAAAGAATAAGAAACAAGCAACTCTGTGGCTGCTCCAAGTGTCAGACTAAGCAAAGAAACCTTCACTGTCCCCCAATCAAACTTACATTTTTTGTAGACTTGTCCCCTCAGACCACAGGTTTTCCACTAAACTTTGCACACCAGTCTTGGATGTTTCCATTCTTGGCTCACATTCACAGAGCAGAATTATTTAGACAAGTTCCAATTTCTCCACTTTGGAATGGGAGGGAAATGTGTGGTACTGCCAGGCAGAAGATTATATCTTTGTTTTGGTGGAGGTTTCAGGCTCTTCAGAGAGCCTCTGGTTGTGGCTGTCACTCTCTGCCACACTCAGAGGCTTTTTTTATTGTCCCTGTCAGTTAGCAGCCCAAGGTTACTGCCAGCTCTCTGTCAGTGCTTTGATTTTTGTCAGCTATGGCCAGGTCCTTTTAGTTATCTGCTATCTTTTCAGCTTTGTTCAGCCTGAGCTCTACTTGTCTACTAATTAGCTCTTTGGAGATTTCCCTTTTAAAACTCACTATCACAGAGGACAGGAACCGTTCAAAAGTTTTGTGCTTCATAGAAATTCCATATTCATCCACATCCCATACAGCCATCTTTTTAAAATTAAAAGTGGCAGGTCAGGCCAATTTAAGGTATATAAGCAGCACAGCTTGTAAAAAGATACCTTTAGGTTCTTGATCAGGTATGTAGATGAATGACAGAAAAAGGAAAAAAAGGTTTCCACTGAAAGGACCAAGGTGTACAAATAAAAAAGAAACTATCATTCTGTGTAACATATTCTCATTTTCTTTATCTTCTGGTGTGCAAATATTGTGCTAGCTGAATATAAAAGTAGCACAACTTTAGGGTACAAAAAAAAAAAACCACACTGTAACAACATCAAGAGTGGTCTTACATCAAGGAGGGCCCTGAGGATGTCTTTGTTGTCAACTTCAGAAGAAAAGAGAGGAACAGAAGAGGAAACTGGCAGAAGGAATAGATGCCAAAGAGAACTCAAAGGATTAGGTCCGGGTGAGGTGATCGGTATTCGAAAACAGTCTGCCTTCTGGCTCTGATCTAAGGGAATAGGCTGGCAGCAAAGCCAGAGGGCATAACAGCACAAACACACCTTCAGCACACTGCTGGAGGCTTGCCTCAGTGCCTTAAAAATTGTGGTAGCAATTAGAAATAAATGTATATAGGAGCAATAGGCAAAAGTGCTCTATTTATGAATAAAAGTCCTCTTTTTACATAATACTTGGTCTACTTGTATCTTCTTTTCCTTCTTTTTTGACACTTAGCACGTTTTTCTCGTGGTATCTCATCGATGCTGTAAGTTGCGCCTACATTGCACTTACATAGTGTTAATGCCTGGAAGATGAAAGTAAAAACCTTTGAATATATTAATGCTATAACACAGATGTCTTACTTTTTATACTCCTTTTTTAGAAATATGGTGTGGTTAATAATGATGCAGATTGTGCTGGATGGATGAGCAGATGAAACAGGGGAATACAGATTAAATAAAAATTTCTTCAAAGCTTACGTTTGCTTCATAATTTAACTTCTGTACTTGTCATGATAGTAGTAGCTAGGTGCAACTATGCATAATCACATTGTTCTAAAATATCCTGGTGAAACAGAGCAAACCTAATCTAAACAGCACCGCCACACTTGTTCAGATAACTGGGGGAAAAATGTAATTAGGAGATGTCATATTGGCTCCATGGATGATGATAATTACAAATCTACAGTTACAATAGAATATACACAAACAGTTTTACAGTGGAGAACCAAACATTGCTACGGAAGGAAAGGCTGCAAAGAGAGAGTGGAAGAATCTGTCCAGACTTCCTTTTAGGATACAACATCTCAGGTACTTTATGCCTGATTTCTTTTTTTTTCTGCTCTGATATTTGTCTTGCGCATAGGGCATAAGAAAGAAACACAGATTTGGCAGCTTTTGCTTTGCTAATGGAAAACTCCCATTCTCAAACTGCCAACCTGGGTGATGTCTGGCCAGCATGTGCTGACTCCAGAGCACTCACAATTCTGAGAGCTGTTTTTGTTTTTCAGAGCTCAGGTTTTCAATGGCCTGGGTATTAGAAGGAGTTGCCAGGATAATTCTTATTCTTTGAACTCACTGTGTATATGGGGTCCTTTGCTCCTGATGTTTGGCCAGACTGACAAATCAACAAACATTTAGTTGTTTCCTGTTCTCATCTTTGGATGTTTCCAGCTGCTTTTAAAACTGTCTGCTGGTAGATTTTTAGACTTTACACATTTTTTTGTATTTCTTGCAGATTGAACATTTTCGACACATTTCACTACAATATTATAACTCTGCTGTTTTCAAGGTTCAACCATAGTGTTTACCTTGTTGGATTAATCTAAACTGGGACATAAAGGTAACATAGATATTTCAGCTGCATGCATTGAAAATATTTTGATGTCACCTCCTACTGGTTTTAAGAAAATTCTGACTAGTCACACTTATTTTCAAACAGAATTTCAATCGTCAAATGGCAAAATTGAACTGACCAAATTTTATATTAAAAAAGCCAATTCATTACTTTAATTATTTGCATTCTGTTGACAACAGCTGCTTTTATATGAAAGCTGCCTGGTGTCCTTTTTGGAGTAGCAATGCTGCAGACATCTTCTCATTGGCATCACATCTTTTGTCTGTCCCTGCCTTCTGAATCTCACATTTGTGCATGGAACAGCCAGTCACCTGCTCCAGGATGACACACGGCATGCACCAAGATGAAGAAGTTGTGTCTCCATTGCATCTTTGTTCCACTGACTCTAAGCTTAAATGCTTGGGAGCAATTTAGTTCAGAAAACTTAGGGGATATTAAAAGCCTTTCAGCCTGCCCTTTGTCACTAGGAGGAAGGTATACTTCAGGTATGGGTGGCTGTAATGTTCCTTTAGCTTTTCCAGGTTTAGGGAATACTCATAACAAAGAGCAAGTGACCCCTGCATAACACTACTGGCAATCATTACTTCCCTTGTTTTTCCTGTATTTTAGTTATGCTTCCTAAGCTTGCTCATAGAAGCAAAAGGATGTTGCAGACATGATTTACCTTGAGTTTCTGCTAACTTCAAATTACTAGACCTGAGCATGCTGATCACCAGGATATTTATCACAAGGAGCCTTCTTAGCACATTTGGCTGGTAGCATTAATATCCTTCTACATAAAATTTAATCCACATTGTCTCTCAGCCTTCCATTTGTACTCTGATGTGTGGAGATTAAAGTAAACAACTGCTTGTTTAATACAAAATTGCCTGTTTGCGAGACTGTGCTTTTCCAGTCAATTCAGATATGATTTCCTCAATTGCAGGCATTTGTTACTCAGCTTATCTCAGTACCATCCTATATAATTGAATTGCTTTATGCTAATGGATTTTGTCATTTTTCTCACCAGATACTGCTTATCATGCTGCTTATCCAAATCAAGGGCTGTATCTCTTCATTGACATTTTCCACTTGCTTATAGTGATAAAATGTAATGCATCAAGTGAATAATTTTATTTAGTTCTAGCACGTATCTGATGGACAATACAGTCCTGGAAGTACCTCTCAGTAATCTCTCAGTTTTGTTCCAAGGTGAGTATTTCACTTTGACCAACTGTATTTCTTCTTCTGTGTTAATTTTATGCATTGTTTGTTGTATATAATAATTGAGGATATGTAGTATTATAATAATTGAGGTAATGCATACCCTGCACTTGAATAGTGATTCAGCTGGTCAAAACCAGCATGAGGGTTCATTGCCACTGCATTTGTAGCATGTTTGGGAATCTTTTGAGAAATGCCTCATTGGCTGGACACTGGTGGATTGGCTGTACCGGGCAGCAAAAGATAAAAGGGGGCACGCCAAGAGAAGCAATCAGTAGAAACACATTATTGTCAAATTTAAAAGAATCAGTTCATACTGAAATGTGTTCCTAGGAAAGGAGAATGCCAACAGTAGGGATATCTGGCCATAATGATTTAAAAAGGTACCTTCTCCAAAAAACAAAAGTCACTTATCGTGATCTTGAGACTGTCCAAAGACCAAGACCAGTAAAAGAGAGAATGCAATGGAAATTTAATTGACTGAAACTGATGTCAGAAGTAAGGTTTAACTAGTGGACAAAACAATGGTGGGTGCTCTATGCTGCTTCTTTTCCATATCCATCCTACCCTCCCTGCATGGAGTAGCTCTGGAGGATGGATACACCAGGAATTGTAGCTATAGGAGCAACTAGAGGCCTGTATCTCCCAGTTAAGGTTCATGAAAAGTTCATCAAGCTCAACAAAATCACACTTTTGCTGAAATAAAATTCTTCCAACACTCCTGGTCATAAAGAAAAATTCCAGAATATGATGTAAATATGAATAAAGTCATGATACCTGCCTACGTTTGCAGAGAGCTGTGTTACTATTTGTGTGTGAGAAGCTCCCATGGGAGCTTCAATATGGACCTTCCAATATGGACCTTTTATTAGGTACAGGAATATCTCTCTAGAAAAAGGAAGGGCAGACAGAACCATGCTAACACTAAACTAATTTTCTTCCCAAGGACTTAATTAAAGAGACAAGATTTCTTCAGGACTTGAACAAACACTAAAATTCCTAAAATCAATTTTTGAGTGATGTAAGTGCTAACATCCTTACTTTACAGAGAAAAAAACCCAAGACAGAAACATTTTTATTGGTCTTGATTTTAGGCCCCTTGCATTTTGGGTCCATATTTTCTCTTTCTGGTCTCCTCCTGTGCTCCTTCTTTGTCTAAAAGATATTGGCCTCTCCCAACTGCAGCTCAGAAGAATTCTGTCAATTCTTATTGTCACAGAAAACTAAACCCAAACTATATCAGGTAGAAGTCCAAGTATTAAAAGTTTCAGAGCAAGAAACTCTCAGCATCTTACTGAGGTCTTTGAGATTTGATTTCCTCTAGCTCAGCACTCCTGCACCAGAAATTCACAGTGCTGCCAGCAGGTATCTATGTGAGTGCAAAAAAAAATCTTTTATAGAAAAGGCCAAAGGCCAAACAGCTGCTGCATAAATGCTTTGAAAGTCAGGCTCTGCAGTGGTGAGTGGTTATGGGGACATCTACAGTCTCTCAAACAGACAAGAGCCTACTTTGTTCATTCTCTGGGCTTTCCAGGCATGGATCACTCCAAGCTAAAATCCTGCAGCCATGGTCAGTGCTTTGATGAACCTGGGGCAGCAGGCCCTGCAGTGAGGACCAGCATTACAAAAATGGGATTATTTGGCTTCAGCTGCCCAGGCTGCAGACAAGCCTCACGACATCCATTTACAAACACTTCAAAGACTTATCATAAACATCATCTATTGCCTTACTCTCTTGGAAATAAAGGAATATAATGATACAGAAGTTTCTTCTTCCTCCTCTCGTGGCTGGTTTCAAACATTTTTGCTCCTTACAAAATCGTATTTATGTATTTTTTTTTCCTTTAAATGATTGTTTTATTTTTTCAAAGAATGAAGCCACCCTACAAAGCAAAGAGTGCTGTGGAGAGAAGGCAGAGCAGCAGTTTAGGAAGCTTGGGAGTTTTCCACATCACCTTTTTTTTCTGGCTGTGAGTGCAATGAAGTAATTGAGCTCTGTGTAATTAATAAAATTGGAAATTTACATAATGTCTGACTCTCTATATCCTATGATATATTAAAAATGGTAATTCACCTGATTTTTACTAGGTACTGCTAAGATGAAGTGACAGCTTTCCTTCTTTTGAGCAGGTAAAAGAAGTGCCTCAGTAAATGCAGTCTATTAAGTTCACTGTTTTTTAATTTCTTAAGTCATTCAAACCCCACTCACATGGCACTACATAGCAGGCACTACTTTCATTATTTTGTTTTTGCTGATTTGGTAGATAAGGAAGGGAGTCTCTGTATTTTTGAAATAGCAGCAGGAATTAAAAGCTTTACAGTGGCTCTTGTGTCAGAAACTAAAAGACTCGACATAACTGGAAGCTGAGACCCCCATATTCTTTTCCTTCTAAACGTATTTCAAAAGTTATTTATGCTGTCACAGAGAGCCTGAAAGACAACTGTAAGGTTAGTGGAGACCTTTAAGTCTATAAGTAATCATCTGTAAGTGATTACTTATAGAAGTTGTCTACATGTGTAGAAAGGTGGTGTGCTGATTTTGTCATTCCCTTCTTGCTGTCTCAATCCTTTCTCTTTCTGAGAGAGAACTGTCAGATCCCTAAAAATGCCATCCCATTTTTTAACAACTGAACTAAATTTACTTTTTCCCTGACAGGACAAAAATCCTGGTGATATCAGGCAAAGTCATAGGGATTAATATAGATGGTTGTGTAGAAGGGTTTAAAGTCCAGAGGAACTGAGAAGAGGAAAACAAGCTAACGGGAGATAATCCCAAACTAAATGGAAACAATTAATGGAAGTTGCCAGGAGAGAAAAGAAAGAAAAGTCGAAAAGTGAAGAAATTAAACATAAGAACATCCATCTGTTTTTATTTAGGGATGCTATACCTATGTTATACAGTTATTCTAAAGAAGAATTGAGCTTGTTATCAGCCCTGCAGGACTGGTGCATTTCCCTGTCAGCTTGGGGTAGGTAAGCAGAAGGGCTGTGAGCAGTCAGAGCTGTTGGCAGTGTGAGATGGGGTTTCACCTCCAGCTTCTGCCAGAAATGAATAGGAAGTATTCTCCAAAATGCAGGTCTGAAATGTATTGCTTGAAACAAGACTAGACATATTCCATTTCCTACTCTGTTTGTTATTTAACCTACCTATCTCCTGCTTCTAGACCAATAGATAAATTGCATGTAATACCCTCAGCCTAATGCTAATTCAAAATTAAACACTGTCCAGCCCATAGCTCTGCCAGAGAAATTTAACATGCATTTTGAAGGTGGAAGAGAACACACCTCTTATGCTAATTAGAAAAACATACAGGGACTTATGTGGGGGATCAGCAAACAAAATCCTACATAAGTAGGAAAGTAAGCAGAGCATAACCAAAGTATGCACAGTTTTGTCAGTGTTCAAGGAATATACAAACTAATAATCAAAATGATATTTTACTGTTCTTGTGCCAGTTCTCAGTAGCTCCTTAATCCTCACCTTACTCAGGAAGAAAGGGATTTTTGAAAGAGAAAAGGGCCCAATTATTTTTCTAACTAAAAAATAAAGAGAACCTAAACACTTTAAAACTAATCTGGATCACCTCCCAGCTGCATGTCCTTCTCGTGGCAGAGATGTATCTTCCTGGGCAAAAGAGCCACATGCACAAGAAGGCAGAGGAAATCTCAAGACTCATATTCATAGAATACAGGTATTTAATATCTTCCATATTCAGTTCAGTTGCTGTACAATTTCAAAAACATTTTTGTCTCTCAAACAATGTAGTGATAGATGAGAAGGGTGAAGAGTATAATTAATAACAAGTAGGGTATATAAAAACACAACTTGCAGCATTGAGTTTCTACCTGGTCCCTTTTGGGCTAAGCTGTTTGATCAGCTTCCCTCAGTCTCTGTGGATGTCCTTATACCACTTTAATTGAAGGACCCCTGTTCTCTTTTTATTTTTGCTCTATGAAAAATGCATTGGAGATGTCTTATAATGAACTTTGATATGGTGAAATGATAATAATGTCCTAATTATATATAAAAATGTAATTACACTTGCTACTATTATAGAAAAACTCCCTTTATAATGAAGTGTTATGTTAGAAAAAAAGATTTCATTACAGCTGGATTCCTTTACTTGTTAATTTGGCCTGTGATTCATCGCTTTAATATTAAAAAAAATTTCTAAGCTACTTTTGATGTTTCTCATTTATGGTTCATTTCTCTGCTATGGCACCTTAAGATGCCAAAAATTACAAACTTATTTAAGATGTACTTAAAAATGCACTAGTTCTTTAAAAGGAAAATCAGGAAAAAAGGAATAAGGTTCTTTCTTCTGGTGAGAATATTTTATAACAGAACACGGAACCAGGTTAAATACCATGGCCACTTTCTCACTGACCAGCTGCCTTTGTTACTAAAACTTACTTTCTCAGCATATTATTAATGGTAGTATCAAATAGTGAATATTGGTCAGGAAAGGAAGAATAGTATTAAAATAGATAATCTGGAAAGATTGGTTCATTGAAAGAAGCATCCAACTACTTCTGAAAGTTGCGATCAAGAGACAGTCCTGAGCAAAAGCTGAAAAAAAAAATTTAAAAAATTAAGGAGAATGAACATAATGTGATCTCAGGTCTAGTTTAACAAGATTGATAATGAGTTGAGAATATTTTCCCTCCTGTATCATGAAAAGAGTACTTCACATGTTTTTGTGTGCCAGTAAGTTTCCCACTGCATTATAAGGTAGTTTGCAAACAACCAGTTGGTGAAAAGCCAGCGGGAAAAGGTGCTGGTAAGGCAGTGATTTGCTAATGATTGAAAAAGAGAACAATCACTTTAATTTTAGGTTTCTCAAATCTACACAACATGACTTTGAGGTGATAGAATGTTTAACCAATTACACTAAACTACATAGCCAATATAAACAAAAATATCCTAAGATTGTTTTTATGTAAATAAGATGTTTTAAATGTAAATAATTTTTTAACAAAGCATAAATCCTGGCTTCTATCCGATGCCTAAGTGAAGGTTTTTTTGTTTCCTTTTGCATGGAAGACTCCAGATCCTACCCATTTACTCTTTCCTCCTCTTTGTGGAGAAAGGTGGCCTCACTAGAGGAGGATGCTCCGCACTAGCCAGTAGCTCTGAGGGCTCCAGCCCTTGGTGCAGTGGGTAATGGTTCTACCTTGTTACAGAATTATGAGGAAGAGATCCAAGCACCCGAAAGCTGCTCTGTATGGACGCCTAATGGAAAATATTTCTTTTTGCTAAAACATTGCCTCATTTCTGTCTTTAGACCATTAAAGCTGTAACACCACTGATGATAAAATCCATTTATCTATAGTCAGAGCTAAAGTATTCTGTATGATGCTTATACTGCTTATATACATACATAAGTGGAGAGCTTATCATGCTCTCCACTCTTGCTCCCTTAACAGAAACCTGTGTGGAAATGGCTTCCTGCTCTCTTTACATCCATATACTTCTGCCAGTCAGCAAATCACAGCTGAAAGGCTCTGAAGGTCTGTTTCCTTCTGGGTGCAGTAGTGTGTCTGGCATGTCTTCCTCACATTATGCTCTTGCAAAATTGCACAAGGTAAGAGCCTTAATCCTGTAAAGGTCCTTACACAGAACATCTAGGTACCAAGAATTTTAGTCCATATAACTTTTCTTGCTTCATTTTGCTTACTTGAATAGAGATCCAAGAACTCTTACTGTTTAACAAATGTGGAAATAAAGTGAATTTGAACATAAATATTCTAACTTAATTGAGACTTTCCATCTACGTGGTTTTATCTGCATTGGTCAGGTATCACAATACAAGAGCAGGTAGTTCTTCCAGAGTATCCTTTCAAAACACCCTCTCAATGAGTTCTTACAGCAGGACTGCACAACACTCTTAGTGACTAATTTCTTCAGCCAGCAAATCAGATTCTCATCTTACAGTTCTGCTTATACAATTCAGTCTGTGGAAATAATTTAAATGAGACACTAAACCTGGAAGGCTGAGAGAGGAAGAGAGGAAGAGACATGCCCAAGACCATAAGAACAAGGCACCAGTAGGATCAGGACACAGGCAGATTAGCAACAGGTTGAGCTGTACTTCCAGCTGTTGTAGTGGAACAGCTTTTCCATTTGAAAGCCCCTCAGCCCATTTGCAAAATCAGCACAAATGTTTGTATGTCTAATAGCATAAATTCTGAGAATATTTTTGGTTTTGAAGTTGGAGAGTCCAGATAATTAAAGAAAAATGAGATCAAATTAAGAGGTGACACTGAATATTTACATTCCTAACCTACTACTGCATTCCGTAGCACTATTCTCCCTTCAGAGAGAAACAAAGTAATAAAATCAGGAGGGATGTGAGGAAGGGCAGGATAGAGACTTTAAAAATGGAGCAGCAGCTGTAGTTTGCAACAGGGCAGCAAGTGTTGCCAAGGAGATGCAATCTCATGCACTGCCACAATGCAGAATTCCCACCAATTTTTTTCTCCTCTGTCAAAGGAGCACTCACATGAGTAACAGCAGATGAAGCAAAATTGATTTTGTAGAGGAAAACTAGTTACAATTTTAATCACAGAAGACGTTTGAATTAACAAAAGGGCATATTTTTCTCTGTTCCCTTTTCAGCCTTTGCAAAGAGTGTGTTGGGATTCTTCTGATGTTTAGGTAGAGATTTTTGAGTGTTGTTTCTGATCATTCTAAAACAATTGGAAAATGAAAGCTTTACTTTCAGTTTGGTTAAAAACATAGGGAAACATTTAAAGAAATGCCTAGTTCAGACTCAATTATGGCACAGCCTATGGAATTTCTGATGCCAAACAGATATTCAGGGTTGGACAGAGTCTTGTCTGCCAAGTGTGCTTTCTAGCGGACCCTTGAAGCACCTACCCCAACATATTGTGTGGTGGCTGCACTGATGGGGCCCTGGCAGGGCTACAGAGCTCAGTAGCCATTTAAACTCATTTACTGACGGCACTTCTCTGGCATTCAGAGATGCTGATGTTGACGTACCAGGCAAGCATTTCTCCTGTTAGCAAAGCCTCACACAGCAGAGCAATCACAGCCATTTTTGACAGAAAGCACACCTTTGAAGGCTTTAAGAGGCTTGCAGCCTTTAAAAATTTCATTCTAAGCTAGCCAGTTGCAAGATATTTCAAAAGCTTAAGCTTCCCATGATCAAAGGCGCTCCTGAATCACACTATTATGTTCTCCTCCTTAAATCCTGTCTGCTTGGCAGTGTTGGTGAGGAATTCGGCAATTTATTGCTCCTACTCGTGAAGCATATTGAAACATGCAAAGTGCATGCACAGAGCTCCTCTGCAGTGTAACATATTCTGTTGACATCTCAGGATGTGACAACACATAGCAATATTTTGAGAAAACCAGATTGCTGTTTATCCCACCACTTAATTTAGAAAGCGGAAAAGTGATCAATGTTTAGTAATAGCATTGTCGGCAAGAAAAACATGTAGGTGCCACTTTGTAGTCATATATCTTGAAAGTAACATCTATTTGAAAATAAAATTGGGGACAAAATTTTCAGTCTCTGACTTGAAAATTTCCTGCCATTTTTTCCTTTGCTTTCCTGTCTGCAAAGGCAGGATGTATCCAGACAGCTGTGAGCAGGTCCCAGGTGGTTCACCATAAATGATGGCTGGCCATACAGCTCCTCACCTGGATTTATTAGCATAAAGCAAAAACATTCAGTTCTAAACTATTTTCTCTCTCTGAGCAACATAGCTGAATATCTCCAAATGTTCAAATTGTCCATGAAACCTACATGATTACTTATCCTTGCCATTATGACAAACACAAGTTCTTCTCTTGCCAGGAGGGGAGAAAGGGGTTGGGACAAAAATTAGGTATATTGCAGCCTACTAATGGGCTTTAATTCCTATCAAGTTTGAGCAGAAAGGATAGGAAGGCAACAGCTGTTCCTACAAATCAAAATGAACTCTGAGAAAGACACCAGCTAACTCCCTTTCTTACATGGGTCTGTGACCTACTGCTACCTGGTTCTATTCTCTTGTAGTCTAAACCCTGATCTTGGCTTTTAAATACCTGGTTTTCTCAAATAAAAAATAACTAACTAACTAAATAAATAAAATCACAAAATATTAGCACCTGTGGCTACCTCCAAAATACTTGAATCAGACTCATCTCATATCTCTCACTCTCATATACTGCAGGCAAAATGAACATGCAAGTAAATATATAAGAACCAGCATTCTCATATTGCCAGTATCTTCAAGTTTTGCAGATACCTATATAATACAAATGCACATCTGTTTCTGGTTTTACATGTATCTGTTCATGAGAAGGTTTGACATATTTTAGTCTTTATGTTATCTGAAGTCACAGAGAACATGCACCATTTTTAGAAGTACCAGTAATCTCCACTCAGCAAAATTCAGAAAGAGACATCCAGGACACTCCAGCAGGCCAATGCTCTGGCATTTCAAGTTTATCCCAGAACTAGCAAGCAGGATAAAGAGATTTTTAAGCTGGAGAAAGAATGATACTTTCTAGCAATAATGTCTGACCAGGTAACTGATGTATAGTAAAACAGGTTTTTGTCTAAGGAACAAAAGAAAAAAACTTCAGTAAAAGCTCATATTGCTTCTCCTTTCCATACAAAGAGCAAGAGTTTTAAGTAGCAGAAGCAATTGTCTATTTGGGGCAGAAGGAAGGGTAATATTTGCCTCAGTGTAGCAATTACAGCTGCATAAGGAGCCCAGATAATTTTCTAAGCCCTGGCAAATCTGAACTTTATGAATGCATATAGATGACCAAAAAATTGGGAAGCCATAAGCAGAAGCTCAGCAGTGCATCAGAGAAAGTCACACACACTCCTGGCTCTTCCAAGTAAAGCTTTGTGCTCAGTGCTTGAAAGCCACAAGATATTTTCACTGACTGTGACACACAGGAAGCACTCCATAGCAACACCAGTGAATTTGATGTAATTTAAAGTTCCTCAGGGTTAAGTTCCTCCTAAATAATCACTTGCTTTATGAAAGAGCCTACCCTGTCTCACTTGGAATTATTAAGACTGTTCATGAAGTGAAGCTTAGTCATTTTGATTAAGTGCAGCAAAACATCCAGAGGGGTTTGCAAAGTCAGGTAGCTAAGTGGTAACTCTCTGATAGCTGGGAAAATTGTGCAGATAAGAAACATAATTTCAAAATTAAAGATAAAAATAAATTATATATTGGGGGAGAAAAACGTCTTGACTCAAAATCAGGGAATGAATGGGAAGGTTCTTTTAATGTTGCATCTTGAAGAGAAGCGACAGCACCAATCACCAGGACACAAACACAGAAGCTCCTGTATTTCATCGTAAACTGCACTGCTGCAGCAGGACAAACTGATGTTCATACTAAACCAATAAGCCCACAAATTTTGCATTGAAGCTTTGCTGACTTTTGAGGGGTTATTAATTTTTAAGGGGTTATTCAATTTCAAATATTTCAGTTGAAGGGTCTTCATTTGAAAATGCTGCTTTTGCATCTATGATGAAGACAGGAATTGTGGAGGGTCTCGAGCACATACTAATACATTTTTAGAGAGTATTAACTGAGAATCCCTGTTGCAAGTAACCTCTTGTAGATTTTCCTTGTTGCAGCTAAAACTATCAATACACCATTAATAAACTGGAATGTCAATTATTCTTAGCCACAGAAATGTCACAAAAGGCAGACATTCTGCCCCAGGATCTGTGCAAGCTGCAGACTGAGTCACTACACAGCAAGCAGCAATATTTAGCTAAAGCACTAAATCCTGCCATTTTAAAAATCCTCTCGATTTTGTGTACTGCCAAAAACTTCTTATTCAGAATTATGGCAGCTTGAGTCCCAGTCTTTGGGGAATATCTACAAGATATTACAGTGTCTGATTCTTCAAGTAGCTCATTAGGGTGATGAAAAGCCACATGATGAAGGGGCAGTGCCATGGATGAAGAGCTAGGGGTTCCTTTTGTCTTGAATTATTAACAAGTCAATATTTAGTGGACTGTTCCTGCCTGCCTGCCTACAGCAGGTGGTACCCCACTGCCTTTCACTTGGAAAGCATCTGCTTGCTCTGAGCCTCCCCAGAGCTTGCTACAGTCATTTGTTCAATTTAAGACAGACACTGTCATTATTCTGTGCAGCACTTCACAGAAATATTTCCTACTAAATGCTTGAACCATCTGAGCAGCACTAGGCAGGCTGCAGGCTTCATTAATAATGCATCCCTGCTTATCAATAGATTTAGACAACTGGTATTTAGAAGCTTCTTCAGAAGGAGTGGATTTTTTTTCACACCAGTTAGCTTCATTCTGTCAGTTCCTTGATGTAGACATTACATCCAACTGAGTTCTGAAAGGCAGAGGTGCTAAAATTGTATTTGAGCTGCTCCCTTGCTTTGGAGAACAATTTGACTGATGTAACTCTTCAGATTAACTCCTCTGTTATTTTATTCTTTACTGGTTTCGGGGTTTGGGGGAAGGGGTGGAGGGCAAAGTTACATTCACATTAAAATGGAAATTTACCTTTATCTTATTTGAAATACTTGGAAACAATGGCTTCACATTCTCTAGGTTCCACTAGAGATTCTCTGGACTCAGGTCACAAATGAGGGGGGAAGATTCAGTATTAGAATTATGATTTGCAGAGGAATGTCAAGCACTTTTACCAAATCATTCAGGATGCTAAATACAGATTAAAAACCACTGAAGTTCTGCCTGCATCAAAAGCAGTGTGAAAGAAGTACTTCATTTAGGGAAAGGAAGGAATTGAATATAGGGAAAAGAAAAATAAAGATACAACTCCATTTTGTAAAGAAAAAATTAAACAAAAAGAAAGCATTTTTGAATACCTGTGTCATGATTATAGAGAAAAAAGTGCTCAGATCCATTTTGATACTTCTAAGCCTTCCTTCTGGATCAGATTTTCCTTCCATCACCCCCTTGCTGAAGCCCACAACCTTCAGATGGATTTCAGCAATTTTCTTATTTGCTGGACTGGTCTTATTTGATATCCAGAAAATGTTGGAGTTTTTGTTTGTCTGTTTTTTGTTTTTGTTTGTTTTTGGTTTTTTGTTTGGTTTCAGTTTTTATGAAACATTCAAACAAATTGTTAGAAAAACCTAATATGCTCACAGAATTCTCATCTTTATTTATGGTTTATAGCAGTCTATTTCAGCTTTGTTACCTCCATCCCTGCAAGTGAAAAAGTTTGTTTCCTGCAGTTCCTGCCTATTTGTCTCTAGAGATGCTCATTTCTAGCTGATGTGCACCATCCACTCAGCAAGTTCACATTTTTTGGTATACCTGGAATGCTCCAGTGCTTTCACATCCCCCCTGTCTCTGACTTGCATTGAGTAAACCAGTCTATACACTAGATTTTTCTTTTCTTTTCTTTTCTTTTCTTTTCTTTTCTTTTCTTTTCTTTTCTTTTCTTTTCTTTTCTTTTCTTTTCTTTTCTTTTCTTTTCTTTNTTCTTTTCTTTTCTTTTCTTTTCTTTTCTTTTCTTTTCTTTTCTTTTCTTTTCTTTTCTTTTCTTTTCTTTTCTTTTCTTTTCTTTTCTTTTCTTCAATTTCAGGAATCAATTGAGAGAGAGACATCAGCAGAGAGTATGAAAATATTGAGGTACAATAGCAACAGATAAAATTTGCTACCAGGCTAATTGCAGATTGCTTTTACCATAGATTGTTTTCAATGCAGAATTTCTGGTTGCTGCTCCAAGGACAGAATTAAGATATGGGCAGCAAAGCCAGAGTTTATAAAAATAAATAGTTTGTTCTGAGAATTTTATGCAATTATAAGTGAAATGAAATTATTTTGATCACAACTCTTCTAACTCCTTTGAATTGCACAGTGGGTGAGGCTTTTCATAATGACACTTATTACAGGAGACTGAACTGAAAGAACCTCTTTGGAAGTAGTTTGCATCCTACCCCTGTCCACTGCAACTAGGTCACACATGATTTCTCCAAAGATGTAAGAGCATATTTCAGAAGGATGACTTTTGGATCAAAAGGCAGCTCAATCTCTTTGCTTTTAATTCCACAGCCTAGCTAAGAGGTGCCAGTGGTAGCTAATTCACAGCTCTGTCCTCCAGTAACTATTTAACTGTTGTTAAAAACTTACTTATTAAATTAGGAATGATTACTTATGGCAGAGACACTGTAAAGTACAGAGAAGCAATGTGTTAATCATGTTTTTAATGTTTTGTTTTCTCTTTTAAAGGGTAAATTCCCTGATGCCATCATTAGAAGCCTACAAGAAAGATAGAGACAGACTATTCACAAGAAAAGGTAGTGGCAGGACAAGGGGGATTGGCTTCACTGAAAGAAAGATTAAATATTAGGAAGAAATTCTGTAATGTGAGGGTGGTGAGGCACTGGCACAGGCTGCCCAGAGAAACTGTGGATGCCCAGTCCAGGAAGTGTCCAAAACCAGGCTGGACAGGGCTCTGAGCTAGTGAAAGATGTCCCTTCCAATGGCAGGGGGGTTGGAACTGGATGATCTCTAAGGTCTGATCCAACCCAAACCATTCTGTGATTCAGTGATATTACTCTAACAGGGTAAAATTCATCTTCCATGAACAAAGTTATTTTATTAACAAGTTTTTCTTCCCCATCTATATACAATCTTTATCCATAACTTCACATCTTCAGAGTTCAGAAAAATGCAGTAGATGAAAGGAAAGTGCAAAGACAGTGAAGGAGCAAAGAGGTAAAACCAGAGGCTCTTCTTGAGGCTGAAATAGAGCAGCACAGAGTTTCATACTTTGGCTTGGAGATGGACAACACCTTTTAATTCAGCCTGTTCTTCACCAGACAGTGCCATTCCTCTGTACCACCACAGGAAATTATTTCACCCTCAAGCTAATCTGATTTTTGACTGCCATCCAATCAGAATTTTAAAAAAAGAGAGAGAAATAAAAAAAAAGGAAACCACTAAAACTGGTTTAATAATTTTTAAAGAGATTTTAAATGATACTCACTTTATCAAGAGGATGAAAATGACAGTAGTGTCAGAGGGTAACAGGTTGCTAATAAATACAATAGTTTAGGAAAGTGCTATTCTTGTCATGGAAAAATATATTCTGAGAAAAATAATACCACTGTAATTCATTTTTGAAAGCTATAGAGACATCTTAGATGAGGAATGCAGTTATTAAAGGCAAAAGTACACAATATGTTGTAATGAAATGGTTGTGCTACACACTTCATTAAACGTTTTGTGAGGCACCTGGGAAATTCCAGCTCTTCCCCCTCAGAAGGAAATGTTTGACGTGCCTGGATCACTAGAGAAAGCACACAGAGCCAGGCTGAAACAAAAAACACACTGCCTGCCTTGGTGACTCCAGCCTGCTAGCAAATGGGTGTGAGCAAAGATTAACCAAGGGGCTACAGGAATCTGCATGTATTCTTCCAGCACAAAAATTATGGTTCCAGGATTCATTGAGAGAGACCTGAACACTCCCAGCATTCAAAAGGAAGTTGATGTGAGCAAAGCTGAAGTTCGTTGTGAGCGACAGCGCGGTGGAAAATCCGACAGACTGTGCTGTGCACGGGTCCATTGGAAGAAAACACACTTGTCATATGAGAGGCTGAGAGGCTTAAAAATTCAGAGAGCACAGTAGGGAGTCTTCCAGGAAGATTCAAAGGACTGATATGTTTTGAATGTGTTGAGTGTTTGATTTACGATATTTAATGGGAGAAAATAAAGGGAAAAAAACCAGTCAAATTTTATACAGATTTCAGAGAAACAGGAGCTCAGGAAGGGCAGATGTGCTGGAATATCTGATATTTGCATGATCATTTCGGAAGCTCATCATTTTCACAAAAAAATCACCCCCCAAAACACGAAAACAAAACAAAGAAAAATAAATCTGCATTATGAGAAGCATTGCTGAAATGATGCTGTTTACAGAGCACGTTTTAGAGTTCTAGTTCACTTTAATCCACTATTCTTTCAGACATGCAGCAAGAGCACATTACAGACAAGAACTAGGGCAGAAGAGACTGTGCTTATACCACAGAAGTCAGGGAGCTGCTGAGGTGCTGGTCCTTCCTTAAGAATATTTACATTCAGGCTGAAAACTTGAGGACACACCCAGCAGAGTGAACAAGAGCAAGAAGAAAATATTGTTGCACAATGTTATAGAAATAATACGCAATATCAATGGTGGTAGCTTCTCTTTTTGCTCATGGCTCATCAATGCTTGCAGTCTACTAACCTGTTTTCCCTTAACTAGGATTTACAATATCATTTGAAAACTCTTAAAAGAAAAATAAAGGATAAAATTTTAAATAAATACTTTCAGTGGCAAAGCTTTTATTAGTGTCTTAGAGTAATTGCAATAATATTTAATTCTGCCCATACCCATAGATTCATTCTGAGAGAGCCCCTATGGATACTAAGTCAGAGTGTGTTGCCTGGCACACATGTAAAACAATATTTCAGTCCCAAATTCTCTCCTTGAAACAGCAAGACCACATGCAAGTCCTGTACAGCATAACTCTCTGAATGGCAAGCCAGAGGGCTTGTGTTAAGATTTGTTTATTGATATTCCAGCAAATAAAACAAGCTCCCGGAACAGGTTCTTCCAAAATATTCGGTGGTGAAGATTTTGGCAAAGGGAGAAAGTGCAAGGAAGCATTGGGACAATAGCCCTTTTTTAGCACTTCTTAATACCAAGGAATGTGCTTTCAGGTGTGTGAGGTGCTGTTTAAAGCCACCAACACATCTCTCTATTCAGTGTTAGCATGCTCCTTGGAAAAGAGGCAGGATGAGAATTTTTCCCTTTCATTCAATTTTGGTTAGCAAAGCTGAAGAGTTCTGCAGGGAACTGAAATGAACAGTAAAGGCTGGTTTAACACAGCTTTTGTCCATTCTTGTTTCAGTTCTGTATCTTTGAACCTGCAGGGCACAATTCTTCCTCCTAATCAATCTCCTTTTGCATTCCTTCTCTTCTTACTTTTAACACACAGCTTAGGATTACTGTCATTCCAGGGAGATCTATACTCCTTCCTAATAGTATAATGGTTGCTGCTAAAACTTTTTTTGATTCAGAGTTATTCTATGCCTCCCCCCATTCGAATATGTAAGCTTCCCAGAACTCACTAAATAGCCTCAGCTTTTCAGTTTGCCTTTCTAAGGCCCCAGAACCGGGGATTTATCTTTCACATTTCTCAGAGAGAGGGATTTGGACAAACTGGAACCTGCTCAAGTATAGTTTTTATATCCAGACTTTTTAGGTCTTGCTGTTCAGTGAAACTATGCATAACACATGATTATTTTTTGCTAATTCACTGATCATTTGGTAAAAATAAAATCTACCTCAGTTTACATCAAAGAGTATCCAAGACCTGACTTTATTGGAAAATAAATTTGAGAAAAGAATTTACGGTATTCATATGTCTGGTTTTTCAATGGACGTTTTTTCTTCTTTGGGTAAGTTCAAGTCCACCATGATCACATAAATTCCACTACTACTTTCTGCCTTTAATCCCCACCCCACTTCACAAAATAGACATTATCCAGTTCCAAACTTTGGATTTTTCTGAACATGCCTGTTCCTGATGGTCCCATTTTTCATTTCACTAACAGACAATGCCACTACAGTCCCACTGGCCTCTGCCTGTTTGCATTTCACTTTAGGAAACTGAGATCAGAGAGGTGCAAAGGAGAGCAGCAAAGACACAGGGAGAATATATTATCCTTCTCATTTTGTCCAGAAATTTTAAGTGTCCTGACAGCAACTAAATGCAGTTAGTACAAATATACTGCCTGGTGGTACAGTACATTCAGAAAGTAAAATCCTACCCAGCACAGCATCAGCTGCTTTCCTCCCACGTCTGTCCCTAACCTTTTGCTCTTCCCAAGAGAGATATCCTTCTCAGGACTATCTTTTAAGAAGATTAAGAAAATAACATTAATTAATTTCATGCTTAAGGGTTGAGTATTAAATGCAGCTGTAAAAGGAAATGAATGCAGCTTCAACTAAGCAACAATAACACCCTTTCTCCTAATGTTTTAAATAAAAAGTCAATATTTTTACTAGGCAAAGCTTCTTTCTGTGTAAAATCCACATTTTTAACTGCTCAGATAAAAAATGTCTGCAGTTCCATGAAACCTGAAAGCTCTCTGTGGTATTTCCATCTTCATTGCTCTTGTCCTAAAAGCATTCTTCCTGACATGGCTTATTGCTGGTGCCACCAAACGCTTGCAGGCAAGAGGGCACAGTCTGGGCCTTCTTATACCGAGATGTGAAAAATCAATTGAATCCCCATCAGATGGAATCACTGGTGCAGAAAGTGACTAAACACTGAAAGTTATTCTGTGATCCCAAAGTCTAGAAAGAGGGTATTGCAAACACAGTCGATAAGCTAAAATATAGGGTGCTGATATTTATAATAACTCTCTGCATTGGATTGTTATTCTGGGCCTCTGCCCTTCTACAGGTGTGCTGCTACTCATGGCTCAATTAATTTTCTCTTCAAATATTTCAGTTCTTATCAGGTGTATATATAATATGATATGCTATGACACACACTGATATATCATATCACATCATGATAGTGAAACATACCGAATTATTTCCATTCCATTACCATTATGCATTAAAAACAGGGTAGACTGACAGCAGAGTCTACATACCATGATAGAAAACATGATTTTTATTTCTGTTTCAAATTTGGGTGATTCTGCACTCAATGTCCTTATTTTACTAAGTAAAAATCTAAGTATTATATGCTGCATATAGTATCTATAATATATAATTTAGCCCTGATTATAAATAAATTCAACCTGACTCATCTTTCTTCACGTTTTTCTTCCTTTTTTTTCCCCCTGTCATTTTCTGTATTTTCTTCTCATTTTCCCAGCGTCTTCTCTAGCCAAGTCTTTGTTTCTGTCTTACACTCCACATACTGCCTTATATATCTGTGCTAGTATCCAGCTGAGCTGCAGGAAGGAGTTTTTTTTAGTGTACTCTCTGTTCATGTCAGTCCTATTATAACACACTCAGGATGATAAATTACACTTGAAAACTTCTAGTACAGATATAAAGAAGTCATGTTATCAATTCCAAAATGAATGTTAATCATAACCCTTTAATCATAATGCTAATCATATGCATATTTGGAAAAACCCAAGCATTTTATGGTTGAGCATAGGTATAGATGTCAAAAGACACATGTTGTTGTCTTGGCTTTTGCACAGTCTTGTGGTGTCAAGGTAACAATCTGATTTTGTTTTCAAGCTTGGTTTACTTGTCAAAATACATGAAAAATGTTGGCCTTCTTGATTGGGCAATGCTTGATTCAGGTAATGCTTATAAAGGCTTTGAAAACACAGACTATGCCTGGCTAAAGAGGTGCAAATTATTATTAGCTGTCAATAATGTTTTATAGAAAACACCATGGCTGAACACTCATCAAATTGGTAAATTAGTAGAAAGAAGAAAAATAAAGAAAAATAAATAGAAAAGAAGAAACTACATGTTTGGAACAGCAAAAAAAAAAACCTAAGTGTGATGCAAAGAAATGAACTTTTGCATGAAGTCACAATCTGCACAGCTACGCCTCACCTGAAATATGAAACCAGTGTAGACACACAGACTGGTCAAAATTAAACTCTCCAGCTTTATGTGTAAACTCTGTGCTTTAAGTACACTGATGCTAATGCCATGAGGTCAATTAATTTCGAACTATAATGACAAGAGCACTAGCTCCCTAATTTAGTGGTAGAAATAAACTTCCAGCAACCCTGAGCCCTCCCCGTGCTCCACGGTGTGCGCTCCCGATCAGAGCTGTAACCGAGCACACTCTAGCGGCCCCTGGCACACAGAAGTCCGGGCAGGCAGAAAGAACGGCTCCACACATCCATCTGTGCAAAGTGACACAAAGCCTCAGCTGTGGGCAGCTCTCCCAGAGCTTCAGAACCCCTGGCCTAAACCCCTGGGTATTTGCGATTTCTACACTCTGTACCTCGCTTCTCACTGAGTTTATATAATTCTTTAAAAGGTGGCTGAGGTAATTTATGGGGAAAAAAATGCACTAGATTAGCCAGTTTGAGATCATAATTTATCTATAATGGCCTTTCTTTGACAAGAAGAAAACAAAAGAAAATTAAAGCTGATAGGGCTGTTCTAGTAATGTCAAAAGTTGGCATTCTTTATCACTCTTTAACTTAAAAGTCCTTGTCAGAATAATGATAAAGGCATCATAGAAATTTTGCTTTTCATCTGTCTGACATATAAATCAATGATCCAAAAAACAAATCATTATATATGTATTTTTTTTAAAGTGAATATAAAACAAGCCTACTTGTCTACATTCTTTATTCATCTGTGACAGAGTCGGTTATAGCATTTCTCTGAGCACTCACTCACAGCTGAAGCTGCTCCCCCCTCCCAGTTATAACACTGACCCCGTTTAGAGAGCACATCTCAAACAGAGGCACCAGAATCTGTAGCCTTTTCCAGGGTGTGAGCTGACATAATGGGCAGCTTTGCTTCCTCTGGGGAGCAAGCACTCTCTTTATCACTAGGACAAATGACCTGGAGGAGAGGTATCCAAGGCCAGCCACTCTATTTCCTTATAAATGCCAGATCAGATCATAACACATTACTGTGACTCGCTGTGTTAATGACCAGGCACTTCCATTTGCAGGGAAAGCACAAGGGTGAATCCAGCTGAATCCAAGCTCTGGCTGTGTCAGGGTACACTTTCCAAGCAGGAATCCTACTTTTAAAACTTCCCTTTTCCTTCCAGCACACATCTTTGAAATTCATAGTTACAAACAGACCAAAGCATTCAAAAATAACAACAACCAAACAAGCATTATCAATAAAAAAGGTTTACCTTACAGCACTGCTGACCTGCTAGAAGTAGCATAAATGATGAGTCTTTCACATCAGGGAAGACTGATTTTCAGCTCTCAAGGGGCTCCTCCAGGATCTTTCACTTTGGATTTTTCTTTACTTATTGTTTGAGTGCAGGTCCTTACTCCTCATAGTGAGCAAATTCCAGAAAACTGTACATCCTTTCACGGAAGTACAAGCTCCACCATGTCCCTCTATAATGCAAAAGTTGAGAAGCCTATGAATTTATTAAAAAAATAAAATAAGCAAAATAAAATTATTTTTCAGGCTTGAATTAATAAGAAACAGAAATAGAACTATTCCATATTTTGAAGGAGTAACAAATCACACCCTACTATGGGAACAATTAAAGATAAATTAAGAAAGAGAAGAAGTAGAGAAGGAAAATAAAGATTAGATGACAGAACATGAGATAGACAAGAAGACAGAATAAAAAGTACAGGATTAGAAACAATAAAAAGAGGGAAGTGTACAGTAATAAAAAGGAAATACTAGAAATAAAAATATTTACTTTCATGCATCTGTTAAGTTTAACGTAAGTCTGGGGAAAAAAGGAAAATGTTAAATACCCACAGTGAATCTAAAAGCTTCCTGAAGTAAAAAACCCCAACTAAACAACCAAAAAGCCCCCCAAACAAACCAGAAGAAATGTAGGAGATTAGAATGAGAGTGCATGGAGGGAAGGACGAATATAAAAGTGTAAAAAAAGGACACAGGCCTTCTTCATGTTGTACCCCAATTCAGTCACCCTGCAGTCACAGAGAACCATATTGTGGAGCCCAAGATCAGAATTGCCCACCAAATATTCAGTTTATGTCAGGCCATTAACCACATAACAAGTACTTTAATAAACAAAAATGCTCACTGCACCAAAATACAGCATCTGAGGCAGAGAGCAAAGTAGAATGTCTATCATAGGGCCCCACAAAAGAAGTGTTTTAGTTTAAAATGCTTGGAAACTGTACTGCCATGTTTTACAGGAAAGTTAGGAAAACATTTTTTCCTGCTACCTTTACTGATACTGACCTGCCATCCAAAGATATATTAAAGCTGAGGATACTGGAGACTTCAAGCTCCTTTGATAACACAACCCTTAGGATGCATCATTTCTCTCAGTGAAGGTATTCACAAAATTATAGGTATTCTCCCATATATTCAAACACATCCTTAGGGGTAAAAATGTGTTTTCAAATTAGGAGCACAAGCAGGAGTACTCATTTCTGTTCATGTCAGATAGCTTATATTCCCTTCCAGGTCTGAGAAATCTGTGAGAAATCTTTGAGCTCAACTCCTACACTGTTTTCAGAGACTTGACTGAACTATTCTAAAAACAGTATTCAAACTGAAATACTTATTGCAATGAAAAGCTGCTGGCAATGGACCATGCCAAGTGTCTGTCTCCTTCCTCTGCCAAGGATAGCAGGTCCCTGCTTACTGTGTTTTTATCTCTGTTTATCCTCTAAACTAATCTCAAAGTTGGCAGCACTTGGATGTCTGTGTCAGAAGGGTTAAGAAGAGTTTTATATATATATAGATGCACTCAGACATATACATAAATATATATATATAGGCTTCTTGGTTCCACAAAGAATATGTTTCCCTTGCTATACAAAACCAACCACATGCCTGGTTTTGAGCAACACAATTACTCTTCCCCAGAGCCATCAGGAAAGGGATTCAGTAACAACGTCTGAAGAGTACAGAATATAGATCAGTCCTTGTTAAGTTTATATTTGATATGAGTGTCATGTTAGAGAAAATGCACAAGCATAAACTCTCCTGACAGTAGATTGCCATTATTAGCTTTTCCCCAAGTAATTCCCTGACACCTGTTTTTCAGTACCTTCAATTACATTAAAGAGTAAGACAGAAGCACACAGGTCAGAGGAAAAGAAATATCTATAGTTTGGATACTTCATCCCTGAAAACTCCCAAATAACTTATTCTTACTCTTGGTAAACTACCAAGTTTTGTTCATTTTGAAGGGTTTTGTTTCACTCTAAATTTCTGCATTGATTATGCTTTCCTTGCTACCTCTGTATAATGATTATCATTTCCCATCTTACATGCTACATTTGATTGAGAGTGATTCTTTGATTTATATGGGTAATAATATTTTGAAGTAATTTCTTAGCTTTAAACTTTTATTATATTTTTTTAAAGATGTTTTTAAAGAGACAAGTGCCAGGCAAGTGCCTGGTTATAACTTCAGAGACATTCATGTTGATAGCATTGACTATGTATTTCTATACATTAGCTAAACTTAAAAAAATACAGTAGTTAAACCAGGTTTTTTTATCCAAAAAAAACGCCAAAATTGCTAAGCTTGTTATATTGTAAATATCTGTTAATTAAGCCAGGTTTTTTGAAAAAAAAGTGTTTTTGGAAGAAATATTTATGCAGAGCAGCTGTGGTAAATAGGTAAGTGCTGGAATTTCCAATCCCAGGGATGATTTGCTGATGCAAACTGAGTACAAATGGGTTGCAATCGCATTTTTCCTCCTGGTTCTGTACATATTTGGAGCAGGCAAAACTTCATACCAGCAATTTGCACATGTAAAGCTGCACATACACACACATTGCCCAGAGTGCATCATGGCAGAAAATTAGACTTTCAAAGTTTCCTTTTCAGCAGTACCAGAGAGTGCCCTGCATTACATAGGCTGGAGACCCATGATACTCAGCTGTATGTAAAAAAGACAGTTTCTCAACTAATGAAACCATCTATCTTTTGTTCAGTCTACAGAACGACATAAAGGTGATCCTTGAATTAAACTTACATAAAGCAGGAGTCACGGTGGCTAAGCTGAATGAGGCTAAGCATCCACATGAACCTATAGAAATGCATGTTTCATAGCTGTGGACAAAGATAATGGCATGCAAGGAACGCTGTTCCAGAAAACGATGTAGCCTTTCATCCTTAATAACCAAATAAAAAATGGGAAGTCAGTACTTGGGAGCTACTCCAGCAAGCAAATCTCCAGGAAACAAGGCTCCCCACAGACTCTTCCTTGATCTTAAAGCTTAACGTGAAACATTTATATGCACGTAGCACCTGGCCACAAGACGTGGGAAGGCACTTTTATCACACTGGCTGTATTTCTTCCTTAAATAATAGATTTCCTCTTTTCTTTTTTTTTCTTTTTTTTTTTTCCCCCTCTCCTGGAAATGGAATACATCTTCAAAAATGTTTCTGTACCCTTTTTTTAAAAAAGATTTTAAGAACCAGGAAATCTTGAAAAACATCACACAACTTTAAAAACTATTGATACCTCTCAAACCGAATTTCAACCAAGTTTTTAGAAGAAAAACTATGCAGTCAAAATAAATAAAGCATTATTTAGATGAAGAAGTTTTATTTTTTGTTGGGTTTTTTTAATGTGTTAATTGAATGCTAATTTCCCACCTGCATTTCTCTGACATCCGAGCACATGGATAAACTGTGCACAGACTAAACCCAACTGAAACGACACAAAAGCCAGTTGAATTATACACAGTATTTTCTCAAAGGCACTCCAGAGGAGTTAAGAGCAGCAGTCTGTGAGCCTTAAATTGCTGCTCCAAAACTAATGCCAGCTTTGCAATGACTGACTCACACATATTTTGAGCGTGAGCTCATATCAAACCTTTAAAGAACATATATGTGCCCCTACATAATGCAGCTGTATCTTTGTCTTCAAACTACTCTTGTTTTTAGCTACATCCCTAATGCAGCATGCAACCAGTTTTGGGTACAAGCCTCCACAATAACATCATAAAGCAACCTCAGTGCCTCCACTGAAGCCAACAGGAAAACACATCTGGAATCCATGCTTATTTGCCTCTGATTATATGAACAATTCAAAACTTTCTTAACAAGTAAGAAATCCCAAACTCTATTATCCATTAAGACCAATGTCTGTTGAGAACACAGGCAGAGAAAACAAAGCCGTTTTCGCTTGTGCAAAACAACTCTTCAAACTTTTCTCAAACAAAAAGGTTTCATTTTACTTCGGCTTTGTCCATGTCCTGCATTACCAGAAGAAACCCAAAACAAAAAAGAAAACCCTACAAAAAGAACACAAACCCAGAATACTCAAATGTGAGAATTAGGGCATTTGGTCACTTGACTTCCTACTAGTGACCTCATTGCTACTGTGACACAAAGACATTATTCCATGGTTTAAATGTGAGAGAAAATACATTTCAAGAAAAAACTGTGGAAGCTTTTACCCTGATTACTTCTGTGGTCTGGGGCATGCAGAGTTTTGACAAAAAATTTTAGCCTTAAACAGACCTTTGTAACTGCATCTCAGCTTTTGTCCCTTTTGCAGTATTCCCAGGGACTTCAAAAATAAACATTAAAGAGATCACGACTACACAGAAGGAAAAACAGCTGTAGAGTCTGCACACAACTCAAGCAGTAACAAATACAATGAGATCCAGAAAAAGCAAATGAGTAAATATTGGAAAACTTCACCATCATTTTCACTTCTCACTACATCAGAAATCTTTGCTGTAAAGCCTGAATTAGATTTGCATTGCATAAGATTAGGGTTTGAAACAAGGAAAAAGCAGCGATTCTTTTCCTCTGCAACAGAAAAAGAACATGAAACAAATAAAACCATTTTGTGTTAGTACAGTTATTTTAACAGCACTCATTTCTCCAGACTATTTTTTTCTAGATTTGCATATATGTGGGAGAATAATAAACATTCCTCTTCTTTGCCTCCCCCTGCATAAGGTGCATTGTTTCCAGTTCACATTTTGGGACCTGAGGCGTGGAAAATTCTCTGTGCAAGACATAAATACTGGGTTACATAGTCCTCCCTGTGAAGTTTTGCTGTGTTCCTAAAATTAATGTGTGGAGAAATGTAGATTCTCTGAATGAAGATTTAAAAAACAGCCCAGCATAAGAAACAGGAACCCCATTGCATTTTGTGGCAAATAAAGGCAAGTGAGCACAGTCCTAACCCAGAGAGTGAGAGCTTGGCAACTAGAGTATTCTTCTGGGACACAAGACATATTTTGTCAAACCACACCCCAGCTTTCCTGGGCAAGTATCACAACCCCTGAGCAGCTGAAGCAGCATTTTCTGCCCTCTCTCATGTATTTTGCAGAGCCCACTCAAAGAACAGAAAGCAGAGCACAGGAGCTGGGATGGTAGGGAAACCCCAGCTTCATGTGTAATGAAGTTTCTTCTGCAGATCCACTGTTCCGTGGGGATGTAATACTCAGTGGGCAGCTGATCACAAATGGGTCTCCAGGTGCTCTTTCAAAAGAGAAATAATAGTACTAACTCAAACACAGTCATCACCTTCCTTTGTCCATCTAACGTGCTGAGCCTGTTTAGAATTTGGATGCAAATTTTGTTCTTACAAAGCCAGCAAACTTCTGTGTGTTTCTGATTTATTTGAAAGATGTTCCAGAGGATTTTTCAAAATGGAAGTTTCTGAACGAATTCATAAATTTAAGGGTATTTCAAAGGCAAAAAAAATTTTAACAGCTCAGATCCTGAACTGATAATGGTGTGCAATAATGCACTCAAAACTCATGAAATTGTTTCCAAATTAAGCATGATACAGCTTTAAGAAAGATAAATTCTGGAAATCTGTTAGACTGTCTGGGCATGATGCATAAAACTATAACAATCAGACTTCTTTAGATTAACTTACCTCACTCATCAATATCTAAATATTGTAAGGCTTTTCCAAGTAAAATACCCATGTTCTCATTGTTGAGATAAGTTGACATAAACTGAGTAACTTAGGTTTAACCAAATCACAATCCTTAACTTTCATGTATTTTTTGGGAATGTCCTCAGTGGAATTATTTGCTTTCTGCAGTTTTATAATGGAATGTCACTGTACTTAGGAGAGGATCAAATAAAATTCAACTTAATGAGAAAAAAGTTTTCTCCTCACTTCTGCTTTGTATAAAAAAAGAAAACTTCACGACTACTCAAAGTATCAGTAGAATTTTCATGTTTTATATTTATGATGAACTGGAAGAAAACAGAAGAAAGTAGTGGGAAAAAGCCCTGCAACAAGAAATGTGACAGAAAGCATCACATAAATGCTATGACATCACCTATTTAATCTATTCATGACTGTATTACATGCTGCCATCATGTCAGCTCCCAGAAAAACACCATCATATTGACAAAGGCAGTGATTCACACTGTTCCTCAGACAAGCCTGTGTGTTTATCCTCAGGCTTTCCAATCCTTGTTTAAGGAACTATGATCATTTGAGTGTCAAAATTCAATTTATCAGCTCCAATATATATGAAGGGAATGAAATATAGAGGCTAGCAGCATGTGAGAATTAAACAAGATGATCTGATTGTCCCCTCTGGCCTTAATGTGACACCTAGCACTGAAGGGAAGGAGCTGGAAGATGTGCTGTCCCCTTTCTGTCTCCTTTTCATATGACCAAGCTGATTTAACTACAAAATTTGAGGCAGAATCTAAAACAATCCTTGACTATGCTCCCTTCTCACTCAAACATTTCTGAAGGTGTCTTCTGTGAGAACTGCTTTTAGGAAAGAATACACTGAAGAATAGATGTAAAATTTAGCAGATCTGAAGATAAAATCTTAAACGCAGGCTGGAAAATAACTTGGCTTGCAGGGAAGGCCCTATTCAAGAAAATGTCCTATGATCCAAGACTTAGAAATGGATCCTGTTACGCAGGATGGGGTGTGAGAAACTGGTACTGGAGCTGGAGGAAACAAAATGAAAATGGCAAGCAGAGGGGCACGTGTGCTACTAGCTGGGTTAAGAGCCTGACATCAGGAGTAATCAGGAGGTAACAGGAAACTTGTAGGTTTGGGAGGGATATCAGCTAATCTAATATTAAGGCTGGAGAGCGCTGGGCTCAGAAGACAGCAACCCGGGGAGAGCTGAGCCAAAAGTGAGCCAGGAACCTGGAGAGAGCAGTGAGGTAGCTACAGATGATAAAGAGAAACGAGAGGAAGGATTCAGGGAAGAATACTGTGACAAAATACAGTTGCAGGCAAGAGGTTGAGATGCAAGGCTGAAACAGGGAAAGGAAGAGTAGTCAGACATAAAGGTTCAGTCTTTGAGGATCCAGTCAACCAGCCAAGACTTCCTTCCCAGATATTTGGATGGAAAATTTCTCCACACCTGGCAAGAGGTTAGGGCATCCACAGGATGCACACCCTTCCTTCCTTTCTACTGACAGGCAGAATAAAAAATAACTCCCAGCTACTGCTGTCAGTGACACTGTTAGCTCAAGTAGCAGATGGCTGTCAGATGCATCCAGAGATTGCCATCTTGCTGATGACCACTGTGGGGGGTGTTATGATTCCACAAAATCTAGTTCAATGTTCTCACGTTGCTTTTCTAAAAACCTAGGGAATTACACGAAGTATTAAAAACAATATTATGCTTGCAAGTAAAGAAAATATTAAGATAAGCAGTATCAAGATTAGAAAATGCCTGTTCTTTTTTTAATGTGCTCTCTTCTGTGCATGCTCCATGTGATGCACATTGCTCCACAGGGATAACAAATGCTACTGTCCTTATAATTTTTTCTCCTTCCTTTTTCTGCTGTTTTTGCTGTTGTTATTTCTTAGTTTGTTTTTTAATAATGCAGAAGATAGGTGGAAAATCAGGAGATCACTATAGCAAAAATAAAAAGTATATTCTTAGGGTCAAGACAGCTGAGTGCTTCCTAAAAAATGAGATTGCATATCTGCTTCTGTACATAACACAAGGCAGAACTAAGCAGAAGCCTTAACTAACATGATAACCACAAGTGTTCTTACACATCCCACATGAAAAATCTGGCCAGGTTTGCTGAGTACTCACAGTTTCAGCCAAAGTTTAAATTATCATAGTAGTTTTCTGAATACCTAATATAGCATAAAAAGGCAGAATGCTTTGAAAAGCTTTTTCAAGATGTCTCACTATGATCACCAGTTGCCCAGTAACATGGCTTGATTTTTTTGGATATTGTGAATTATTACAGAAGTGTCCACAAGAAATTACTAATTCAGTCAGCATCACAGAATATGAATCTCATATTTAATCTTTTTCAACAAAGATAAAACAAACCAGCATGAGTGCTGGTGAGGTAAAGACAATCCTTGGTGAAGATAAAAACACACTGATATGGCAAAAATAAACAGTGTGTGTTTGCATATACAGACACTGTAATTTCTATTTCTGTAGAAAGGGGAAAACATGGGGTGTATGGACAATGTTAAATTCAACAATTGTGCTTGATTTTTCAGTTTTGATAATACTTTTTTAATCCAGATTTTTGACTGCAACGTGTTCTAAACTCATCTACATAGTATTCAGCATTCATAGGAGAGATGGAGGCTCAAAATTTGTATCAACATGTAACCCATTTGTCCTGTTTATGGCAGGGGGTGTGGATTAGGTCATCTTTAAAAATTGCTTCTGGCCCAAACCTACAATTCTGTGCCAGTTTGGGAACTGTAACCTGAGGTGTTACTTTAGAACAAATGGCAGCATAAAGTTCTGTCAAAGATAAACTTAATTACGTGACATTGACTAATTTTCTGGCACTGAGACAATCATAATTTGCTCCAGTAAGAACAGAATCAAGCAAGTCCACTATTTCCACTTGTGTTTTTCAGGCATAGTGAACTCAGCGGAAGACATGGATTTTGGATGTTTTATCCATAGGAAGAAGCACACCCTCCAAACCATTACAATTCTAGATAAAACCATCTAAAACTGCACTTCTGGGAAAACTAACCCCCACACAGGTGTTTGTGTCAGACATGCCTGGAGCCTTCTCTCCTTGGGTGTGTTCCGTGGCCAGCAGCACCAGGGCTGTGATCATCCCTTGTGCTTGGAACAGGTGAGGCTGCACCTCAAATGCTGTCTTCACTTCTGGGCCCCTCGGTACAGGAGGGACACTGAGGTGCTGGAGTGAGTCCAGAGAAAGGCGACTGAGCTGGGGAAGGGGCTGGAGAGTAAATCCTGTGAAGGGTGGCTGAGGGAGCTGGGGGTGTTCAGCCTGGAGAAAAGGAGGCTCAGGAGATCTTCCTGCTCTCTACAGCTCCCTGAAGAGAGGCTGTAGCCAGGAGGCAGCAGCTCTCTTCTCCGAGATAACAAGATGAGGAAATAGCCTCAAAAGGCACCCGGGGAGGTTTAAGTTTGGATATTTGGAAAAAAAATCCTTCACGGAAGGGGTCAGGCATTGGGACAGGCTGCCCAGGGCAGTGCTTGGGTCACCACCACTGAAGGTATTTAAAAGACATGTAGATGCAGCACCTGGGGACACGGTTCAGTGATAGACCTGGCTGTGCTGGGTGAACAGTTGGACTCGGTGGTCTCACAGGTCCTTTCCCAGCCCTGAAGACCCTGTGATTCCATGGAATACCCCGCTCCTAGGAAATTCGCTGTTGTGAGGGCCGATAATCCGGCGAAGAGCAACGGCGACATCTAGCGGCAGCACAGGGCGCCTCACAGGCCGGGCCTGCCGCGGGAAGCGGCCATCCAGGGAGATCCATCCGTGTCCCGGGGAGATCCATCCGTGTCCCGGGGAGATCCATCCGTGTCCCGGGGAGATCCATCCGTGTCCCGGGGAGATCTGTGTGCCAGAGAGATCCGTGTCTCCCCAAGGAGATCTGTTTTCCCAAGGAGATCTGCGTCTCCCCAAGGAGAACTGTGTCCCCAGGGAGATCTGTGTCTCCCCAGGGAGATCTGTGTCTCCCCGGGGGACAGCGTCGTGCCTCACGGGCCTGCACGGACAGCAGGGATGTCACAGAGTCAGGGGCACAGGATGGGTTGCTGGGTTGGAAAATACTTTTGAAGCTCATTCAGTCCAACCCCCTGCAATGAGCTCATTTATCCTCCATTAGATCAGGTTGCTCAGAGCACCGCCCTGGCCTTGAATGTTTCCAGGGCTGGGGCATTTATTGCCTCTCATGGCAAAATGTTACAGAATTTCATCACCCCTGCCCCTCATATCTAGTCTAAATCAATCCTCCTTCAATTCACAAGTATTGTCCCCCTGTCCTACCCCAGCAGGCCCTGCTAACAGTGCATCTCCAGCTCTCTTGTAGATCCTTTAGGTATTGTAGGTGCTATAAGGTCTCCCTGGAACCTTCTCTATGCTGAGCATCCCCGGCTCTCTCAGCTGTCTTCATAAGAAAGGTGCTCCAGTCCTCTTATCATCCTCATGGTCTCCTCCGCACCCATTCTATAACAGGTCCATGTCCTTCCTGTGCTGAGGACCTCAGAGCTGGGTGCATCACCACAGGTAGGGACTCACCAGAGCAGAGGGGCAGAATTACCTCCCTTGACCTGCTGGCCATGCTGCTTTTTGGTCTCGGTTTTGGTGGGTTTTTTTGAGGGTTTTTTGGGGTTTTTTGGGGTTTTTTTGTTTTTTTTTTGGTTTTATGTTACAGTTGGCTTTCTGGGCTGCGGTTCATGTTCCTGGCTCATGTCCAGCTTCTCCTCCACCAGCATCCCCAAGTCCTTTTCTGCAGGGATGCTCTCAATCCCTTCCTCCCCCAGCCGGTATAAATACCAGGGGTTGTCCCAACTCAGGTGCAGCAGCTTGCACTTGACCTTGTTGAACCTCACGAGGTTCTCATGGGTTCTCTTCTTGAGCTTGCCCTCTGGATAACATCTCATCCCTCAGGCAATTCAAAGTAATAGATAATAAATAAATAGATGCCAATTTAACATGACAAACTCTAAAAAGGCTTCAGTCAAGATCTATTCATTCAGGATAGTTGCTTTTTCAGAAAAAAAAAAAAGAAAAAAGAAAAAAAATCCTCAGTACATCTTGCATGTCAAATAAATAAATAGACGAACAAACAAAATATAAATACATAAATAAATATCAAGAACAACTTACTGAAGAGGCTATGAGTTCATCTCTGGGCACATTGGCAAAATTTATTTTTCCACCTTTCTATATTAGAAAGTGGAATCATTTTTGCTGCTTCTGGAAAGCTTCATTCAGCCTAATAGTGACACTTACTGGGAAAACATGCCATGGAAATGCCAAGGCCAAATGGTTTAAAGCTGGCACATAATAATCAGCTGAAACAAGAGCCTTACAAATAGGAGTGCTGAGCAAACACAGGCAAAATGTGCTCACTTTTTGTTTCAGTCCAGAATTTATACAGGCTACACAAGGAGATCAAATTAAATATGATCTATTTTTCAGTCCAGGTGTTTTATTACACCCATGTAAATCGACCCAAAAATTCTAAAAAGGAATTAAATTTCAGTTCTGGAAATGTTCTTGAAAATAGGAAATGTGAAGTACATGACAAAAAACCTTTTGAGGATTCATTCAATATAATGCCTCTATGAGCACATGGGATCAGTTCCTCTGCAACTGTGACACAGGAAGTTTTTTTAGTCAAAACTAAGCTTCTGTGAGCCCTGTGTTTATTTGTCATCAACACAGCCAGTGAGGTTTCTGTTTCTTTTTGGTTTTGTATCAGAACAAAAGTTAGGAAACTTATCCTGTCACAGGCTTCAGCAAAAGGCAAATAGAACTGTGATGGTTTAAGCCATAGCCACACATCTCTACCAGCCCCAGCTTGCTTTCTAAACCTACTATTCCCAAATCTGATATACAAGAAGGGAATACACATTTTCTCATTACTGTTTAAAGCTAAAATGCTTCATATTACAATAGCTGAGACTCCAAGCACTTCCTTGGCTCAGCTTAAAGGCAGAAACCTCCAGCAAAGATACAGTGGAGATGTGCAGATTGAGGAGACAGTTTAAGGTACCACATCAAGATCCACCAAATGTTGTCTGTTAAATCTCCAAATAAATAAAAACTCAGTGAAATTTTTACAGACATGCACCTGACTTACTGTATCCTAGAAGATGGCAGTGAGGGGGTTTAGGCTTAGCATGTATATCACAGCAAATATTAGTTTTCTGACTACACAACTGCTTTTCTTGAGAAGAGTACGTATATCCTTAATGTGCTGCCAAAAACTCCTGCACTCAAGGAGGCCCACATGAAGCATTTACAAATACTTGCTGGGTCCCCCTGACTGAAATTATTCTTGCTTGATTCAAGTAGCAGATTCCTTATACACAGCATACAGGGGGAACCTTCTTACACACACATCACACATCTGGGCAGATGTGGAGACAGAAGCTGTGAAAACCATAAAAAACATGAAAATCAGAAATGACCACAACAGCAAAACCTTTCCTTTCCCCACTAAAAACTAATAACAACACTACAGCACATACTGGGTAGCAGCAGTTTGCCCACGTGCCAGAAGAAAGAAAATAAAATAAAACTTAAATTAAAAAAAAAAAAGAAATTAAAAAATATCTAAAGAGTTACACAAGCCAAGCCCTTTGAGAGAAAAAGCAGCCCTCTGAATAACCAAACATTGGGTCCTGGCATTAGTTTTTAGAGCTGTTATTCTTTTTCTATATGACTGCAGCAACTCTGAATATCTATTTATCCTTCTGAGGCCTGTGGAAGAATCTATTTATAGCTGTGGGATACCAGTGCTAGTGCATCATGACATTGGCTTCTTTTACTGGAAATGATCCTGGCCGGTTTACAGACAACATGATGAGTGAGTGACACATCCTATCAGAACAAGAAGTACAGTTCTAGAGAGGAAGTACAATAAGGGAAAGAGAAGCCTTGAGATGCATGGAAAGGTACTCAAAACAAAAAAGATAGAAAAGTCTCCTTTTGAATTCAATTGCCCCCATTTACAGACAAGTAAATGGAGTAAAGAAGGCAAAGTATCATTTCTGTTATGTGAGCTTTTGGATGTTCTAATAATAACATTCTAATAACAAAGGTTGTAATTCATCATAGATGAAAAGCATCCATAACTACAAAAACAAAAGCCAAGAGTACCAGCCCTGATATGCACTTAAAAAAGCCTTGTTCACCTTACTCTGTCTGCATCACCACAAAATTGCTAGAATAAAACTACTAGAACTGATTTTGCTGGAAGTTACTCTCTTCTGCAACCCATCATGACAGTATCTTCACTGAACCAGAAAAAAAAAAGCCCAACTGAGATATCAGCTGACACATTTTTGCATCTTCCACCACTTTCTCTTTTCCATTCCCTTGAGTACTGTATCAGTCAACACTTCACAACATCCACATTCCCTTATCAACAATCAGACATTAGTGCTCATGGCACTCCCCTGCCAATGGATAGGCAAGTTTGACACATGACTTATTTATTTTGGAGATTTGAGAAACTGTGATTCTTGGCTCTTGACATTTCTAAGTTTGGGAATGGCTTTATTTATCACCATCTCTGAATTAAGGCTGTAAAACTGCTATGAAAACACATAGATGGCCCTTAAAGGAGAGCTGAGAAACACTGCAAGTGAAATGGTTAAACACGATGTCTGGTTAAAACACAATGTCTGGTTATTAATAAAAGGAACAGAGCTGCATGCTAAGGGGTAAAGCCACAGCAGTACTGATATCACTGGAGTGTTTGCCATGCTCTAGGATAAAAGGGCTTTATTTATATGCACTGGTGCACAGACCAGGCACTCTGTACTAAGCACGGGTGAGGGTAAGAATACACAGCTGTGAGCTGTCTTTCCCCCTAGAAATTACATTCTCAAGTGACACAAATAAACCATTTTCAAGGTGTTTTTCTAGAGCTTAAGGGAAATCTACAGCATTCCCACAGCTGTAAATGTTTGTGGGTATTCAAATGTCAGCCAGTGGGAAAGCTGCTTTGCACAGTGTCAGCAGGAAACTCCTATTTGGCTTTCCAAAGGGCATCCCCACATCACAGCCACTGCATGGAGAAAGAAGGGTATTCTTTCAGGTATGGCATTGCCTGCTAACTCATCTCAATATCGCTTATCTAGCACTTGGAACTGGTTATTTCAGGGGAAGCTACAATTTCACATAGTAGAAATTAGTGATTTGCTTTACTGGGGGCCATAGTTACACAACAAAGCAGTCTGTTGCTTGGACAGGGAAGAGCATCACTATAAATATCAGCTCCTTACAGTTATTTATCTTCTTGGTAGTGGCTGATATCTGGAGTGTCAGATCAAAGAACAAATGTGGTAACTCTGCCCTATACTGTAAAATCAATAAGTCAACAACTCTCTTTGGATCTTTTATTCTAAGGCAAAGTCTGTATTGTCTGTACTCTTGTCTACAGTAGAAGATATTTAACTGTGAAGTTCATACTGCAGGAGTCAATAGCAGTCTGGAAAGTGCTTTGCCTCAGTTTGAAGGTGACATGTTCATAAAAGAGTCATTTCTCTGAGGAAAACTGAAAGAACTGGTTAAGTCAAGGTAGGCAGCCCTAAAGATGGTGCTGGTGCTTTTGGCAGCCACAATGTTTAGGTTATACCCTACCATTACATAGGAGATTCAGGACTTTTCAGGCTAAAGAGGGAATCTTGAAGCTTCAGTAAATCATTAAAGAATACATTTAATCGTAGGGAATGGGTTATACATTCTGTTCTGGCACGGTTACTTTGAGTTTGTTTGGGTTCTTCAGTCTTCTTGCATTGTTGTTCAAGGTGCCAAATTAGCATCAATAATAAGAAAACTCTTGCTTCAGTGTCTCTGTCTGCCCCCCACAGGTGAATGGGATACCCATTACCTTAGAAGAAGAGATGTACCTTTGTTTCCCTACTGAGTTTTGATCAGATATGCACTTGGCCTGAATGGTTTGATTGCAGCAGATGCACATCCACATCGCCAGAAGATCAGCCAGAAAACATTTAGCTCATTTCTCCATTAGTTCTGCCTTCCAGAAACTGCTAGCAAGAGGATGTTTTCACACAGGTATGGAAACATCTTTCCATAAAAGGAAGAGTTTTAGAAAGATTGAATGTTTCAGGATGTAGCAGTAGGATTCAGAGGAGCTGATGCTATCCAGAAAGATCAGCACCCCACTGTGATGAATCTTTGGTCAGGTTTTGGGGCTAGATACTTGCTTTCTAGGCACCAAAGACACCACTTTTCAGGCCACATACTGGACAGTTCCTCTATTAAATTAATTAAAGAGTTTCCTCAGGATAGCCCTGCCCAGCACCACATGCTTCTTCCACATACTGAACCCATACAGTTCTCCATACAGAGGGAGACAATGTCCCCATTAGTGTATAACCTACACAGACACTACAGGGCAGACAGAATCCACTCTCAGCTCAGGGACTGAGCTACTGAGCTCCAGCAGATCCCAATTCCCAAAGGGTACGGCTCCCCAGCATGTCTGTGGGATAAGAGAAACCTTTCTGAAGACTCTGCTCTTTGCCCAGCTCCAAGCCACATTTCCTACATAAGACCCACGACAACACACCAGTGCTCTGCAGACACCATAACTTCAGCCAAAAATATTTTTGGTTCTCCACAGGGTGCCCCTTGAGGAACTCAGGCCAATTGTCCTCTGAGCTGGTAAAAACCCTGAAACCTTCAGTGACAGACCCCTTCCTTTGCCCAGTGTGTAGTGCCAGATTTAAGGAGAACTGTTTCCTCTCTTTCCACACAAATATCTTGTTGATTCCTTCCTAGTGCTATGACCCTTACCTTACTCTGCCATCACTTAGTTAATTTGCCACCTTCATGTCATTCATAGATGATTCATTGGAACCCAGAAAGACCTTGAAGGTCTTGGGAAGGTCTTGAAAGGAAGGCATTGGGAATTATATTGAACAGCACACTGGGATATTACAGTGCTTGTGGTCCTTGAAGGTAGCACACTTTGCACTTTCCTAAACCTACACTGCCCTGGAGGCTGACAATTACCCATTTCAGTACATGATTAAGATACAGGGCTCTTTGTGGGGTAGCCTCAATATTCTCTCTGTTCCAGTCATAATCCTCACTCACACTTCTTAATCCCAATCCAGCCCATGCAAAGCAGAGCCTAACCAAACAACCTTAAAGGTGATATTTTGAATGTTTGCACATGCACTTGTCTGTCCTGGTGAAAAACTTCTAAGAACACTGATTTTCTTTCATTCAGTTTAATGAGGCCCATTTTACAGGGTATATTTTTGCTTTCCATTTTTGTCTGTTGTATTTCTGATTACCCACAGTTTAACTAAATCTTGTCTAAAGTAATGATGTAACTAATCATAACTAAACAGATAAATTTTATATACACTACTACTTGTAACTGATATGATGCTTTTCTATTTATAAAGAAACAAACCAGATTGTTGGTATCATCTCAGTTTCTGAGGAGTCACAGCAGCATATTTTTCCCCAAAATGACCCAGAGAACACTCAAAACATCTGTCCTCAACAGTTTTAAACTGTCCTCTGGCATTAGTTTGGCTTTCTCTCCATGTTATTCTTTTTTTAACTCAGAACAACTTTTTCCAGTCATCCAGAGGAATCTCCAGTAAAAACAGACAAGTCATGAGTTGATGTTCTTGATATTTTTAAGGTTAAATAAGCATTTTTATTTTGAGTAAATCAACAAAAGTTCCTACAGATTGCAGTGGAAACTACTGATTGAACTGAAACTTAGTCTCACATGCTTTATGAGGCTGTGTGTACATCTCAGTAAAGAGGAAAAAAAGGGCATAAGCCTTATTTTTCTTTAAAGTACAGAAATAGTTTAATTCTAGCTATGCATCCAATAATACTCCCTTCTGCATCACAGTTTATTCTAGGATTTACACCCTCATGTAAAAAGATCCCACGCATTCATGGATGTACATGAGAGTGAAAGTTTTTAAAACATCAACATGGGAACAGCTCCAATGCCAGTGAACATGGACATTACCAAGATAGGGCTCAAGTATGGAAAGGAAATGGTCAACAGTAGCTTAATGGATTACCACGTGGTCAAGGGAATTGAATCAAGCAATAATTCCTTCCCCAGCTGGGCTGACCTGCTCTTGAAGTGAGACAGGTCTAATGTTGTCTACAGCAAGAATTAATTTTTTGCTCCACTGTTCATTCTTCCAGCTGCCTAACCAATTAGGGCCACGGATAATATACATTCAAAAATAATTTTACTTGAAGAATGACAGACTTACATTGGGCTGTTGTTTCTGACTTCTGTTGGTCTTAAGTCAGCTCCAAATACACAAGAGAAATCTGAAGCAAGAATTCCTGGAAATGAAAACATGAATTTCCCCCCAGTGAGCCTGAGAATTTAAAGAGAAATAAAGGGTAGTCTAATGAAAAATACTGCTTCTTTTACTATTCTTCCCACAATTAGGAGGAACTTAACAGCTGCAACCATTTACCATTAGCAAAAAAATGCCCTTTTTGAAGGCAAATTTATTATTTTTTTAAAAGTGTTGCTTAATCCCTCTCCAATAAATTTGCAGAGATCATGTGTTAATATAGGACCACAGATTTCATATGTTGCACAGATTAACTGTAGGCAAGGAATTTTTCTTCCCCTAACAGTAAGCTGCTTGCCAGTAATATTGTCAATGAACACACTGGATTTCCAGTGTGGATTAACCCTAGATATATTTTACGCTTTCTTTTAGGACTACTGTTTTTATATGCGGCAGCAGAATGTTTCTGCACAAGTAAGTTTTTGATAAGTGATCTGAAAAACCCATTTCATCCATCCTACCAAGATAAGCCTAATGAAGGAGATTAAATTAATTTGTTTATCCTAATAAACCAAACTTGTATGACAGGACATAACTCCTAGTAAATTCTAGGAACAGATAAGAACTATATGTGCTAAAGGAATAGGGTGGCACAAGGACAGAGACAAGTTATCCAAAAAAAGAAGCAAAGCTGGAAATTAAAAAATAAAAAGCTTGTAATAATGAAAACAAAGATGAACTGAAGCAAAAATCCCTAACCATTTTAAGGGAAAAACCTGGGTGGGATAATGGAACAAAGCAATGAAAGCAGATGAGGAATACATGCAAGCCAGGGAAGGCTAAGACAATTTTCTGTGTATATTTTTCAATTCTCCAAAAGGAGCATGAAGGCAGGACAAAACAGTGAAGCTCAAATGACAGCTCATGGACTGGTGTCAAAGGTAAGCTTGGGGATACTCCACAACTGGAAATAGCTCATGAAGAGGAGGAACTACCTTTGAAGGACAGCCTTTCTCAGAATTCCTTGAAAAAGTAACCAAACTACCTTTTGTTGGATCAAATCTAGCTCAACCAGCGAGAGAAAAAATTGACAGGAGAAATACATTATATAAATTACACAGCCTCTGACTGTCTAGTCCTCTTTCACAGAACTGGAGTAAATGTGACCACTTACCATCCAACATCTTTTACAAGCCACAATCTGTCAAGTTACCTTCATGTTTTCACTCTGAGCCATTTTCAGTTTATGGAAACATTTCTTGGTGTTTGGCTTCTAGCACATTACACGGTGTTCCAATAGTGGTTGAACTAGCACCAAACACAGTAATGTTTATCACTTTGTTCTTACAAGAATTTCTATTGCTTATTATGCACATTTGTTCTAAGTCCTCCTGGAACTTTAATAAAGCTGATTGAGGAAGGCCTGGGATGTATGATACATAAAATTACTGCTTCTGAGGAGAAATTTCACACAGAAATTCAGCTAACAATCTTAACTCCTAAATATATTTTTTGTTGTATGAAATATCTTCTGGTTGCTCAGACCAAGGCAACACCAATCATTTCCTGTTCCCATTTCTGGATTCATTTCCATCTGTTTTCTTACTTATAAGTTCCCATTATTTTACTTGTTATCTTTTAGTTGTTTTAAAATATTAAATAATTAAGGAACAAGAATAAGCTCCTACAGGGCCCTCTAGAAGGACTCCTGACTGATGGGGGCTTTTACTCTACAAAGATGACAGGGAGGTGTATTTAAAGAAGGTTATCATCTTTTAAAATTATTTTTCCTTCCTAAGAAGAAACCTGCTAGATTTGGGTTTTTCTTTGTTTGCTTGACAGAAAACAGACCATGAACAGATTTACTGACTTAACTGGACTAGCCACAAGGTTGGAATTATGTATGTGCTTCAGTATCATGCCAGGTGAGTAAAAGAAGTGTTAATATCCTGAAGAATTTAACACTCTACTAAAAGTTCAACTGAAAGGGGTTGTTTTAACTCGCTTGCATGCACATGCCTTTACCTGCCAACAGACCTTTGCCAAAAAATTCAGGGTCCTGAATTGGTTTGTGTGTTTTGAGTCCCCTCTACTCTGAAGAAAAAAACAGGTTTCAGGCTAATTTTTCTGTCATATAGTTTACTTATTTTCCAAAATAAATAGCTTTAATTACAGAAATCTTACCAGATTTTCCATACAACTCAATTCTGACCTAACTGACATTGGTTATAGACCTTACTTTTGCTCTCTGAGGCCTCTCTTCAGTGGTCTAAGCCTAGGGTTAGGAGCTGAAATTCCTACGCTGGCATACATGGCTGCCAGCTGGCAGGCTGTCATACCTATTTTCATGGCATGTGTCTTCTTAGATTGCTCTACTCTGTTGTTGAAAGCACTTTTTGATCTATTTCCCATATTTACTTGATTGGAAAAGGGCCATTACCCTTCCTGAAGGACCAAAGATGGAAGTTAAGAGGAGATTGTAAAACTCTGGGAACAGCTGAAAATCCCACCTGGAAAATCTTTGAATAATGATCCTGTATCTTAGCAAAGACAGGATAACAATCTTCAACAGCAGACAAGCTGCTGCAAGGAATAAAATGATTAATTTGTTGACTGTGCCTATGGCAGACAGGAAAGAAATAGTGAACTTACACAGGCATATAGGGAAAAAAAATCACCTTTTTAATGGCATGATTAGTGAAGGCCTGGAAAAGATTACCTAAAAAGTCATAAAATTTCTGGCATAAAAAAGCCTTCCAGAAATGATGAGGGAAGTGTTTTCAGGAATGCCACAGCACAGCCTGCCTTGTCTGTGATCTCATGAGGTCTACTTTTAGTCTATTTTTCAGTAAATATTTTCTTTTTTGCTCTGTCTTTAAGCAAATGAAGTCTTAATAAAATTGTCTGCCTGCCCAAGCACAGACTGAGGCTTGAGTAAAAATTCACACAACTTGCAATTCAACAAAGTTTCAGCAAAATGTTTAAGTATGTTCCTAGAGTTAAACACACATCTTTGAATGAGACTGATGACTAAGCATGAATTGACTTAGGCATGTGTTTTTTATAAGGTGAGTTTGCAAAATCTCTTGTGGAAGCAAAACTCAAACACTAAAACTTCAAGAAATCCCAACAAACAGTGCAGAGTATTTGTAATTTCTTACAGTCTCTGCCTCCACATTGAGAAAGGAAATGAAAGCTGTAACAGTAAAGGAAATAATAGTTTTTTCTTCATCCCTCCTACACATGCATTAAAAAGAAGAGTTGTGTGGGAGGAACATCAACATCTTATCCCATTTACATTCCCTTTGCTCCATTTTCTCGGTCCAAAAATCAAACAGAGTTGAAATGAAACATGAGAAGCTTTAGTCCAAAAGCAGAAAATCTCAAAAAGTGTCAGAGATTGTTATGGGAAAGAGGACAAAGGCCTTTCAGAGTGCATCAGCTACATTAGCATCCACAAATTAATTACCTTACCTGCCCTGAACTTTAACTATGAACATATGTTTAATCCCTGGTGATCAAAAACTGGTGACATGTTGTAAACTGGTTGTGTCCTTTGTGCACATCTATCAGGAGTTTTAATCCATACCACTGAAACCAGGAAACTGCCCTAAATTAGTTTTGTCACTACCTGAGTTTGAAGTTGAGACACTCCAGTATTTGTTTAGAGACAAAACATTTAATCTAACTGCAAACCCTATGTAAAAGCGTCTGATTCAGCACATATTTGACAGCATTTCTAATGTATGACCAGTTTTCATACACTTAGTATTTTCCTGTGATGCTGTTGGGTGTCAGAATTATTCCCTGCAATCACAACAGATACAGAGCTTATCCATGGGAAAAGAAAAACCCAACAAAAAACCTAGGGTTGCAGTCCACAAAAAAAAGTTAAAATGTAGCATAGAACTTTGATGTTGCTATGACCACCGTAACAACTTACTATAAAAACAAAGCACTTTATTAAGCCCATCTTCTGCTATTTGTTGTGAAGCTGAATAATTATTGTACAGTATAAAACAAATATTTGTTTATAAGAGTTATTTTTTTAAATGTCAAAATAAATTTTTCCCTTTTCACAATAATTCTTCCAAGTTCTTTTTAAAACAAAGTGTTCATTTTGGACTATGATAGTTAAAGTAGAAGTCTGACACAAACTTAGCTTTCTAGCCTTTGGGCAAAATATAAAACTGTTGTTAAATTGAAGTGAA
Organism: Parus major; assembly: GCF_001522545.3. Taxonomy (NCBI): domain Eukaryota; kingdom Metazoa; phylum Chordata; class Aves; order Passeriformes; family Paridae; genus Parus; species Parus major. The sequence continues at coordinate 11,873,048 of NC_031771.1, read as the reverse complement.
CCAGAAAACGTATGGTGAAACTCATCTGTAGAAACTTTTGGTAATAAGAAACATTTGTCCAGTGACACAGATGCTAAGTAGAAACATGTGACAAGGTGTGTCTTGCAGTGTTACAGCAGCAGGATCCAGAAATGTTTTGCTGAGTGAGTCTGAAGACCAGATACTTGCGGTAGTATTGTAGCCATGTAGATGTTACACCATCAAATACCACCGCCACTATACATATATTAACAGCATCATTTCAATGTCACGAATAAAATTCAAAGTTTTGTAAGCTTCTAATGTTCATTAAATTGTTTTTGTTTTTTTCTTGAATGTTCATACCATTTGCTTTATTATGCTGGCTGTTTGAACACAAAACTGGCCAAATTGGTTTTGAAACTGCCTGGCAGTGTAACTAAATACCTTTTGCTGGTGCTGCAGGAACAAATCTGACAATTTTATTTCCAGTTACAATAAGTCTGAGCTTAGAATAAAACTGAAGTCATCATATTAATCAAACATTCAAGGAGGTACTTCCATTTCCAAGCAGAATACCCTCATCCCTCCCCTCTTTGTTCTTTACTATATGCCACAGTGTTACAACTTTGTATTCCTTGGGCATGATAAAAAGGAATGTGTCCATAATATTAATGTTAGCTTATGTTCAACCCTATCTCAAATATTAACCTGAAATGCAAACTAAACAAACTTTTTTGAAATTCAAAAAGGTAACAACTCACCATTCTTCTTGATTTTAATAAGACACAAAGTTCTTATCTGGAAAAGGTGGTGCATTTCTAATTAAAGAGAGATTGATAGAGATTTCCAGAGTACAGAGAATCAAACCATTTATAAAATGACCGTATGAAAAGTAAAGCCAGGATAGGGATGCCACTAAATGTGAGGTAAGGCTCACTACTAAATGCAACCCAAGGCTATGTATTTATTAAGTATGCTGGACTAATTTTGAGTGTCATGGAAATATAAGGAGATGGCAAGTTCTGTTCATGTATGCAGTCAAATATCTTCTACAACAGGAAAAAATAGCAGCAGTTTTAAGCTTGCTGTTATTTATGCTACTGCACACATGAGTCTGAAGTGTCACTGCAGCTTGGGTAACTTGATGAACACCCATTTCTCATATCTTGAATTGTATTAGGTAAATTAATTGCACAGATATCAAAACAGTCATCTGATGATGAGATTTTGAGCAGTCTTCATCATCCCTGGTTGCCCTCAAGCACTGAATATGGAATAAACTCTTTTTCTAGTTTATAAATTTATCAGCTAAAATAGAACTTCAGTGGTCTGAAGACATCACAGTGAGTAAAAGGATGTTATCTTAGCTCTGGAAACTCTTGCATGGGTCTCTTGCAAAGATCTTTGTGGATGGTGCCTGAGCTCACTCTGAAAGTGCTTACTCCTGAGTTTGCCAGCATTCCTTCAACAAACCAAAAAAATCCCCAAACACTCCTGCCAAAAGAAAACCCAAGCAAATAAAACCAAAATCAAAATAAAACCAGAAACACACACACACAAATGGTTATAAGACCACCAATTGTATTCTTAGCTGATCCCCACTTGAATTCATCAGCAGTCACAATTTTTCAAAATGAAGTATTTTTCTTAGAGACATGATTTCTTCTAGGCTCCCAAGTAGAAAACTGGGCATTAGAAATCAGGACTTTTTTTTATAGGGAGAAACTTTTGCTTCAATTTTTTTCAAGATGATTTGTGCAGTTGAGTTTCAAGGAGCATTGGTGTTCAGTTAGCAAATTGATTTTTCTCCTTTTTCCAGCCCACAGTTTCAACAGAAACAACAGACAGCCTGTTCCACCTAGCACCAAGTGCAACCATGCCTTCTGAAAGGGTTTGATGTCAAACAACGTATTCATGATTACTGTTCATCTTTGTCCAAGATGTGGCAGTCAGCTCACATCCAACACTTAAGAGCATCATGACAAATAGCTGTTTCTTGAAGTGTTTACTCAACACGGTTGAAAGGCTTTTTTCAGCCCTGGCTCAATGGGATTTCAGCCTTGAGCCAGAAACACTGTGATCTTTGGGGGCTTACAAAGCATGAGTGGCCTTACAAAATCTAGGCAGTTTGCCAAAGGCTCTTTTTATTTTTTTTAAACTTTGTTGAACCGTGGTGGAAGGTTAAACAATTCACACAGTTTTGATTCTCCCTACCCCCAGTTTGCCTTGCACTTAATGTCTTCTTGTCATTAAGAAGTAAAGTATCTTCATAATGGGATGGATGGAACCATTTCAGCTATTACACAGCAGTGATGGTATTGCAGGAAATCTGAAACAAATGTTAACTTCAATCCTTTTCAGCTCAAAAGAAAGAAGTATATTTACCATGCTGAGAAGTTTTCATATCACATGGTATCAATTTTCTTATGGTTCATTTGAAATAATAGAAAAAAAAAATCCATCCCCAGCTTTATGCTGTCTGAGAATTGGAGAGCAGGAAGTGAACTGCTCATGTCAAGGGGCAAGCCTCAGAAATCTGACTCCAGGAGAAGAATGCCTTGTTTCCAAAAGCACTAATACACACATCATACAGTGCAAGCATGTTTTCATACATGCATTTTAATTTATGCATGTTTTGTGGCAGAAAAGGTCCATCACTTAAGAATCAATAAAAGGGAAAAAAAATACAACCTGCTGAAAATTAATGTTTGAAATTAATGTATTGAATTAATGTATTGAAAATTCATGTTTGAAAGCCTTGGGTCATTCTGTAATTACTTTTGGAGATTAGAAACAGATGTCTCCCTTCTAAACTCTTCCAAACAGTATATTATTTCAGAAAACCCTGTACTGGACACAGCTTTTATGTCCTGTCGTGAGCCACAGAAATTTTGTAAATCAATGCTTAAGTGAGCAAATATACTAGGAAAAAAACCCAACAAGATAACATTTGACAAGTGGTGTTTTATTCCTGATCCCAAATTCAAATGCTCTAATGAAGTCCCTTTAACAGGCTATAAAGTTCAGCTACTAAATTTGTAGATCAATTTAGGCTGAAATTTTAAGTATGCAAATTATATCCTCAGTAGTGAAAAGTATTATATATTAATACTTGCTTAGAAATGTATACAAAGAAAGGGAACCTGACATGTCTCCCTTTAAAACATGTAAGCTCAGTAACAGTTTTCAGAGTTTATGTTTCCTCTTCACCTTCAGAAGGGCTCTGCCTGTAGCCCAGATGTGAGCAGCAGCATTAGCAGACAGGCATTCACTTTTCTGGTTTGAAAGGAAGAATAAATAGAATAACGTGATGCAGATTGCATCTGTCATCATTCCCAGTGTACACCAACATGGGAATGTACCCTACCAACTTCTGCTGCTAAAAAAACACTGTCTGAAATAAAGGCCCACATTCTTGCCAGGATTTCAGTGAAACAGCAGTGGGTGGGTGCCCACATGAACAGGCCCACTGGCAATTTTGGGGCACTACATTAATATTTTTACCTCTGTGAACAGCCCCTCTAAGGTCTTGCATGGTATGTTTTCCAAATTGTTGCCAAGTATCAAGGCATATTACTAAAAATTCCTCAAAAAACATTTTTATTTCTCTTTCTAAATTTCTTTATTTCATCTTTTGATAGCATCTTTCTATAAATATTCAGTCAGTGAGGGAATACTTTGGCATTTTTGCTTAAAGGCAGCATTTTTGTTTATGTCAGCAGGAGGTTATGGGGCTGCACATGGAATGTTTGCTGTGAGCTAGGAGCTCCATGGGGTGGAGAGCAGAGGCAAACACATTTCTACTGGGTAAGTTTTTGAGGGGTCTGGCTTAAATGTGTGTCACAAAAAGTTTATTACTCTCTCTGGCTAATCTGCAGAGAGGGTGTGAATCTCCATGAAACAAATACTCTGAGGATGGACTATTCCTTGGACAGAATAAACATTGTCAATACTTTTCCTAATAGTATTTTGTAGTTCAGCAATACTTTCCTTTGACTATCCACCACAAAGATCTTCCATTTTAGTTGACTTGTTTAATATTGACAAATATAACAGAAGTACATTGTGAAGTCATGTCTTCTTTACACTGTAATCTTCACTGTCCTACCTATTCCATAAAATTTGGTATCTTGCTCCTGATGCAGCATCCCATATGATTTCCTGTGTATTTTGCCAGGAATAATATTCAGAAATAATTTATAGTTCAGACTCCACAAACAATGTTTTGAAGGAAATGTGTTGTTTACACCAACAGAAATCCTTGTTATTGTTATATAAAATGAAACACAATAGGTATGATACAAATTGTGAGCTGTTCCCTCACTCAGTCCCTGATGTAATTTATATAAATAGGTACATCGCACCTTAAGAAAACACTAAGCAGCTTTCAGCTAACAGAAATAAACCCAGAACTATTTTCTCAGTTCCTTGAGGCTCACTTCTGAAACTTTATCATACAGAAAATGATCATAATTTCAAAAACTAAAACTACTGATGGAGACAATCAGAGAAAGCAAGCACATGGAGCAATTGCATTAAAATATTGTAATTTTAAAAAATAAGCATATTGGAGAGGTGGGAAAAGGGAATAAGTAATTTGTGAGAGAGTCTGAGCTACCATATAAGCTGTCTCAAAGTGGTTAGCAGGTCTGGCACAAATGCAAAAAGCTGGGCATTTATGCTAATGAAAACCACTTAGTCACTTGCCAGTTATTAGCCAGGAAAATCTAACTGTATAATACTCAGCTAATAACATAAGGTAAGTCAATAAATTCATATAATACACAAACAATTTACCCAAATGGTTTGTGCTGTGTACTTAGGACCAAACTCACCTTGGTTTGCTCTGGACATCTCCACTGGGCTGGCAGTAGTCAGCACACAGGCAATAAACAGAGAGGAGATTGATTACTGTCCCTGTGAGAGCTTGACAGCAGCAGACAATTTCTGTTTCCACCCACATGTGCACAATCCCAGTAATACCCAACCAAAAAAAGTTTGGTGCACGCAGCAGTCGGATGTGGAGATCAGACAGAATGGTGCTTGAATCCCCAACAGGCTGTACCACTCACTGTGCACAGGCCACAGCTAAAATAGATGCCAGCATGATCACATTAATCCTGTGAAGGGCCAGAGCATCACCCAGAGAACAGGTGGGTGCTGACAAAGCTCCCCCAAAAGCTGGAGATGCAAAGCCAGTGCTGCTCTCAGTCCAAAGGAGTTCCAATCCACTTTCTAGAAAGTGCCTCTGGAGATGAGTCATAGAGGATAGAAGACACATGGGACACCAATAGTCTTGTGCTTATTCTGACATGGATGTCAAGCAAACATCACACCACACTGTCTGTAAGAGTGGCTTTAACCTGGGGAGCAAGGAAAACACTCAGTGCTATTCTCTGGCCATCCTAAATTCATCCTAAGCTCAGTTTGTAGCTCTTATTACAACTACTATCAAAGTTCTTATTTGACAGTTCCTATTTACTTTGACAGAAAAGGACTATTATTGGAAAGAGCCCTAACTAGAGAAATGAGAAAAAGTAGTAAGATATCACCATTATCTCTTTTTTCTTTCTTTTGTTATTTTTGTTATTTTTTTGAGAATGAAACTAAACTGAAGCCCTTCTTTAATCACACAGTTAAGTATGCATTTAATGCAGGCTAACCAGCCACATTAGTACATCTATTAGACCACCTACCTTAATCAGCCCTCAGGGAAACACCAGTGCAATGAATATATAAATATTCTATTCCTGTACTTTTCAGTTTGCTATTTTCCCCATAGTACTATTCTAATTTCAACATAATGGGGAAAAAAAGGCAACATAAACCCAGTCTTCTCTGATGGACTGAACAACCAAATACCACACTTGTAGAGAGATGTTTATCTGGAGACTCGAAGAAGGAGTAAGCCTCCACTGTTCAAACAAAGCATAAAATCCCAAGTAAGCCCATTCTGTATTTAAATTTTCAACATATCCTGCAGGACATAATGCATGACACATGCCTATCTCAGCCCTTTGATAGCTCGCATATCTTGGTCTCATTGAAGAGGAGAAGCTGGGAGACTTATTTATTTTTCTTTTCAGCTTGAATTTCAATTTTGGCACTCCTTTTTAGGAATAAAAATATAGAACACTTTTTCCTTTCCTCAATATCATCACTTGATACATTCAAAGGACAAAAAGAGGATTGTGTCAGTAGCTCATTTAAACAGAACAAACTGAATTTAAAAGGAAAAAAATAGGCTTTGAAAGTACCATTTCTAGATGGTTAGAGAGCTATGTGAGGAAAAGATCTGTTAACCCCAGCAAGAAGCAAACCACAATGCAACCACAAAAAAACTTCATCAAGAGATAATTTTTCCTTCATCTTGCTCTGTAGGCATTCCTTTGTATTTTCCTCTTGCATGAGTAGAGCAAGAATTGATTATGACCCTGTTGGCCTGTTTTCTCTCTTTTTGTGTATCTGTACTGAACTAGGCTGGGAAGATAAACTGTACTCAGGGGACATCTGCTTCAAGTGGGTAGAAAATGTCATTAATAAAACCTTTTTTTGAAACCCTGCTTGGCTTATCCATTACTAGAGGCAGTCTAGACCAACACAAAAAGGGGATTTTCCTTTAAGCCCCAGGTGACAAGTTCTGTCGTGACACCTGCCAGAGGCTTATCACCAGCTTTCACAAATTTCTACATTCACCTAAGAAGCAGGATCATGACTTCTCTCATGGCACTTCTAGGGGAGCCAATGTTGCAAAGTTGCTAGTATTTCCTCACAAATGCCATCTTGCAGTTTCCACCAGGGACAGAAATTAAGCAAAACCATTACATGACCAAGGAAAGCCGCGGTGTTTCAGCCTGACAGGTAAGACACTGTATATCGCAGTAATTTTCTTATTCTGACTTCCTCTATGCTGACACAAATATTTGTCTTGGACATTCTGCTGTTTCTCATTCCTTCCTGATCCTAATTCCTTCCCCAGCCTTAGGGTGGGGACACACTTTCATGTGTCTAATACATGCTGTCTCTAGGCCTTATCACAACATAAACAACCAATGAGTGCAGCAAACACTGTTGAAAGTAAGAAGTGTTACATAACTCATAGCTCTGAGTGTTAATATATCACTTCCACCTACATGGGCCTCTCACAATACTTTTTACTAAGAAAACGAGCCTTTAGAGTGTGGAGATATTGAGCTGGTCTTTGAAACCGCTGTGTTTTACTTTTGGGGTAAATAACTCGTTCTCCTTTCACTAGAAATGCTTGAGGGATGTAATGAATGCTGCTGACCTGTTTGTGATTTCAGACAACTGTGATTTTAACAATCAACCAACTATGTTTTTCTGTGATTGGTTCCCCTCCCACAGCTATGTGAATGTAGCCATTTCAAGAGGGATATTGGAAACCTCCAAGTTCAAAACATCTGCTGAAAAAGATTTGACTAAACCCTGCAATTTGGGAATTCCAAGGTTATGCTTCTGGTTGTCCAGGTTATCTGTGGTACAGTTAGATGCCTAAGTGGCCATTAGTAACCTAACAACCTACCTGGTCACTGGGTACACATGCAAATATAGGACAATATTATATACACAGTTGTGTGCACTCAAACTTCCAGAACTGTGTCCTTTAACCCACCCATCATAGCAAGCAGAATGATAGAAAGCCAGCACTGCATTTGTGCAGTGGAGCACTGCTAGGAATTCTCATGGGTTACACTATGGGTTAAGGTCACTATCTTACCAGGAAGTCTGCCTGGGAAAACTGCAGTTCCACAATAATGCTTCTACCACTGCTGACATTTTCTTCTTGAGGAGCCAGGAAGTGAATCCCCTTTGGTATTGTTATGATTTTCAAAACTTGTCCTTTCAAGCAGCTGGCTATAAACTTTGAAGGTAAATCAATCGACCTTCTATAGTTGGCAGTCAAAATGAGTTGAGAGCCAGTGAAAATAAATACTTCCATATTACATTTCACCTAGAAATCAATTTTATTCCCTTTAATGTCCTGAAAATGCAAGGAGGAATAACCACACTTCTCACGTTTTGTCTCTTACATGGAGGAGTGTTCTGTTGATCCCCCCTTAAGTGCAGCACTGCTGAAATCTGTGAGTCACCAACTAACCTACCCATTTTGGTTTTTGATTAGGAGTCTTTTTAAAGTTATAAATAAGACACTTGCAGGAACCAAGTTTTAGTTTCAGATCTCTTTGTGTTGGTTAGTAGCTCTGGTTTGTGCTATGTATAGCCTGTTAATCAAGGCAAACACAAGGTATGCAACCTCAGGAATTTATCTTCTAAGCCCTGAGCCAAAACTGCCAGCCCTAATTTTCTTGGTGCCAAAGAACTTCACATAAGTCTATTGCTAGCATAAAGCAAAGAGTACAGCAAGATTTTCTCAGGTATTCTCACAGAGAACAGTAAAAAGAACCCTCTTGTTCCCCATAATTTTGTACAAAAAGCAACACAAGCAGCATTCTCAGGCCTGGAGAAAGGGGGAGAAAAAAGGAAACCCAGCCACCCTCACCCTGCAATACCTGTGGGCAATTTTGGCTGACATCAGACATCACCACATATCTACAAATCAGTCTGTCAGATTAGAAGTCCCCTCCTTAACCTCATCCACATGGTTCCTATTTAGAACAGCTACACTGCCCTTTCAGCAATAAGCAATGAGGAAAAAGCTTGTTTATGTTCAGAGTCAAAGCCACAGTCCCCACACTGACCATTTAACAACTGGCTTATCTTTTGAATTTGAGCTGCTTTCCCTCTTCATGCCAGAACAGACCAGGCCAGTTTTCAGGGTGATGAAAACAATTTAAAATTAATCAGTCACACACAGGACATTCAAGATTTAACTGCATGGTTTCCTTTAGACACACTGCTCTCCCCTCGGTGTTGTTCATGCAGGTTAGATTAAAAATCAGACTTAGATTCTGATAAACAGCAGTTAAATTTATATATTCCAACATGTATTCATATATTCTAGACTACAAATTACAGTTACAGAGCAAACCCTTCTGAAAGCAGAGGAAATCATTTGACAGAAAGGACTGCTAAATCTGTAAAGAAAGAGAGCACAATGAGAGTTTTTCTTGATGTGACATTTAATTCTGCTTGGTCTTTTGCTGTGAACATCAGCAAGAGCCTGCTCTGCCTTGTCTGTAGCTCCTCATTAGGTAGCAGAAGACAGCAAGGGGCACCATTGGCCCCATCCCCTAGAATACATAAAAGGGTTTCCTCTTAAAGGAAAACTCTAAATGTGTTCCAAAATACAAAACAACAGTGCAAAGCTGATGGAATTAACTTAGCCAGTCAGAGTCACCAATTGTTTCATTAACTGGAAAAAAGCAAGTTATCATGTATGAGCAGTAACAGCAAATGCTATAGGAGATGAGAACCAGCAGGGTGCTGTGCAGAGGATTTGTTAGCAGACATGAATCATTTGGTTTATTGCAAACATTCGCTTGGTATATTCTGGGTATCATGTTCCTTATCTTGACAGAGCTTTGAAGTTCAGGTCTAGCAAGATCAGATAAACGATGATGCTACCTTATCTTAAAAAGAAACCCCCCCCAAAAAACACCAAAAAATCCACCCACCTCACATCCTAATTTATAGCCTTTTTTAAACAGTTCATTTTTCTTGCTTAAGTATGCTCCTAAAGGCAGAAGAAAGTTACTGAGTCTCATAAGTGAGAGGCAGCAGCTGGAACATGGTTTATTAGAGACACAGCCCAGTAAGAATATTTAAAGCCCACTGCCTAACTTTAATCGAGGTAGTGTCCTTGTGAAGCTGTAAGATTTAACTCTCATGTCTGAGATAGGAAAATACTTCAAATGTTTCATTAAGACCTTAGGAACTGCAGCACATTGTCTTCTGAGTTCAAAGTAAGTTTCAGTGAAGTCACAGGAATGTTTGGGCTGTGTTTTAGAGAGATTTTTCCATAGAAAGGGATCTTTGTCAGTGTAAAGAGGATAACTGTAACACAGCAATGTCTGTGCTGACAGCAAAGTCTGTTCTGGGATGAGTAAGCAGTAGGAGGGACCAACAGGAAACATCCTCTAACATTAGCTGAGATGTTATTTCTAAGAATTTCAACACCTATGCCAAAGAAACATTTACCATTTAGAGCATTATAAGATCCATTTAAATATTTAATATCCTTATCCAAAAAGAAGCTGCATCTTTCCAAGCAAGGTAAAAGAGAGCACATCAAACTCAGTTTGCATCTACTCATAGCCTTTTTGAAATAGAAATTATGGAAGTGCAGTGAGGGGCAAATTTTATGGCTGCTTAAAGTCAGGAAAATATGTCCTTCAGAAATTGTGAAGTTATTTATCATCTTTGAAAACTTAGACTAGAACTAGACACTGGAACCTCCACAGTTAAGACAAAACTCTGTTTTCAATTCAGTTTGATATTGTAAACTATTAGGAATGTTGGAAATCAGAGAAAAGATGCCCAAGTCAATCACACAGGGGAATTTTGCCCTGAAACTCTAAAGGTCGCTAAGAGGTTTCTGCCATGAACAAAGCCATTGTATGTGAACAGCTCTCCTGTCCTGACATTTACTGATTTTTAAGATTTTATTCTTTCAGAAGAGATTCTCTTTTCTTTATTGCTTTCATCTCTGAAGATGTCTCTAAGATGTTCACAGAAGGCTGCACTCCATTCTTACTACTATAAAGGAGAAAGCCCTACATGCCTTCCTGTGAATATTGATCTTGACTATGCGATTCTGTCAAAATTATCCTCTGATTTTGTTCCAGGTCTCTAGACCAAGTTTTGCCTTTCCATTCATAGTGCTTTTGAACATTCTCTGGCCCTCTCATTGCTTACCTTAAGTCACACATTTTTTGCACAACCGTGTCTCTGGGAATACAGAGAAGCACAGTTAATTTTGTTCTTTGCTTTGTCCTGTTTTAAACAACCACTTCAAAAATTACTTAAGCAATATGATGTCATTTATTAGTAGGAACTGGGTGTGAATATCAAGCTTTTAAAGACATCTTTACCAAATTTTACTCCCCAAAACACAATATATTTTGCCAGGTGTTAGTTAACTTATTATGGTAATAGGCAAACACACTCTCCAAAAACTGAAGAGCTGATAGTCTCTAGAGAAATAGTATTGACTTCTTCTAAGCAGATATAAAGTGGAAACATGGAACACAGATAAATGCTCATATTTGTCAACCATCAAATCTAATACAGGCCAGGCAAAAACCAAGCAAGCAAACAAAAAAATATAATCCAACTTTTTCTCATCTATTGTGAAGCTAATGAGTGAATATTAGGGTATGTCTGAGGGAAAGATTTGATTTTATTTTAAATTCTTTAAAATTATTAACACAAGCCAGCACACAAGAGCAGAGATGAAAATTCTCTCTCATCCATTAAATTATGATTTCTGGTTTAAGGAACACATCCTACTAATATTGGATTTCAAAATACACGGTCTAGAATCATTCATTTTTCACCCTGAAGGTTAATTTAATGTGATCATTTTCTGAGGCCTGTGCTGCAGTGACAAGTTATTACAGAAAGCAAATTCTTGAATCATCCTTGCTATGGAACATTTCTATAGTGAATATTGTCACTAGGATCCATCTACACAAGATGAAAAATGAGCTGTGTTCCTGCTCATCTCATATCTCAGACATCTTGTATTCTATCTCTTATCTTCAGGGCTCTCTCAAAGATCATCTTTCTGATACATACAACAGCAAGGATTGACTAACCCTTTTAACTAACAATTTTGAGAGATTTCTATGATACAGGAAACCTCCACATCTACTACTTGTTCTGCAGTTCTTCCTTCTGTATCCCTCTGGGTACATTCACAGAGCAAGCGTGACCCTCCAGGCTGGGTGACAGAAGCAGTAGGGAGAGTTTATATTATCAATTTTTAGCTGACTCTAGTAGAGATGTGTCTGTGTGAGCCCTGAGGAAGGTAAGCTTATATTTCTCTCCATTTTCTAGAGCTCACACAGATTCATCCTAACAGAAAGAGTATTTCTCACTCGGTTCACATCTGTTTATCATGTGGCTATACAAACATCGATGCCAGGGACAGTCAGGGAGCAGGAAGGAGAGCTGGGAACCAGATGGACTTTATAAGCCACTCTTGCCTTGAAAGAAATTAATTTGAGTTGAGGCTAAGTTCAATGAGACATTTCCTAGCCAGCAATATCAGCTGGAGAAGCTCTTGCCCTGTCCATCCCACTTTCTCCTCACAGCTGTCTTCCAAAACCACCAGTCAAAACTAGGTGTCTTTAAGGTGGGCATTTTATCAGCCGGCTTGGAGAGCTGGCTCAGTAAAAATATGTAACATCCTCCTTTCCCCTCCCCCAGAGATCTTACTTTAAAACAAGTTCTCTTCCCTGACTTGGTTCACAGCACAGTCACATTGGCAGAATTGACAAGGTATAGAAAGATAGGAAAAACAATCAGCTTGACAATAGCTTCTCCCCCTTAATTCATTGCTTTAACTTCAGAATGGCATAGTAGAACCTTGTGGTTTTCCTCAATTAATTGCTCCGTTCTTCCACATAGCTCTGGAAAAAATCTTAGCACTCCAGTCTACAAGTATTTCCTCACTCTCATAAACCCAGAATAAATCTTGTCAGACCTGAAGTCTCTCTAGAAGTTTCATTTCAGTGAAAATTATTTCACAGATATTAGCTCAAAATTGTTAATTTTTGTGCCATGGGAAGACACTTTATCAAGAGTCAATAAAGACTGAATTAAAATCATGCAAGTTTTCCCTCCAACCATGCCATTTTTATTGATATCTATGGATATTGCTAATGGTTCAGCTGCATGCCAGAAGATTTGAGTCCAGTCATATATACTTCATATATACTACAGATAGAATTTGGGACATATGAACAGGTCCCAGGTACGTGCAATGTAAGAAGCTCACGTCCAAGCCAGACACCTTGATTTATTCCAGACCCAACAGAAGTGACAGGCAGTGTTAACATGGGGACCCAACCCATCCCAAAACAACACCCAGCCCATACTAACAAGCTTATCCTGCTCACAGCACTGATGCTCATAGAACTTGTCCATCCACAGGACTTCAGGGGCTGGCCACGGGCAGACAATAGCAGGATGGTGGGATTTTGCTCTTCATATTCAGAATAGGCATGGCAAAGAGCAGTCTTACAGAACAGAACTTGGTAATGGTATTTGGTCAGGTCCCCAGGCACCCAAATATTCACCTGTCCATCTCACTCCACTCATTATTATCTCTCCAACTTCTTTCTAATCCACTTTGCTCCTGCAGAGCAACTCATATTTCCTTGTCAAAGCCAGACACCAGAAGCTTTGCTAACAGCTTTCCCAGAGAAGAGTCTTCCTGCCTCAACAACCTATTCCTTGAGATTCATTGAATACTGAATATACTTTTTTTTTCCATAAAAAAAATAGACATTTTTCAACTTAATTTAAATTTAAATTTTAAATTTAAGTTTAGCTTCTCCTGCCCTGTCTTTAACAGTGCCTAAAAATACAATATTGTACTGAGAGACACAGAAACAACACTGTATTTCCTCACTGGCAGCGCTGTTTACATTGTGATACAATAAGGGACAATAATTAAAGAATATTCCATTGCCCTTGTATTCCCTTTCATTGGCCTTGTATTCCCTCCCTTTCCTGCTCTCTGCCCTGTTTGATCTTTCCCTTTAAAAGGGTGATTTGTCAACATCCTGCCAGGACCATCAATCCTGCCCCAGGACGTTCAGACCATGTCTTAATTTGCTGCATTTCTTTTCTAGCCATTTCCTCTCCAGCATATCCACAACAACCCACATTTCTGCCTTTGGCCTTACACTGCCTCCTCTCCCTTGCATTTTTCCTGCTGCTTTGGCAATGTTTCCTTTTTTCCATTTCAAGACAGAGGGCAAATGAGCAGTGACCTCTGTAGCTGGCACCAGGACCTCTCCTGTGGCTAGAGAGGAGCCAGCCTCTGCAGGAGAGGCAGCCAAGTCCCTTTCCCAGGAGAGGACTGTCACCTCCCCACAGCAGTTCCTCTCTGCTGTGAAGCAGAACAGAGTCAAGTCAAATTTAGATATTGATTAATCATCTGTTTTTCTATTTTCTTCTATGGCCTAAATTCTCTTAGGAGAACGTGGTAGCTATAATAGAGGGAGATTTTTCCACATTTTTATCCCTGAGTACAAACTACTTCTAAAAGAAAGCTGTATAGATTTCTGCTTATCAGACTAAAAGAAAAAAATTTGCAAGTTTTTTTCATTTGAAGTATCTGGGTTTCAGCAGAGATGTATTAGAAGTACCACAATAGTACAGATGGGAAGTTAATTTCTTGAAAATAGTATTTGCTGGATGATGTGCTGCTTTCAGAGAACAGAGGTTCAAACAGACATGTTTCTGCTTTTCAGCTAGCTTGCCCTTATGCTATTTATAAACTCAGGAAAAGCAGGAAGCACCCTAAATATATATTTATATATATTTATAATGGGATAATTTTTCTTGTCATTAAGTTTCAATATTAAAAATTAAGGAGGTCATGTGTGACTTGCATAGGTTTTGTTCAAACTATTTGTGAAACTCCTGTCACAATCCTGAACCGATGCCCCTGCCCCACAAGTTACACATCACCCCTTGTGAGTGGCATTTGAATCTGAAGCACTCGGGCTGAGCGTTCACTGGCCCTTGCAGGGCCTCAGTACTGCCCCAGACCAGAATGGCCATTGCCATTTGCATCATCTGTGGCTTTAGAAAGTGCAAATTCAGCACTGCACAAATGGAAAGGGTGATGTAAAATTTCTTGTGTGTCCAAGTTTCCTAAAGCTAAAAAAAAAAAAAACAACCAAAAAACATAAAACAATCATACATTAGTTACACTTTTGGTTTGGCATTCAGAGTCTGTATCACCCACAGGGCACCAATTCTGTTACAATCCTAATCATCTTCAAATTCACTTTTTAATTAAGAGAGAGAGAGACAATGACCATCTTTCAAATCTCCAGGCTCTCCACAGGTTTTTTTTTTGTTTTAACATGCTGCAGGACCTTCTGTTTCAAGGTCATTTTGGCTTCACCAAGTGGAAATGGGTCACAGTGACATGCAGTGCTAGAACTGGCCATCTGCACACACACTAGTTCCAGTTAGTTCTGCATTATTCCAGCCCTGTTTTGCCTCTTTCACTGCAGAGTGTCATAACAAAACTGATTAGCACACAATAAATTCAGCTGCTATCAGGCCAAACAACTGTGAGGGCTCTGCATAGCAAGTGCTTGTCAAAAGTTGATGTTGGTTGATAGACACAGGAATGCCACTTCTATCCCAGTGAAGGAGAGTGATGAAAGGCACGTCTGAAGTGCCCAGTGCTGGCTCCCTGCCCCAGGAATGCCACACTTCTTCTCACTGGGACTGTGATAAACCCAGCTATGTTTAGTTGTGTCAGTTCTGGCCAGCAGGTTGTCGATGGGAGCAGCCAGAGCTGCTGTTTGACACACCGGGTGTCCTGTCAGCACAAAGTGCTTTAACCTTCAGCTGGTCTTGCACATCCTCCTAATGTTAGAGACACACATACATCTGGGTGGGGAGGTGGGTCAAAAACCACTGTGAATTAAACAAGGAATTTGTTTGGGAGAGTTGAGACATATAGATCTCACTGCAGTACCTTGGTAATGAGAAATTGAATCTGAGCTTTTGCTGATGTTGCTGTAAAGTCCTGTGGGACTCACAGCTTCCAGCTGTGGGAAACAAACTTATCAGAACAGGGAAGCCTGGAAACCAAGTTTAAAAGACAAAACAAGACAAACACAGTTTTCTCTTCAGCAAAGATGTCCTAGAAGAGTAAATTTTTCACTGATACTCACAGAAACAAAGCCATTTGAAAGAAAAGTGCCCTAAGATATCCAAAACACATTTCCTTTAAAGCTGTATGCTCTGATACAAAAGCATAATTAGGAAATGATCTGAAAGTCCAGGATGATTCACACTCAGAAATGTTCATACCTCTAGATGTGTTAGCTGTTGACATCATGTTATCAAGGTCAAATATTTAATTTTTTAAAAATATATACACACACACATTTTTATATATCTCCACAGTAGGAACTAAGATAGAGCTGAAGTTACTTTTTTAGTTTATTTATTTTATTGAAAGAACTGCAGTGTTTAAAAATAAATTTAAATAAGATAATATGTTTATGACCTAGATTAATTTTCAGAGTTCTGATACTTTGTTCTGATACTCATAGAGATTAGATTTTTAAAATTTGAAATAAACCCTATTAAATTAAAAAAAATATAATTTGGTAGTATTCAGAATACTGAACTAGTATGAAGTGATCTGAAACCTTTTTCCTCCAGATTCTGCTTCCCAAACTTTGGGAAAAGAAAACTGAAAAACTTTCTCTGCAGAGATTAGTTTCTAAATATTGGGAAGTATAAAGAAACCTAAGAACTTGGGAATTTCATCTGAGGGAGAGAATAAATAAGCAAGAATATGTGAAGGGACAATAAACCATTAGCTTTCCATTAGCTTTTTTTTTTTTTTATCATTCTTTCTGTTGTTGAAAAAAAAAATACAGTGCCAATTAAGTTGATTGCCACTGGTATATGAATAAAAAATTTTAATATTTAAATCAAAATTCAGAATAAATTCAACAGTAGTATTTAGGGCTGCTCAGAGGGAATCAAAGACTTAAACCTGAACCATGAATGGTAGAGAAGATGCAGATGTAGATTAAGATGGTCTCAAATATCCTTTATCCTTCATTAAGTTTTAAGAAAAAGGTGCCCACCAAGTTAGCAGAAGGGCTCCCCTCGAGGTGTCAGAAGACAATTGAATATTATGGGGAAAATGGTGATGCAAGAAGGTGTGTCCCAAGCATCTCTTCAGCAAGATGGAGAAAAAGTCACCAGTAAAAGCAAATTTAAAATTTTGTGACAGCGAAGTTGCACTACACAAATTAGCACCTGTGGGACTTTGCCCAGGAAGAGTCATGTCAGGTCAAAATCCAATATCCCAGGTAAACCAATAATGCCAAGGATGGGGAACTTATAGTAGAAGGCTTTGAGAGTCAGCAGAAGAGGTACAGAACTAAAGCAAACAGCAAGGTAGACAAAGCTTTTTCTTCATCCACCAGACAGGGGACGTGGTCATGAAAGGAGATCAAGTTGGTCAAGAAAGACCTGCCTTTCCTAAACCCAAGTTGGGGTCAGACCCCTTGGTTGTCCTGGTAATCTGCTCCATAACCTTCCCTAGCACTGAGGTCAGGCTGACAAGTCTGTAACTCCCTGGATCCTCCTTCTAGCCTTTATTGTAGATGGGTTTCACATTGGCCAACCTCTAGTTTTCTGGGACCTTTCTGGTGAGCCAGGACTGATGACAGATGATGGAGTGGCTTGGTGACCTCTCCCACCAGCTCTCTCACCAGCTCCTTGAATGAATTCCATCCAGCCCCATAGACTTGTGAATGTCCAAGTGCCAGCAAATAGCTGGCTAGTTCCTCCTGGATTGCAGGGGATCTATTCTGATCCCTGTCCTCAGGGGACCAGCTACCCTCAGGATAACCATACTTTCTGTTGAAGACTGAGGCAAAGAAGGCATCAGGTACCTCAGCCTGTCCTTCACCCTTGGTGACAATGTTCCCCTCTGCCTCTAAAATAGGATGGAGATTTTCCTTGGCCTTGCTTTTGTTGTCGCTGTATTTATAAAGACACTTTTTATTAGATTTCACTGTGATGGTCAGATGGAGGCTTTCTGATTCTCTTTCTACATGACTTAACAATATCCTTGTCCTCTTCCTGAGTTGCCTGCCTCTTCCAAAGTTTTTAAAGCCTCTTTTTTAACCCTGTTCAGCCAGGCGGGTCTTACCCACCAGCTCCTCTTTCAGCACATAGGGATGTCCTGCTTCTGCACCTTTAAGATTTCTTTCTTAAAATGTGTCCAGCCTTTTGTTATTAAGGACTGCTTCCCGAGGGACTCTTCAAACCAGTGACCTAAACAGGCCAAATTCTATCCTCTGTAAGTCAAAGATGGTTTGTTGACCTCCCTCCTCACTTCACAAAGAGTCAAAAACTCTATCCTTTCCTGATTTTCATTTTGGAAGATGTTCAACTCAGAACTAAAGAAAGTTGTAAGGATGTACGGCAGCCACTCCAAAATCTACAGTTTGCACAAAGAAGGTTTTTCATCTTGGAACAGTAATGGAATTGCTGTTCAGGACTGCCAGAACTCACAGGCAGAGGGAAGGTTTGGGTTGTGCTCCTATGGAGCTACAAAAAATATGTTTCTGGAGCAAAGCATCTGACAGTGACAGAAACTACCAGGATAGAGGAAGAGACATTTGAAACACACCATGTTTGTGAAGCCCATTTTATTAACTACTTTAGTATTATTTGACAAGCTCCTTCCCATCTCCATCAGTGTGTTTGCCTCAAAAATATTTCCACAAAGATTTTAAAATAAATGCAAGTTCTGACAAATGAAATTTGCCAGGAGTGCTTTGGCAAAGAAACCCACAATGTTGCTGCATGACAAATTAACAAACAATAAAAAAAAAAATAAAAAATTCTAAGGAGGATTGCAGAGCCAAGCATTGATCCATTTCTTCTTTAACTGCAGGTTTTGGATTTTTGCCACTGAAACTGAAGAGGACCAGAACTCAGACAATTGACTTCTGAGCAATCTACCTTAAAATTACCATCGTTCCCTTCTCAATTCCAGTGCAGATGATAAACGTCTCTCAAATCAACACCAGATACTTCCCTTAAATCATACATAAATTAAATTATTATAAGGAGTATGCTTTCTCCCCAAAACACTGAATTTACTTTCTTTGTTTCTTTTCTTTCTTCCTAATCTTTTTCTTTCATGCTCCCAAACCAACTGGCTGAGTTGTCCCCATGGGCTATTGATGGCATTAAAGTGGACTGTTCAGCAGCTGTGCCCTACTGCCTGCCCTATTGATTAGTTTCTCACATGGCTCTTAATAGGTTTATTGATATTTTGGATTCATTTTGTCCTGATTTTTGTCAATCTTCACATTTTCACAGTCAGGTTCCATTTTGCTTGAGGAATGTATGCAATTAATCTAGCTTTTAAAAGGCTTGATCTTTCACTAATGATTTATTCAGTGGATTTGTCTACCCATTTCTTTTCCTTTTCTTCTGTTTGTTTTGAGGTTTTTTGGCTCTCAATTTGTTTTGGTTCATGTATTTAGGTAGGATCTGTGTATTATCTGCTGTTTTATAAATGCAAACAATCTCCAAATCAATTTAAAATCTTTTTGTGGACCCCAGTCAGCCATTATTGTCAGACCATGCTTTAAAACTATTTTTATATTTGCAATACATTTTAACATCCATAAATTTTGAAATCCTTCACTGGTATTAACTGGCATAGGATGAATGTTGTTGCAAGGTGGCAGTGCTTTACTTCAGACAAAAATTTGTTTCTTTGCCTTTAAGAAGAAAGGCTAGTAAATAAATCTATTCAAGTCTGAGCTGTTACTCATTTAAGTCTTACTGTAGAGTAGAAAACAGGTCCAATGAAAATATTTGTCCCTAAGATTTCAGGGACTATGGAAATTGTGCAGCTTCTGGAACCTCTTCAAAAGACAGTACTAAGTGGGTTTACTGATTGCTGACAAATATTATGCCGCCAAATTTTCCAAGTTTCTTATTTGTTGATTATTTCACTTGATTTTGTGTAATTTTTCAAGATTTTTACAATTGAGATGATGTTCTATTTGGCCTGCTTTGAAAGAATTAAGATATCATTTATCTCCAAGTTGTTTTCTCTATATAAGAATAATCTCATTTATAAGACTTATTTTCAGTTATTTTTATGCTCTTTTCCCAGGATGCTACTTCATGTACTGCATTGCTTTACATTTTTCATACAACCTTGCTGTTTAGTTTTATGATATTATACCTACTGTTCATTTACAAATCCATGGTAACAAGGTGCCTTGCAATATCAATGATTTTAAATAAGTAGGACTGTCACTTGTAGATTAAAGCAAAAAAAAACCCAATAGTACCCTTCTACTATATTAAATGCACAGAAAAGGATATGTTACTTTAAATCCACCCAGGGAACTGGGGAAACCACTACACTGCACTATCCATGAGTAACCAAGATATAAGAATAATTCTGTCATGTTCCTAACACAGTTCATAACCAAATCAAATGGACAACAAACAAACAATGACCTGCATCACTGTGGGCTTTGTCATTCCCTTGGTACTTCATGGACAGGTTAATTGCAAAAAAGGAAGCCTTATTTTCTCACAGAAGAACAAAAATCTCAGTGTTACTTTGGTAACTGTAAATACTGTTGAGGAAAATCCTCCATGAAGTTAATGGAAATTTAACTTCTGACTTGGTCAGATTTTCACCCCAGTATCTGTAACATTTAAGGGTTGGAGGAATAACCAAGTATTTTGGATTTGAAAATAATCTTGAAGAAACTAAAGGCTTTATAATTTTCACCATAAAGTCATTAAATACATTTTTAAAAGCCCTACATTTAAACAAACTGATAAACTATGGAAAGCATCAGCCTCAAGAATATCACACAGGTTTTTGCTTGAAAATAAGTTTGAAACTGCCTATGTGCTCATTCACTTAGCAGGGATTAATGCTGGGATGCCTTTTAGGTTAGGCCACAACAAACAAATCAGAGTTTTAATAATGCCAACATTTTTATGTGAGGGTTTTGTTTATTTTTGTTTCTTCACTTTAAATCTTACAGAATTAACCAATATGACTTCATTTCATTTCAAGTGAGTGTTTATGTACATAATCACTTTATTGCACTATCATACTCTGAGCTTCATTGAAATACCATCACCTTTGTTTAAAAAACAAATTCTTCATCATAGGCACTGCTCAGCAACATCTGGCAGAATGAAATCCTAATTGTGAGGCCTCTGGACTCTCCCTTAACACAAATTAAAATGCATTTGAGAAAGTAACATTTTTCAGGTGTTTCTCAAACAGCAGAGGACCATAATACACTTTATTTAAAGTAACATATATGTTTCTGGAAAATAGGTGTCTCTATAAGTTATATTTACACATTGAGTTGCCTTGATTTTTAGCTGAGTTGGAACCAAGACTGTGTTTGCCCTTTGTTTACACAGGAGGATTAGAACAGGAGGATAAATGAGGGGTTCTTGGCTGGCTGAGGATTATACAAATAACAGAAAGACCTCATAAAACCAGATAGCATCCTGCTTCAGATTTGCAGCTCCAAAAAGCTAAAGTTTGGCAGGCACACACTGTGGTTAAAGCTTCCTTATTTGGGAAGAAAAGAGCAGTAATACTAAAAAGGCTGAGAGAGAAGCAGTATTCTCTGAGAAGACTTAAATTCAGATAAGCTAAAGCAGGCATATATTAACTGGGTAAGCATCAAACTGATGGTCTGATAACAACTTCTTCCAATGGAAGAATTTGGCTCTCTGAAATGTGTTTCCAGTCAATTTTTATTAGACAGCAATATTTAATATCTGAATACAGAGTGTTCCAGCTTCCTTTCCCTTTGAAGCCTGGAGTGCTATGACCGCTCAAAGCAGGGAACCAGAGAACCTCCTGTTGCCTTTGGTCAGCAGCATCTCCCTCAGAAGCCAGGAAGGAGGCAGTGCCAGCTGCTGGTTAAAAAGCAGATACATTTTCTTGGAAAGCTCTAGGCTGTAAAACACACCAAATTGCCAATGACAAGGGTCAGTGTCCAGTCTGTGCCACTCTGGAAAACTACCTGCCATGGGCAAGGTTGGAAGGGACCGCTGGAGGTCACCTAATCCAACCTCCCTGCTCAAGCAGGCTTCCCCAGAGCATCTTACTCAGGAATATGTCCAGACAGCTTTTGAAGACCTTCAGAGAAAGAGAATCTTGTCATTTAGTAAAATCAGGTCCTCAGAGAAACTATGGGGTTAAAAAGAGCCTCTAAACAGTCATCTGTCATGTTTCTTTGAGACAATTACACCATAGGGAACAGCAGTTGTACCTATGTCTTTCCTGACCAACAGTTGCTTAATTTGTTCTCAGAAGCCGTTCTCATGACAGAGTTTGCAGGGCTCTGGTGAGTCATCTTCCTGTTAGGTTTCCTCAAGCCTAATCCAGGCTGTCTTTGTTGCAGTTTCAGCCCACAGAATTTACTGTCCTCCTGCCCCACCCAAATGTGGGGGGAAAGTTACCGTCTGTGATTGCAGTGGCCTTTTATTAGACAATGACTACTGTGGTGGCCTCAGAATTCTCTAGACTAAGCAATAGTCTTTGACTTTTTTTTTACAGCTCACGGTTTCTAGACTTGGGACCATTTTTGTTGTCCTCATCTGGAACCCCTTCAATGGGCCAACTTCTGTTTGAGTTGCAAACCCACAACCCTGAGACATTATTCTAGTCAAGATGCTACCACACTTAGCACAACTGGGATTGCTCTCCTGTCTTGTGTGGTTTACTCTTGCTCTTGTGGCCCAGCAGGAAAAGTCCCCTTTTACCACAACAAATTAATATTCACATAAGCCAGTCCTTTTCAGACAAAAGGATCAGCACAGAAACTCAGAGAGTTGTCTGTCTACAAACATAGGTACTGCATTATTATACCACCAAGAGACTACTTGTAGCAAGAATCTTCCCTTTTCTGACACAGGTTTTCCCAGAAATCACAAATCACATCTATCAGCCAGCTGCAAGGATCCCCCCATGGGGTCTGATCCAATCTATTCTCTTAGTAGCCCAAATAATGTAAAACCAAGTGGCATTACAACAAGGACTTCTTGCATATGGAAGGCAACATTTTGGGGCATGACACATCTTTCGCATGATCATATATTTATGGGTCAACTCAACATTCTACATTTGAAATCTCTGAGTTCCAGGTGGATTTTTAAAAACTCTTATCAGATTATTTTAAAAAAATCCAAACTGAATACATCATTTCTGTAAAGAGCATATTAAACATTAAAACCTGAACTCTAATAGAAATTAAAGATATTCCTGAAAATTCTCCCTACTGCAAATATCTGTGTCTCTGTCATAATAGTCATGGAATCTAGGAAGCTTGCAGACAGTGTATCACACAAGGACTGGGTTCTGTTATGCTCAGGAGGATCTACAGGGATGCCAACACTTTGCAAATCTCAATACATTGCAAAATATTGCACCTTGACTATATAAACCTTGGCTTCTTATCTCCACATTTGCCTGCTGCAGTCCCATTATCTCTTGTTTGGTGTCTTCAGAAGATACAGGGAGGCTGAAAAGGATCAGCAAAGCTCTGGAAAATCTCTGGATGTGGGAGACTGGGTAAGGGAGACCAACATTCTCATAGCAGATAATTTATGTAAGTTTGGCTACTGGGACCAGTTTGTACACAAACAAAACATGATCAGCAGTGATTTAAGCGCCCAATTAATTTTATATTTACACAGCATTCAAGAAAAGCTAGAACTTAGAGGCTGATCTCCTGTAAAGGTAAATGGGCCATGGAGTGTCCCCTTTAGACTTCACAGCCCCCTTGGTTGAACTGGATGTAGCTGGTAGAGAAAAGAACCAGTTAAATCTGCCCCTAAATTCCAGTTAACTCAAACCATGGGTTTGGCTCAGCAAAAAAACCCTCTAACTGGTATTGTAGAAAACTGCAGCAACAGAGAAGAAATTTGGAACAGATTTTCTTAAGTGCTTCTAACGAATCCAGCCTTTTCTCTCATAAAAACAATAAGCACATCCCTTACACACAAGCAACAAGGGGAAACAAGCATGTGTGTGAATGCTTATATGTAACTTGAAGGAGAAAAGGAATTCATAATTCCCTAATTGCTTTCAAAAGCCACAAATGATCCTAAATTTCTTTGTAAACAAATCTCACTGAATGTCTTCTCAAGGTCAAAGTTTGTAAAACTTGAGATCAAAAAGTATTTAAAAGTGTATAAGCAGAAGACTAGAAAGAATAGTAAGAGTTACAGCTCATGATAAAGGATATTGTAATGCATCAAATTAAAGAGTCCAGCCTTTATTTATTTCCAAACACCCTGGAAGCAATTATTAAAGCTGAAGAGCTGTGAGTTTAATGAATGTGAAACATTATTACTTGTCAAAAAGATCCTATGTCCATGATTTAAAGGATATAAATTAAATCAACAATTTGATTAGAATTGCTTTAAGCAAAAACCTAACTAGGAAATATTTAAGAAAACCAAATGTAGAACCTGTAAATGTAAAAATAAAAGGAAGAGAAAGACAAAAAAAAAGAAAGAGAAAAAAAAGGATTAGCACAGTTAAACATGCCTTACTAACAGGCAAGTAAAACAGTAGAGGTCTGGAGAAGCTCCCAGCAGTGAGTTACATCATTTACTGCAATACTTGACTAAATTTCAAAAGAACTTGGAGCGCAGAACATTCTCTGTATAATGCTAGCAGGCCAATTGTGGGCTCCAAATAAAAGGAAGGATTCATCATTTACCATCCCTTATGCAGCTTTCTTTTCATTACAACAAAAGGCTGTTTCAATTAGAGCTGAGCAGATTCTCTGTGCTGAGTTCAGTTCAAAGTGTTCTTATGCAATGCCAGCATCTCCAGGGATCAGCCTCCCTGCAGGCCAAGCTGTCCCAGTGCTGGGACTGAGATTTGTTTGGGTCAATCTTTGCTTGCTATCTTTCCCCTCAGCTCTCTGCAGAGCGTTGGTTCTCAGAGAGGGGCCTGATCCCACCTCTTTCCAGCAATTTCAGCTACGTTGTCTCCCACCCTTTGGGCTGGATCTCGAGGCTCCTGCAGGGCACCAGGAAAACACCCCCTTGGCAGCTCTCCTCACTCCTCTCCTGACGGGACCCTGCAGCTCCACTACTTTGGGTGTGTTTGGGTCTGCAATTAACCACACACTTGTCTTCAACCTTCTCCCTTTCCAGCCACAATAATGCCAGAGATCTGCATGCAATTCCCACTCCCACAGGTGTTTCTTAACAGGAGAGTTAAAGGGAGTCTTACAGGTTCCCCCTAGAGACACAGGGACTCTCATGTACCCAGCCTGTTTAGAAAAGCACACATAAATACTCAAAGCTTTGTGCACCTAATGATATCTCCTCCAGCACTGGAAAACTCAGTCATGCAATGGGTTGCAAGGTGTCTGCAAACTGGAAGCAAATCCATACAGACTTGAAGCCATGACACTGTGCATTGTTAATAGTCATCCTCATTTTTTAAATTAATTCAATACACTTGTCTCTGCCTACAAGCTAAAACATAACACCAAAAATATACTGTGTTTCCTAACAGCTAGGTAATACAAAATATTTTCAACAAATTGATTTAATCTCTGAGTCTCATTTACAGTTGAGTAATCTATAGCTGAATGCTAAAAAAGAAATAGGATCCATCTTAGAAGTGCAAATGCCTCTAAATGTCTGAGTACTCAGAGAAAAACAACATCGTAATTGTGCCCATTACTATTTAAATGAAATAAACACAGGTGAAGGAAACACAGCTACATAACTGTTGAGCAGGCTCTGACCTTTCCTCTTCAATAATGTGAATAACAGGGGCATCACCAGACACAATTTCCAAAAAACCTGAACTGTTTTGCCCTAAGTCTGTTGGTCTGTAAATATAACAGTGTGAAGTGTTAGGACATGCCTATTAGATTATGTCAGACCCCGACAGCTGATGCTGATTGGCTACAAGAGCTACCATTGTTTATATTCTTGTATATAATACCCCTTCCACCAAACCCAAACTTTCTTCACTTTCTATTGTTAATAAGTTAAAGTATTTAGCAAGCTTTTGGCCAGCACCAAACCCCAAACCAGTGCATTCAAAAGCACATTCTATTGTATAACACTAGTATTTCCTTTTTTTCCACTTATTTTGGGATCTCATAGCACAGTCCTATATTTAAGCTAAATTTTTCAGTCTTAAAACTTCCTCTGACCTTTGCCTGAGAATGTCTAACATTATTTTCATTAATCATTTGAAATTGTCTGTAAAGGATACACAGAAGTCCCTCTTCTTGGAAGTGAGTGAGGTTCCCAAGAAACTTTCCCCTGCCACATCCATTCCACAGAAAAATACTGGTAATATCTCAAAAGAAAATGATAGCCCTAATTATGGGAAGGGAAAGAGTTTGACTCACACTGCTTCTGGGGCAGCAGCTGCAGCATGCTGCATTTAAGAATGCCAAGGAAATTTCCTTTTTCCTATTTTTTTTTTCTTCCTATTTTAAAATAAAATGTATCTCTAAGAAAATTTCTAAAAGCAATTTTTGCTGCCTAGTGGGTTAAATCAGACACTGGGAAAGAGCAATAATGTATATGTAATGACATATAGTAATTTACAATTACCTATATGTCATTACATTAAGATGCTATGATCCTTTCTGATTAGAGGACCATGCAGAAATTTTCTCAGCAACATAATTGTTTCATAAGGGGAGTGGGACTGTGTAGAGTGGCCCAATGACATAACAAAGGCAATTCTGAATTTCAAATTTCTGAACTTTTGAGGACTTGGTTTGCAAACCAAGTAGTAATAAAAACAATATCCCACACTGCTACTAATCTACAGTTTATAGTATTGTAGTAACATCTGTGCTCTTCTATTTCTGCAAAATTCCGTGCAACGGAAGGCATGACTATTAATTGTACCTAACATAATTAAAGACCTAGGTTGATGTTTATATGACCTCATGACTGAACTCCTGTAGCATTATCCTGATGTAGATGCCATTTTCCCCAAAAATGGGTCTTACTACTTAAAACAATGGATGGCAATGCCCAATGGCTGGCAGTGTGGGGCATCTTTTGTTAACAGTGCTTGACATGGGGAATATTCACAAATAAGATTACTACAGTTCTTTTGCCAGTCTGCTTTAGATACAGAAAACACATTGTTTATCCTTCTTGCTTGTTTAGCTTTGGATTCACCAGGCACAATGAGAACTGTGGTGCATGTTCTATCAGCTGGAAGTGGGATATACCTTGGATGAAATGGGAAATTAGCATAAAACTCTTCCCTCATTTACCTCATTCCAATACTTCATTTCAGGCAGAACTAGGAGGTGGCAAACAAAAGGAGCCCATTGCAGGGCACATGCACAGACAGAGGAAACACATGATTGTCAGAAAAAGGAGTTGCTATAATGGAAAAGGAGCAATGCCTTTACAAACCCTAAAACTCTAACATACAGATGCTTTTACACACAACACTGAATGAAGCACACAGAAACCTATTCCCATTGTAGCTAAATGCTGCAAACAAACTATGAAATAGATACATAGAGCATTAGAGAAAAACAGTGACTACAGCATGAAGGGAAATTATTTATGTCAGATTTTCACAATGGAAAAATAATCTGAAGAAAGAGACCTGAACTGAAAGAAAAAATTAAGTTTAGAATGACACTTAAACATGCTTGATCCCAACTCTTCTCAATTATTTTCAAAATTGAAAAAGAATTACAATCCATACTTGCTCCAAATGAAAGACAACTGGAAGTATCCCATTCCCCCATCTCTGGAAAACGACCGAGTCTTTCCCTTTAAAATTAAAGGCATTTCAGGACGAGACAGTCTTTCTTACACCAAAGTCCTAATTGAAAGAACATGGCATGACCTGAAGCAAAATGTTAATTAAAACCGTTCTGCATTTCTTTTCCAAGCAAAGTCCTTTTGTCTGACTTTTATAGATTAATTTGACACACTCCCTTCCCTTGCCTGGAAAGTTCTGGGGTTTTTTGTTTATTCTGTACAAAGCATGAAATTATTGTCCTTAATTCTTTGTTCTTTCCAATTGCATGAAACTTAGCAACATTTTCAAACATATTTGTAAGATGATGAAGGCCAGAGCTGACATGAAAAACACATGAGTGTGTCCATTTACATGGAGCAAATCCATACTCAGTATACATGAAAACCAGCACTTTACTTTTTAGCTAATTAAATTAGCTAATTCATTTTTTTTGTCCTCAAAGCACTAAACTACCAATTAATGCAACACACCTCCGTGTTTCTGATGGAAAATCAATTGCAGAAACAGTACTGTTGTAAATCACTCCATCATCATCCAACACAAATACATATCTCTATTTGCATGTACAAGAAAGCTCATTTTATTTAGAAAGTCTTGAAAGAAAATTTACTCTAAATTTATTTTTCTACTACTCCTTCCACTCTTAGGCTATAGAGCCTATTTTCTCTACTTTCCAATTAAAATTAGCAAGTTTCTTACCCCAACTGTGGCAACACCACTGAAAATGAGATTCATTCTAATCCTGTATTCTAAATTCCCAGGTTCTAGCAGAAGGCTGACATCATTTAGAGTGCTGAACATTATCCCATCCAGAAAGTTCTCCTGTGTCTAATTTCAAGAACATTTTTAAACACACCAGCAGTTAAATTAAGCAAGCTGCATAAAGTGCAAAGAGATTTTTTTTTTCCCTGGAGGCCAACAACATGGTGGAATTTGGACAGACCATTTCACACTCAGTAAAACTTCTATTTCCTTTTAATGCATTGCCCATCAAAACAAGCACAGGCAGAAAAGACCAAGAAATTGAAGAACTAAACCCAGATTTTCAGAAAAACATTAAAAAAAAAAAACCCAAACAAACAAAAAACCAAAACCAAACCAAATTATAAATATGAATAAATACCATGGAGAAAAATCAGATGGCTGAAGAAAGAGGTTGCACCTTGTTGTTTCTATCCTTGCAGGAAGGGAGGGGAGGGAAGGGAAATTAAGTGTTTTTCTGTGGTGCAACCTGATCCCAGGTGACAGCAGTTACCTCCCAGGCTGTGCCTTTGGCTGAGCTGGGGAAGGCAGAAGAAAGAATCTGATAGTAAATCAGTGGGCAAAAATAAAAAGGAGTTGAGGGGACATTACGAAATTGCCATCTAGGAAAACTTTTGCTTGGAGAGTTTAACGTTTACCAAATGGATTCTCTTTGAAATACTTGTATATACTTCAATAGCCTTTAAACTGAAAGCTGTAAAATACTTACTGTGCTTACTCTGCTGGCCTGGAAATTGCAGTAGCTTGCATATTTTAAATAAAATTACATGGACTGTTATCTCTGAGGAATTAATTTCTCAGACATAATCTAAATAAGTGAAACTGGAGAAAATAACTAAACTACTTAAGAACGATTTGTTCCATGAATTGTCACCATGAATTCTGGTTCATCTATAGTTCACAGCCAAAAGGAATCCAGGGAAAAATATTTTCTGGGGCTATCTCATGTTTCAAATTCAGCTAAGAAAAATAAATGGATATTTAATTGAACACATCCCTTACAATTTCTCCCTTCATAACAATTTGAAAATCAATCATAATAATTCCACTTCAAATAGCATTCTGAATTGCAGGTATGTAAGCAAATAGTTGAAATCTAAATTAATACTGGAAACAATTTTAAGTCTACAAGTGACATAAGGAAACTTATAATTTAAAAGGAAAAATGACCATTTGTAATTTGTCCTGCAAAAATTGGAGTTGATCTCTTTCTCCCTCCTACCACATTGCCAAGAAGTAAAAACATAGCAAAAAATTATAAATATAAAAATAATTTTAAAGTGAGACCCTGTTACAAAAAGAGAGAATAACTATAAATTATTTCCCAAACTATCAGTATTACTATCTAGCATCAAATTACAACAGTCTTTTTACAAAACAAATCTGCAAACTTTGCTATTTTTCTGTAATTTATTGCAGCTAATTACATCTAAACAACAGACAGATTTTTTTGTTCTGAGTCAGGGAAATAGGTGGAAAAACACTTTAATTTTCAGAGAGAAAACTTATAAAATTAAATAGTTAATGTATATTTTGGGGGTATGACTTGTAAGATAATATGATGTAGGGTGATTTCTATGCTACATGGAAGGCTATACAGGGGAATAAATAAGCAATCCAACCAGTTGCACTCAGCAAATATAAGTGCAACAGAGAGGTGCCAGGCAGTACAGGAAGGTAACCCAGGGGTCAGCAGCAGCTCCCTGGAAGCCCTTTCGATCCTGTTAAATATCTCAGCTGAGCTCTGTCTGCAGCTTGGGAAACTTTAAAATGGCCTTCTCCCTTTCTCCTTAAAGCTCCTGAACCTTTACCCTGTGCAAGGACAAAATGCGGCTCCAATAAATGACACCCTAAGAGTGTATGAAGGGCAGAACAAGCATCCACCTCACCCAGTATAACTTCTCAGCCTCCAAGTAGAACCAATTTAGGGCATTTTCCAAGCTTCCCGTGGTTTTCCTTCTCAGTTACCCCAACAGGTATCTCTTCCAATTACCTGTTCAATTGCCCTTTAAATCCATGTTGTGGAAATAAAAGGAACACAGTTTTTGACAATGAATCCCACAGGTCTGCAAGCTGCTTATTTCATCTAGCCAAACATTTGTACAAAGCACAGCAATCTCTTTAAAGTGGGACTCAGTATAGTACCTTATCTCTGGGGCTGGGAGGTCAACAAACTGACAAGTGTTTTCACCTTGTAAACATCAATGACTTAAAAATTTGTTCCTTCTTTCAAGCTCTAATTGTCCCATTTCAATTGTGTTCTCCCATCCTTTTGCTCTGTTGTGACACCACACCTTCAAACTCAAAAAAAATTAATCCAGCCCAGTCCATCCTCTTCACTCTCATTACAAAGCACTTAAAAATTCACTTTTGCCATTAAGCTTTGTAGTTGCTTTTTTCTTTTTCTTTCTTCTTTTCTCCAAATCCCACATTTGGGTAATTTAAAAATCCTGCTGGCTTTACCTCCAAAAAACTCCAGACCTCTACCCCTGCAGCACTGTAAAACCTGATATCCAGAGTGCCATGAATACCATGAATATCCATCTCCACTGATGTAAATCCCTCATGTCTGCCTTTCTTAACATCAGTGATGCATGGCCCAGTACAAATGAAATAGAGCCACAAAAATGCTAGGAAGGGAGAACAGATAAACCACAGGAGCCACAGGGAGATCTGGATGTCAAACATAAAGAAAACTCCTATTCAGCCCAGATCCCCTGGGCTCACAGCGTGGCCAGCACAGATGGAATCTTCAGGGACTGTTGTTGCCAAGCTCTAGTAGGGACAACATAGGAAATTTTCAGAGGGGATGGCGATACAGTCAGATTTACAGAGATTCCTGACTCCAGGCTCTCCAGTTTCTTTAACCACCTGAAGGTGATTATTTATTTTTTTTTACCATTGTGTAGACTGTGTTTTGCCTTGAATTTGTTCATTGTCTGCTGAAAATTTCTCCCCAGAAAATCAGCCTAAGACTGATGATAACCAATGAAAAATCAGGTCCACGCTTTTCAAATTATACACTAGCATAGAAAAGTTCTATAAAGGAATGTAGTACATAACTTCAATAACAGCCACCTTTGCCAGTTTCACTTAAACCAAATTTTAACAGTAAAATATTTTATATTTTGCTTTCTCAGCAAAGGGCCACTTACTCTGTGCTGTGTGACATTCTACAAATGATTCATGCAGAGACTTACAGATTAAACTGCAAGCCAAGGTTTCAAAGCAAATCTTTTGCCATCTCCTCTTGTTAAACAGTATTTAAATTAAAATAAAATCAGCAAGTTTGTTGTAGGTGTATTTTTAATTGAGTCTCATTGGTTGCCTTCAGTTAGTGAGAGCCCATGGAATCACAGAGTGGTTTGGGTTGGAACCGACCTTTAAAGGTCATGTAGTACAAGCCCCTGCAATGAGCAGGGAGATCTTCAAGCAGATATGGTTGTTCAGAACCCCATCCAACCTGACCTTGAATGTTTCCAGGGATGGAGCATCTGCCACCCCTCTGGGCAACATGTGCCAGTATTTTACTATATTATTTTGTAAAACATTTCTTCCTTACATCTAGTCTAAATCTTTATTTTAAAGCAATTTCCCTTTTGTCCTACTGCAACAGGCCCTACTAAATGGTTCTCCCCATCTTTCTTATAAGGCCTCTTTAAGTACTGAAAGGCAACTACAAGGTCTCTGGAACCTTCCCTTCTCCAGGCTGACAATCCCATTTCTCTGAGCCTGTCTTCATAGGAAATTTGCTGAGGTTGCACTCAACCCCTCTGTCTGTGTCATTAAGGAAGACATAAATAGCACTGGTCCCATTATGGAGCCCTGAGGGACAGCACTTGTCACTGATGTCCCTGGTCAGGACTGTGAGCGGCTGTCCCTCTGGATGCAACAATCCAACAATTCCCCATCCACCTAATAGTTCTGACAATCCTTAAAATACCATGGCTCAGTAGTATCTGGTTTCTTCTAACTCCCAAAGGGAATCCTGAACTCATGAAATTTTAGACAAAAATCCTTCACCTTAAGAGCAGGATTAGAGATCCTTTGTTTAGTTTTTCTTCCTCCCTTAGCAACAGATTCAAGCAAGGGGTGTGAAGCAATTCTCTTGGACACTGAGTATAATTATAGCTAATCATTTCCTTCTTTCTCCTTGGAGCAACATACATTGACTTCACTTCAAGGTAGTTGCCTGACACAATTCAAATTTAATTACTCTTTCTGCCTGATAAACTAGGTCTATGAGCAAATATGTCTCATTTTCAAGTTTGGCTAGACAAGCAGAGTAATAAAGACTTTTCCACCCCTGGTGCAGCCTGTAACTATTGAAATCTTTCCTAAAACAGCCTTCTCAACCACTGAACTTTATCATAATAGCCCTGTTAAATAAAAAAAAAAAAATCTAATCACTGATAAAATTCTAAACTAATAAACTGACTGCCAATTGCAATGAATTCTCCTGTCAGAATTGCTTGATGTGCAACCAGAGCAGGTAACAACAATGTTGATGCTGTCTTTCAAATTAAGGTTTACAAGGCAAGGAGGAGAATGGTCATAGTCATTCTAAATAACATTCTTGTTTTTCCCCCATTGAGTAAAAGTTTCCAGTCTCTGAATGGTGGTAGTAGTCTAATTTGTACAATCACTGGATAAAAATATCCAGGCAGGAAATTCTGACAGGGTTGACTGTTTCTCACCTTGTTTTATCTGCTGAGACTCCCTGCCCAGACTCAAATTAATGCAGCATTATTAGAGAATAATTATTATTTTATTTTTTAACTCTCAATAACATCTCCAAAAGGGAATTTCTATACTTGAATTCATCTTTGGATAGCCCTTAGCAATGAGCAAAACACAGAGCTCTGCAGGACTTGGGGAGTCAGTTCCAATGCACCTCAAAAATACTCAGACTGTCTTCCAGAAGTAGGAAGCCAGTCAAAAGCAAGGGGCATCTCTAGGCCCATTTTAAAGCTGTTAGAAGGCAATTAAAATATTCTGATCATGGGCTGCCAAAGGACAAGCACAAACAGTTGCAACTCCCTGGGGAAAATACGTCAGAAGCAGCAGATTTCTCAGACACGAGGCCAAGAGCAGCATTTGACATACACACAACTGAGTCTGCAAGAGGAAGATGAAAGGAAGTATGAGAAACAGTTTATGCCCTGTAAAATCAGCAACCAAAACATGCTTTTCCTTGGGAGAGGTTTAACTCATGGCCACCAGCAGTTGTTCCCCTCTTCCTTGCTCAAACTGAGGTAGGTATCAGGCAGGTATCGAGCATGTGCTATTTGCCTTTTCTTTTAGTGAGGGCTAGAAGTGATTAGCATGTCTCTATTAATACAAATTTTCAGTGAAACTCACAAAAGTAAAGAAACAATTGGTGGTAACACAAAACAAATAAAAAAAATTTTGAAGACCCAAAAATGACCCTTCCAGCACAGTAAAAATAATAAAATTGACAAAAACATTTCAAATAAAATTAGCAATGTCAAATGAAGCAAACACTGCACATGAATGCTCCTGTATAGTGGGGGCCCTGTTTTGAGCTGGACATACTTCGTGCATCCCATTTTTTTTCTTTAATGAGTGAATTTTGCATCCAACTTTTCTAGGAAATTCCAAGCAGGAGTACAATAGGTTTGGATAAAGGATCAGTCTTGTTCATGCTCTGTTGCACCAGTGAAGGGTGGAATACTAGCACTGATTAGTTCAGCTTTCATGTGTACATGAATCACATTTAGCATAAAACCACCATGATCCTAAATGGAACTACCAAAGGAGGAATAAACACCATGAGTGAGGCTGTTACAATGTCTTTACAAGGACAGATAAATGATTGAAGTTTAGCTAGAATGCTTTGAATCAAGGCTGGCTGATGGCGAGAATGTATTTTCACCCACAGTATTGCCAAACCTAAGAGAGTGATCCCTGTTGTCAGCTTTCCCTGCAGCTGTCTCCATAATGATATTGTCTTTCTTAGTGATAGTGGTAAACCTAAAAGGAAAAATTCCTTTCTTATACACCACCTGATCTCTATCTTAGATTTTCATTCTTTCACAGCAGAAGATTGGCATGTATCCTGGGCATGCATGTAGAGTGCCACGGAAGACAGGAAAGCAAAATTATTGGAAAACATTTATATGAAAGAAAAATAATCCCAAATAGTTGATTTTAAAAGAGATCTGGAGAGATGTTATTGCTAGTCTTGGCTTGGCTTCAGTTTTATAATCTTACTGTGCTGAACCAAAACATTAATATCAAGCAGTGTCAAACCATGGACTCAAGGGGGATTCCAAATGCTATAGTGCCTCCATTCTACATGGAGAAGAGGAAAATTAGTATTACCAAACTCTATGCTATTTTTATAAGTACCTAAAAGTAGCTAAGGCTCAGATTTGTTAGTGAAAATAATTATATAAAAATGTATATGGAGATGGGTGGCAGAAAACTTTTCAGATAGACAGAGCTGATTCCAGAGTGTTCAACTGTTAGCTGTATCTTGTAAAAAAAAAGTAGTTTTAAAAGCTATGTTCTCTAACTTTTAAGAAAAATATAAGACCCACACAAAGTACCTTCATGCTCCTGAACTACTTGAGAAATAAAACCTAAGGACACATGAGCAATATATATTTTAGCTATAATGAAAGATAAGACAACTTTGTTTTCTGCAAAGCATATATATATATATATATATATATATATATATATATATATATATATATAAACAAATCTAGTGCTCTTTTCTGATTTTTGTAGTTTTAGAAAAATTTTCTTCTGCTGATACTGGTACGGTATACATTACCAAGAAAAGCAATAAGGTTGAACAAAGTAGCAGGTACACCAATTAAACTTCATGTTACTGCATAGACAAAACTATGAAAGCTCAAAATAGTTGAATTGCTTCATATCTAGCTCTTGTCAAATTAAGATATATTTGTATATATACACTCTGGAAAATCATCTCAATAAGCAATCTCAATAAACTTCTGAAACAGCTTTGTAGAATCACTTTAAACAGCCCAACACATATGTCTTTATCCTAATTTACTGCAGAAGTGTATTATGATAAACTGAATATATGTATTTTATTTCTGTACTTCAGTGTCACAGCATTAATCCCTATAATTGCATTTGGTTGAGTTCTAACATGGGAAAAAGATATCTGGCTTAGAAAAAAATGTGAATTTTAAAATAAACTGTCCTTTGAACAATGCATTTTCAATCAACATACCCCAAGTTAAAGCACATACTCTGAGAATGTTGAATTAAGGTATGAGGAAATACTACTTGAATCTGCCTGTAGACCTCAGATGGTCTTAATTACTACACTATTTGTTGATGTGTAAGACTTTAAATTATTCTGTTAACCAGAAAGAAAAAAGAGAAAGGACATTCTATTGTGCATTTGTAAATGTCAGCTTTTGAAATAAAGAACCCATATTTCTGAATTTCAGCTTGTTTTTCACTCCAGTTTGAAAACGATGAAACAATTCAAGATTTATAACAGCAGCTGTGCGAGTCACAAAAGCACAGAAGTGTCACTGGGAGTACATGAAATCTCTAACTTTGCCTCAAATTTTGCCTTCAAAACAGCTGAATGTTATTTGCCTAAGGTTTCTCAAGATTGGACATTGCAGCTGATGTCAGGCATAGAACGTGTCAAGCAAAAATCTCTCTCAGAAATTTATGAACAGATTCATCACTCAGTAAGAATAAGTTAGAAAGACTACAATGTTCATGGCAAACTGATAATCCATTTTAATGGAAATTTCAAAGGTATAAATCACACAGTATCGTCCAGAAATGTAATTTGTTACCTCATGACTCCAGCACCTGGAAGGAGTCATGTTACACCATCTTCTTCTGCTTCTTTCCTTTTTTTCATCGAAGCAATATAAAATCAATGATCATGTGAGGACAAACAAAAAAAGCACATTTATTGTGTTCTCAAAATTGGCAGTGTTTCATGTAATTTCATGTGCTTCATGAGACTATATATTCATGAGGCCTTACAATCTTCAGCATTTTTATCCTATCCTAGAAATACCTTCTGATTTGTTCCACAAAACACCTTTTTTCCTGCAGTGCATTCCTCTTTCTCCTATGTCAACGTGTACATCATGCTGTAAAAGCACAGTTACTTGAAATCAATAATGGATCCATTTATAGTCAATACCTAAGAGCATAAAACCAAAGAACCACCATAGGCAAAGAACAGTGTGAGTGGATGGTAGAAAAGCAGCCAGCCACTTCTGGACCATCAGGTAGGATACAAGGAAGAGAAGGCAATAAAAGGTTCAATGTCCATGTTCATGGCTGATGTGAAAGAAAACAAGCCTAAAACAAAACAAAGAAAAGTCCCAGGGGTCCCTTAGGGCTGCAGGAAGAATTCTGCTTTCTATTATCCAATCAATATTTGGCATCAATGAAAGTAACCCCATGAATACAGAAACCAGCTCCAGCTTATGCAATTTTCCAGCTCTCTTCTCTTTCAAGAAGTAAATATGGCAATTGGACATAGAGGTTTTTGTTGTGTTAAGCATTTGTATTTTAAAATACTTCCATACATGAGAATAGCAAATGATATACAGTAATTGATTCTGCAAAAACAGCCTTTTATCCTGTGAACCATTATTGTATATAAACCATTATTGTATATAAACCATTATTGATTTTCTTAATTCTGTAACAATTACTTTCACAATGATGTCTAACAACAATTGATTTATAATTTATCAACAACTAAACTAGAGGCTTTCAAATTAGTGCTACATTGGTTAGATTAATGCAAACCACATGGTAATGTGATGATTTACTCATTAAATTACTACAGCCAGGTTTCTCATGGAAATACACCAGCATTTCTACTAATGAATTCCAAATTAATTTCCCACCATCATTGAACTTACAGTTTATTTTCCCCATTAAAGTTTCTTCCAGTAAGTGTCTAGACAGTTTCAGAAAAGCAAAATAAAAGTAGAGGGAGTGGAGACACAGCTAGCCAGCATTTGGTTCTTTATTTAGGGATCCTTTCTTCCTGTGATCAGAGCTGCCAAATCTCATATTTTCATCCAGATTTATAAAATTCCTCCCACAAACACTACAGTTTTCACAGTCAAATGCATACCCAGGAGCATCCTCTTTCATTTGAAATTCAAGTCCTCTTCAGCAAACTGAAGTTTGAAACCAGAAGAAAACAAAAAAAAGGCAAACTGTAGACTTTAATGAGGAGAGGTAAAGGTCTTAATACTTCTGCAAGATCATTGATTGGGATAGACATGGATTAGTACACAGGTAACAAAGTATGCAATCCCAGCATAAAACCAGATGCAGCTGCAGTAGAATTAGGAATCCACTAAACACTATACATATTTATATTAATGTGACACACTAAAAACTGCTGAATTGCAAAAGTCATGGGTGGTAAATGAGAAAACCACAAGATAAGGAAGAGAGGGAGAATAAGATGTGCAAGAGATAAAAAAGTGCATTGATTTATGAGAACAAAGACATAATTTACTGAAAGTTATCTGTGCAAGTTTCAGCAGCTTACAACCATCCTCAGGAACTGGCACTTAAATAGCAAAAACTTTCAGGTCTTCTATATCTTGGCCATAAGAAACACACTCTTAACTAAAGAAATCATTAATTCAAACAGAAATGTATTTTTCTTCTGCATAAGCCAGGCCTCCTTTTGTTTGTAATTATTTCCTGAACAATGCCTTCCCTGTTCCATTTTCTTGATTCTGAAATAAAATCATATTTGTGTCTGACTTGTAACCGAGTATGAATCAACAGCAGGAGCAGAGTTGGAAATGTTATTTGCACTGGGTTCCTATCTTAGGTTGCAAGCTTAGTATCACCAATATTGTGTAAGATCCTGCACAACACTTGAACTTCCTTTTGAAGTCAAAATACTTCTGCTCCTGCCAAGACTGGAATTGCTACATACCTGATCTCCTATGAGTCCACATCGGTATGCCAGCTTACAGGACAGGAATGAACATTACCTATGAACATGTACAAATTATAGACCTTCATGGTATCAAAACTTCCTGGACATTCTGGCCCAGACTCTTCCTCCCATAAATAGTGCAGCTCTTTTACTGTGTTTTAAGTTCTTCAGTGGGCAAAGTTACTATTCCAGGCTGAAGCAGTCCCAGCAATTTCAGCTCAGCTACAGCCCAGAAGGAGAAGGCTATTGTAGGATGAGGTATTCCTAAGTGATACTAATCCACTAGGCTGAGAAAAATAGGACTGCAATTTTTTTTGGTCTTATATACAGGTATTACACATGTAACCAAATTTAATTTTCTTTAAAATAGCACCTTTGCTACCTCAAAGTAACAAAGACATTAAACCAGTATATGGGGGCAGGTTCCTCACTATTTCCACAAATAAGTGGTGCTAGCCAAGTATTCTTAACAGACACCAAAAAGGTTAAAAGACTAGGATAATATTTTTAGGATAGAAAAGCATACTGGGATTTCAGGCTTTGAGAAAGCACTAAACTTCACCAACTAAACCTTTTGCCTTTCAAACACTAAAGGAATAAAAGAACTGCAAGTAACCTCTTATATTCACTCAAACTAATGTAATAAGTTGAGATACGTCTCAGAGAATTGTGTTCCTTCTTAATTTCAGATTCTTATTGTTCAGAAACACATGGTCTTGTGTCAGAGAAAGTCCTGCCTGAACTGTATTCCCAGCTATGTCTGATAGAGATGAACCAAATTACTGTCCCCATGTACCCACTTTTTTATCTTCCTATTTTATTCTTGTCTATTTAAACTGTGAACTCTCCTTTGCAATGGCTCCCATTCTTCCAGTGGGTTCATATAGCAGCAGCAGAACACAGTGTGAACCTAATCTGAGTATCCTTTATTAGAATACTAAACATTGTTTAAAAGCACTTCAAACAACGCCTCTTAGAACAGATGAATATTTATGATAAGGACAGAGAACTCTGTAGGAGACCTGATGAAGCACTGTGCTTGTTCATTTCGAAGGGCTCAGAGCAAACTGATTTGAGTCACCATTTGAAATTGTTCAGTACTTGCAGTGGTACTGCTTTGTCTAATAATTTCAAAAGCTGCTCATTAGCCCAGCTTTGTATGAAATGTCAGATTTCTGTCATGAGTACAGAAGATAAACACTGGAACATTTTAGGAAGTTGAATGACAATTAATGCCATATAGAGTGTTCTAAAACCAAAACAGAATTTAGAATTTAGCCACAACAGAGATCACAGTAGACTTTTACACAGTACTTCCAAAAGTTATGCAAATTTCTCTCATTTTTTTAAACACTTAAGGTGCCATATGTTGCTTGTATGACCTTCTCAGAGATCTATCAACACACATGTCCTCACAAAGGCAGAAAACAGCTTTTTGTAAAGATGAAAAGATGAAGCTTTCAGCCAAGGGTGAAACTCCTCATGGTTCCATAGTTTCCATGGACATAAAAAACAATTATACCATAAAAAAAGTTATTCTAATTTTATTTTACTTAACAAGATGCAAGTAATCAGTGACACTGTTTAAAGGTGTTGTTCAGCACAATAAACATGATTTTTTAATTTTTGTTTTGGTTGGTTGGGTTTTAGTCTGAGAAGTAGAAACTGGTTATATCTGTGGTAAAAAGTGAAACATGAGAAAATGTTACCAAAATCCTAAAATACCATTAAACTAACTTTTTAACCTCTAAGTAAATCTTTACCACAATAACAATTTTATTTTCCAATTGTAGGCATGACTAAAAACAAGCTTTACAAGAAATCCTAAATGAAGCAGAGTAAAAATTACCATTGGGCAGGTCTTTCCTGCATTATCACCAATAAGAATATGTAATGAGAACTTAATTGTGGATTTTCACCAGATTTGTGAATTCACTGGTTTTCTCTTCTATGACTGCTGTGACCCCCCCAAAAATACGTTCAGAGGAAGATTTCAACACCATGAATAAAACTTTTGATTATCCTTACATCTCAATTAAAAAATTCTTCTAGCCCCCATTCTTAGAGAAATTCATAGAAAGTACCAAATATTCTTAAAGATCTGGCCTTTATTTTCTTCAGAATCTCAGTCTCACTGAAAGTCTTCAGTGCCTCTGGTATTTCCCCCCCACCAAAAAAAAAACAACAAAAACCAAACAAATCTCAGTACATTTAGCTGAGACACTCAGAGATATTCTAAAGAAACAATAAGGATTATACTTAAATTACTTTGGTCTTCAAAGATGCTCTGTGTAAAAAGCAATCTTTTTATACTCACTTTAGCCAAATGTACCATCATAAGTTATTAGCCAGAATTAGTGAAGACAGTGGTGAATGCATACAGTATAAACACATAACCTGGGTGAAATTTATACTTAATAATCAGAATAAAGTCTTTTCTAATACTTTATCTTGGTAAATCCTCATCCACAAATTGCCTCAGTATTCCTAATGCAAGTATTTAAAATTTCTTCTCCTTCTTTTGGACACAGATTATTTGAACTAGAATTGTTTTTTACAGGCTATGGCCAAATAATTACAATGTTTAATATAAAGAATTTTATCAAACCTCAGTTAAGTTGCATAGTTCTAATTTCCCCCCAGCCCTTCTCCCCCCATTCCTGCTTTCAGAGTAGAAGTTTAAAGTAGGGAAAAAATAGAAATAGGAAGAAAATTCAGTTTTGTAAATTGTTATTAATCATTTCAAAGAGGAAGAAGCTAGTATGGAAGTGATCTCACATGATAAAGGAGGTAGGCAGGTTCTGGTAGAAGGGTGCACTTGTTTGTGCAGCAAAAGGTTGCTTCTCCTTTTCTCATCCCACTTCCCTGGTCACAAGCCTATTTAGGCCTGCAGCAAAATGAATCTTGGAGAACTTCTCTCACTGTATTGGATACAACTCTTTTCATAAGCTAAAGTTGCTTTTTTTCTCTGAACTTCTGAAGTTGCTGGTCCTGCTGCCAATAAAACAAGAATATAATGAAAGCTCTCTAGAGATGTTAGAGAGCTAGGAGCTCCAGGGACAAAGAAGGAAGCTCTGTTGCTATTTTACAGAAAGAAAAACAGTGGTATGGAGAGTGAAGCTTCCCAAAAAGCAATTAGCCAGCGGTAAAATTGGAAACTGTGAAGCAAATTCACATGTTAAACAAATGTTGTAAAAACTAGAGTAAAATAGAGACAAAGATAATCTCTTCCCCAGTTCTAAACATTTTAAATAATATAGAGATTCTGGGTAAATCTGCAGCATAACTCCAATGTCTTCAGACATTTCAGTAACTCATCACTTTTATGGTAGCTCTGCTAGTTCAGATCACTCCTAATGTCCCGCATTCCTCTCGTGATGTTGAATTGGCTATTGTAGTAGTCTAAACAAAACATTCTTGTAGTCGCCTTCCTTGGCTTACAGCCCCATCATTTATTACGCTATAGTGAGCAGTGTTAGGAAGGTAAACAGCTCAGCTTAATCCTGTCTTGTTTAAATTGGCCCTCGAAATGGTCAGCACTTAAAAATTTAGCACTTAGTACTTAATGCAATATTTTAGTACTTAATGCAATATTTTATTCTATGGACCTTATCTCTACAAACTCCTTGATTTATATAGCGAGCTGAAACTGATGAGATATGTTTTCTAAGGGCTAACATAGCATTCTTGCAGAAAGAGAGCAGTAAATTTGGCTGACAAATCGATGTTTTACAGGCCTGACACACCAGACTGACTTCTTGAATGGCCCCACAAAACTACCTGTCAGCTGACTCCCAAAAGGCCTTCAAAAGGAGGGGTGGCTCAGCCACTCAAAACACGGCATTCCCAGTTCCCAGGCAGTCTCTCCCACATGTGCTGGAAGCATCACACGTTCAGCATCAACAGCTGAATTTTTGGTGAGATGAAGTCTCAGCTGTTTGCAAGCCTGAGCCAGGAAATACTCTTTGTCTTCTCTGCACCCAAAGGGGTTCAAGGGTTGGCCACAGCAAAGACTTGTCTAGCCTGGATTTGTCTGGGATGAGAAGGAAATTCAACAAACGAGGGAAATGTTGAGGTAGAGAAGTGGGAGAGCTGGTTTGTGAATGTCAGTCTCTTGCAGGATTTGTGGTTCCTCTTGGCTGACTTCAGCTCTCAGGAGAAGAGGGGTCGGGGGCATTGGCGGTGAAGGCTGGATTCCAGGAGAAGGATTACAATTTACCTCCCAACTAGACTGGAGAGTAGCCAATGCAGCGCTGCATCTGACTCTTTCATGTTGAGAAGACCATGGGAGAATAATCCTGAGTTTTCTGGTGTTGAAACTTAAAGCCACAGAGATTTTTTGGTTTTCATTTTGCATTGTTTCCCAGAGTCAATACATAGTCACAGAATAATATAGGTTGGAATGGAAGTCTAGATGTTAAACCCACACAAACCCAACCCCATATGAAGTTCTCGCAGGAGTAATCCTTCTCCAGAATGCTCCTTCCTTTGACAGTCCCAGTTCACTGCAGCTCTAGGCTCTGCCTCTGCCTGCAACCCCAGGCATTGACTGAGCCACACGGAAAGCCCCACAGCCCTCCTCTGTAAGAAAAATTCCCGTAGAGAAAACTCTGCTTGTAGACTGCCTATTTCTTTGGCAGCACCTTTCCATTCCCACTTCATCTACAGCTCTACACTTGGTCTTTCACCTAATCCCAGCCTTAGGCATGTGCAGGTGCTGGGTCTTAGCCCAAATTCCACAATGTAGTCTTGCATGAAGAAGTTCCCAGAGGGTAACTTTTTTTGGCAGCTTGTCCCCTTCTTTATCAATTACATTTCATTTATCAATTACATTTCATATTACAATTACAATTCATTTACAGCCAGACTGAGTCTACCTGCAGCCCTAAACCTTCTCTCTCCTCAGTTCACCACCATAATCCTAGGCATTTGCATAGACTAAACCTTAGATCAAGCCACATGTAGGTCTAGTTTCACATGAAGTCCTTGGAAGACAGTGCTTTTGGCATCCCTATTCCAAATGATCCCAGAACTTAGTCTCTCTGCCACCCACAATCCTGAACATAACTCTTGATTTAAGGGCTCAGGGTACAGTCTGGGTCTCAGCCCAAGGTCCTTATCTCCACCTCTGATGATGAATTTCTGCAGGGAGAAGTCTTTCTGCAGACTGTTCTTCCCTTTGGCAGATTTATTGCAGTCCCACCCCAATTGGAATGGTAGGCTTTGTTTCTCTGCCAACCCTAATCCTAAACCTAATCTTTGGAATTGGCTTAATTTTAGCCAGACACCCACCTCCAGCTCAGTCTCACATGAAGAAGTCCTCATGAGATGACTTTGGCAGCATCCCCTTCCTTTGTTAGTCCCTTACGACTTGAAGCAAGACCACATACACACTTATCAAATTTACTTCAGTCACGGTTTGAAATGAACTTGATGGGATATTTTAAGAAAGTTCAACCAATCCCATTTCACCATTTATGATTTAGCAGGGTGTTAATCCCACATTTGTTCAGGGGAT
The DNA here is from genome assembly GCF_001522545.3 of Parus major. Lineage (NCBI taxonomy): Eukaryota > Metazoa > Chordata > Aves > Passeriformes > Paridae > Parus > Parus major. The sequence continues at coordinate 11,829,344 of NC_031771.1, read as the reverse complement.
TGCCAAAGTTCCAAGGAGGTTACTATACTCTTACTAGTCCCTTAAACACCAGCTTCTGCTTAAATAGTGCCAGAGAGAAGTATTTTTCCCTAGTAAAGATGGTCACTTTTCCAACACTTGAGGTGTCTAAAGTGAGCAGAAAGAACCTTATCACAAAAATTAAAAGACAATTCTACAGGAGGAGCAGAATCACCTACTCCTGTCTTTATCTCAGATCTTTAAATGACAGATGGTTGTAGCAATGCATCTGAACAATTTAGGGCATAGTGTGCCCCAGCCAAACTGTCTGTACAATTTCTTATCAGACCCTCTAGAATCACTCAAGGTTGCTGAGACATAAACTGTTCTAAAATAAGAAAGAAAAAGCTGAGAAGCAAGAGAACGAGACCACAAGACCCTGATAACAAAGGATAGTTTAACACCTAGACTGTGACCAATCACAAAACCTCAAGAGCACGTGCTCAGTGCATGGGCAGTATGGAAGCACCAATCAAGTAGCACGTGATCGTGTGAACAGCAGTTTTAGAATCTATAAATAAGTGCACAATGTTGCTATATTTTATATATTAGTAAAGGCCTGTCTGCACAAACCAGTCTTTGAAATAAGTCATGATACTAAAGGCTAAAGTCCTTGAAACCTTCCTGCAGAAGAGAGAGTAAAGCAAAACAATATCCTTGTGTACAGGAGAAAAAATGTAAACCTGTGTGTATTAGCCAATGGTAACTTACTTAGCCCATGGACCCTGTAGAACTCTATAAAAGGTGAGCTAAAGATAGAAATAAACGGCGTTCACGATTACTTCTGTGAAGAGTGGTGAAAAAGCTGGTGGTCTCTCAATAGCACAATGCAAACAATAAACAGCTTCTGCAAAATCATATTGGTTCATTAATCAGAAGTCCCAAGCTCCTACAGATGGTTTTGGTTTTGAATACAACTGGGATCAGACCACTGAAGGTCTTCAAAAAGAAGGATGAGACTTCAGCCTTGCCCAGTAGCTTTTGTCATAGAGATCTGGAAAGTCAGTGGAGGCAAACATGAATCAACATCAATTAACACAATCTATTCACTTTTTCCAGTAATTTGACGATAAATTCAATGTTTTCCAAATGGAAAAAACACCTCTGTTTGGCTTCTGAAGGAGAGATGTTTTGAGGTCAAGATTTTCAGCACTATTTGTTAAGAGCTTTACAGTCTTTGGAGAAAAGCAAAGCCCAGCCTTTGTCAATGCCAACTATTTTGTTTATCTTTGCATTCTTTTTCACTGTATCTTTTTCAGAAAATGTTTTGGGTCACAGGGGACAGGCAGTGGTAGAGTTAGGTAGATGATTTTCTTGTTTTCATAAACAACACAGTGGGGGATTTAATTTATCCAAAATGTTGCCTAAGGGTTAAAATTAAATTGGATACAATCACTAAACTATATATTTTAAATCATGTTACTTGAAAATTACTAAATACCAAAGAAATGCTGTCATTATCTCAGAAGATAAATCTCATGTGTAAATAAATAGCACTTGAACAGAAAAATATTTATTTGGAATTTTTAGGATTAAGCGTAAACTGAAAACTCAATATACAAATAATGAAGGTAATTGAAATCCAAGTGTTACCCTACATACAAACAGTATAAATAGCTGTTGCTCTCTGCGTTTCAACAGAAATAAAATGAAGCTCTTGAATCTAAATATCCTGGCTCTCAGTATATTCCACTGTAAATAATGTTTCAGATCTCATCGTTTGGGCATTTATAACATGTACAAAATCAAAGCACTTTAGTAGCTCATGGCTTTCCAGATTTTGCATAGAAAGGAAACAGTTGCTCCTTGAAGAATTCCACTACTTCCCAGAAAAAACAAAAAATGTGTAAATAAAAGTGCTTTCAGGAAGACCCATCAACACTGGACAGCAACTACCACTTCTATTGCTTGGTTGAAGGTATATGACCACTCTTATGGCAATAGGGATATCTGAGAAAAGTGGCTGGTATTGGGGGGCCAGAAGATTGTTTCATTAATTTTAACATAAAAGCATCATTTTATGTTAAATGACATATTGATTCATAATTTAATTTCTAATGGTGTTCCAGAAGTTCCAGGGCTACCTGATTTAGCAGACTCCATGGCAGCCAGCCCATGATAAAAACTGCCCTGAACCAAACATTCCCAACCCCGTGTCTGGTTCCAGAGGCAGTGGGCAGGGCTGGCTGAGCAGAAGGCTCTGTTTACCCACTACTCCCCCTTCCAGGACCTAGATTAGGTATCTCCACTGGATACTGTTTGTGTCAATCTTGAAACTTTTGTACTGTCTCCTTCTTAAAGAACTTTTGCAATGATTGATACAGACACACTCAAATTACTTATGCCTACACAATCACTATAATTGAATTTCCACATAATTTATATTGGTAATAAATTCTTCTATGTGCTGCCTAAGCAATTTTAAGCCATACAAACGTATCCCTCCCCAGGTTGTTCTGGGATTTTCAACCTGGTTTCATTTCTGGTGCATGCAATTTCTATTTAGTGCTCAGACTAACCAGAGAAGACTAAACAGACTCTTGTGTTTAGACAAGTATGATAAATATATTCTTAATTTCCAACTGGTCAAGAGCAGAAGTACAGTGAAAAATGGAAAAATATTTTAAAACTTAAGATTATGGGAAGCATCACATAGCTCAAGGATGTCATACTAAATATTGAATGCGGTAAGTAAAACTAAGAATAGTTCATGCATGATCCATATGCTGAAATCTAATGTAATAAATATTTGTCCAAAACTTTTGAATAATGAAAATATTCAAAAAATTAATTACTCACTTCAAGAGAGTTTCCATCTATAAAAATCACAGCTAAATTCAGAAAGAAAGGTCACTGCAATTAATGGGATTGATTCTAGTAAAGGTTAATGTCTGTTTCTTCCCAGTCTTGCCTAGGTCAGAATTTACTGGAAAAATATATATTTCATTCAAAAACTTTAATTCCACAGCAAGATATATTTTATACTGTATTCCTCTCTTGCAGTCAAAACTGGTCTCCTTGTCACTGAAACCTCCCAGTGTGCATCAAATTCACAGCTACTGTACAAGTGTTTCAATATTCCTGAGTTCAAACACTCATCCAGCTCTCAATTGTTCCACTTAAGATTTTTTAGCAATATTTTGCTAATTAGTTTTAAGCTAATTAATGCTGTGTATTGGCCCCTCTCTGTGTGCCCTGGAGCAACTGTTGTGCTACTTTAGTACAGAGAGTGTTTTGCTACTCATTTTGTTTCCTTCCTGGCACCATGATGGATGCTGGGAGAAAGGCCTGAGCCTCTGGTGCTTCCCTGCAGAGTTTAAATCTCTACTGCAAACTTTAGGCTGCAGCCCAGTTTGAATTGAGAAAAACACTCTGAATCGTTGGCAGGTTTGGGAAAGCTTGTTTCTGTCACACAGTAAGGGACTATTTTTGTTGAATCTTGAAAGGAAAACTTTCCTGTTCCCAGTGGCTTGCTACAGGATACTGAGCACTCATGTCAGGATACTCATTTTTCAACACTTTAAAACTGCAAATTATGTCTGAAAATATAGAATGCAATTAAGGTGAATATTCCAGTCTCTTGCTGCTAGTCACTGTTTCTAGCAATTGTCATCACCTGTGACATAAGAAACAGCATGGGAGTCCAGTGGCAGAGGTTGCATATCAGCTTTCACCCTGTCAGGAGAAATTTAATATTTAAAGATGCGGTCTGAATACTGATTCTGGAATGAGTACAATGCAATGAAGAATCAGGCCCTTAATATTTAATTTAACATTCAACATTTAAATGCAAAGCCCCTTCTTCTGACTGGATCAGAACAAGAGAGTTTTTGGTTCTGGAGTCATATAGCTGGAATTTCAGATGTCACTCAGATATTACCCTTTTGGTTTTTGCTCGCCTGAGTATCAGACTCAGAAAATATCAGTAATCACCTCTAACTGGGTTCCTGGGCTAGACACTGGAGATGGCAGAGCAGGTTCTGCAATTCTCCTGCCACTCTCACAAAAGCAGGGATACAGCTGTCTAGTGTAGGGCTCCACATTTACCAGGATGGCATTGGCTAAGGAAGGAAAAAGACCAGCAGGAGATGGGTAACAGTTAATAGATACACCAGAAGTCTCTCATGGACTGCCCATAAAGGATCCTTTGGGTTAGCCTGGCACTCACAGAGCTGAATTCCCCTCAAACATTATACTTGGTTCTGTACACGTTCACTTGTATTGTTCCTTCACACTTCAATTGCACTTCAAAAGTTTTATGCTAAAATACAATTGGTAAGTGATGAAAATGACTGCTGGGGTACACTGGTGTCAAGAAGGATTGCACAAACCCATCAACACTACCTCTGTTCCTAGGCATAGATTTCCATTTCACAGCTCCAGGAAAAAATATCAAATGGAGACCGTATGGGCTTCCCTGTCTCTCACATGTTTCATCATGGAGGAGCTGTCTCACTCAGCATGGCCTCATCTCTGGAGAGCATTCCTGTCATCAGTCCCCAAGAGCTTGGGCTTGGCAGCCAGCAGAGCAAAGGTCACCCCTCTGCTTTCGCTCCGCTCTAATATTTTGTGTGCTGTTTGTTGCTATGTATCTGGGCAAGGCAGCACAGCCCTGCTCCCACGCATGGATAGTAGTCCTGCAACTCCAGCCTGTGCACATTTCACCTTAGTCACTGGCTAGAAACAAAACCATGACCCTAGAACAGTGGATAATACACATTCTCTTTGTGTTACTGCATATCCCCTCTGAATTTCAATATTTGTACTGTAATGTGAGAAACATACAGTAAAAACCAACACAATCACTTCAAATCGCATTCTTTGTACATCTGAAATAATGTCAGAGCACATCATTCAGTTCTGCAGGCTGTTACTGTTTCAATAGTGCACATCCACAGAGGAAGGTCTCACCGGCAGTGGAGAGTTAAGACTGGTTTGAATCCATCAGATAGTAGTAATTTTACTAGAACCCAGTGATAACATAACTTACCTACAATTAAAACAAACAAAGCTTTGTGAGACTAAGAATAGAGAAATGGTGAGTAACAAAATTAACTTTTAAAGCATTTTTACCTCTCAACATTCACCTTTGAATGCCATTTTTATTCTAGGATCTGAAGCCAGCAGAATAATGGCAAACACCCTATGCTTACTTGCATGACACTGTAGCTGTAAACTGAGACCCTAAAAGAGGGACCCACAACCATTCTTAATCCCATGGAAAATGGAATGGTCTGAACAGGGAGAGGAAAAGAGAAAATACACTTTAGCACTGAAGAAAGAATGGCTCAGTGACCGGATATGTAGCAATTAATAGGTGATCCAAGATTTGAACTTGATGACAGTAAATTTCATGTCACAGACACAGGATTTCTCCTATAGCAGAAAAAAGGCACTGAAGAGAGCACTAGCCACAATTACACATGGACTTAGAGGATAAGAAATACTTGTAGGAAGGAAAACAAGGAGAGGAATTACATTATAAAAGCAGAAGAGGAGAAAGCAGAACAGAGGAAAAGGCATCAGGCTATGCAAATCATCCTGAAGAGCAAATGAACAGTTCTCAAACTGAAGATGCTCTTCAAGCACGAGAAAGCAGAAACCTGTTAAGCCATCTGTAGGCAAGAACATTACTCTAACAATGAAGTGACTGTTATTGCTAGGGCTGTATGTGAAATAAATTACTTCTGAATTTTCCCTGGATGAGTATTTAGAAACTCAGTTTTTGCAAGAGTTGCTGCATCCTTCCCATATATATTTCTAGGTTGGTTTTGAACAAATACAGTTTTAGATCTTCATTCCTAATACTTGAGAGTTTCCTGCTCTGACCATAGTTCATACTACTGATGGGATTTCCACACATCATCATCCTTCCCACCCCTCCACCCCCCCCAGGCACGTTGCCTGAAGTTGGTTTTTTCCCTTTAGGTCATATATTTATGGTTTCCTCTCCAAAAGGAATTATAATTCATCACAGGTATTGGCATTGTTCTTCAGCAATTGGCTTGGCGGGTTTTTTTTTTTTTTTTTTTTTTTTTTTGGTTGGACAAGCTCAGGAATAGTTATCTTCGAATCATATTTATTAAAATTGTATAATGGAAGTAATTTGCATTCCTGTTATGTCTTTCATTTAACTGATCCAGCAACAGACCCTCTAGGAACAGGTGAATTCTTTAAACACTCCTTAAGGTAATGTGGATTTGCAGAAACCTCTTGCCTGAGACAAAGAAAGTCAAAGATCTGGCAAAACCAATAATTTTCAACCAAAAAAGCTGTAAGAAAACTTAGTTCTATAGCCTACTTAATTCATTCAAACTAATGCAAAGGGGAATTCTGGGGGCTGTCATTTATCATTTGGTTTCTTTTCCAGAATACACAAACGTGTCAACTGAACAGAAGTAGATATGCCACAGAGAGGCTGACAAAATTTGTATTTGTCCTGGTACAGGGTATCAGAGCTAAAATGCCTAATTAAAAAAAATAAATCTCCAATGCCATATTTCTAGCACAATAATCCTATTAGATTGCTTAGACCTGATTAGGACAGGCTCCAAACACTGGAGGATAAATGTCTAATATAATAATAATAACAGAGGATAAAGTTTAAAATATATTTGCACCCAGTTTAGGACAATGCATCCAGTTTGAGATTCACCTTCTTTTTCCTGTTTGTATTGTCCACTTAATCATTTCTTTTCATCCTGGCTACAGCTTGGTTAATTTTCTTCTTAGTAGCTGCTACAGTGCTGTGGTTTGGATTCAGCATGAGAAGATTTTTGATAACACACTGATGTTTTGGTCATTGCTAAGTAGTGCTTACCTAAGATGAGTCTTTTTCAGTGCTCTGTCAGTGAGGAAGCACAAGAGGGAGGGAAGCTGGGAGGCAGCATGGCCAGGACAGCTGACCCAAATTGGCCAAAGGGATATTCCATACCATAGAACATCATTCCCAGTATGTAAACTGGGAAGGTGCAGATCACTGCTCAGGGATGGGCACTGGTCAGCATGTGGTAAGCAATTATATCCCTTGTTTCTCTTCAGTTTTATTCCTCTCTATTTTTGTCATCTTCCTTTTCCTTACAATTATTATTGTTATCTTTTACTTTATTTCCCTCTCATTTTCAAACACAATGCATTTAAATATGTTCTAGTCATTTACTTGTTATTCTGGACAACAAAGGACAAATGAGTAAAAGCTTTAACAACCAGAAACTATTGACCCGGTCAAGATGCAAGAGAATTCAAGATGTAGAAAACAATCCTGGGATTCATTCATTCTCTGAATCCATGAAACCTTAAAATGAAATTTGGTCACCCAGAGCATAAAACCAGTAAGGACACACCATCCATAAGGTTGTTACTCTAAAGGACAGTGTAATTAGATCTCTCTGAATCATCTTCCAATGACCTGCCATTGAACTAATAAGTTTAAAATGAACTCTGCCCCTTAAAAAAGTTGTGAAAGCAAAAGCTTTAAGAAAGACATAAACAAACAATTTTTTAATTCCTTAATGTCCTCTCCCAAGACGTATTTATCCTGAGCAGGTTGTTGCAGGGGTAAAACTTTCCTGAAATTACTGACTGTACCATCACTTAGGTTTAGAGGAGAGGTAATATGGCAGCATTCATGGCAACAACAGCTACAACACTGAAACTGTTGTATAGGAAGTGTTTACAACTTGTACAGCAGGAAAACTTTGCTATGAATAAACAATAAAAATTCCCAAGTGGTATAAAAAATTGTTATTGAAGAAAAATGCCAGATCTTTTACCAATAAAGTGTAGAGTACTGAAAATAAACAGCTGTTGTTGGAAATTCATATTATCTTGAAAGTTAGAGATCAAGAACTGAATAATTTATGTATAAATACAGAATAATTAATATTAATTGGCAATTATTAGGCATCTATAAAATAAATTATAACTATATGATAGATTAATTAAATCAAATAATTACATATTTAAATAATAGATTATAAATGAAATAATTATAAAACAATCCATTTTTTAATGGCTTTAAAACAAAGACCTAGATAATGAATTCCAGGATGTTGTGAATTCAACAGGTATTTAAAAGCTGCACTTGACCTTCACTCCCATGTCTTCAGAGATACACTGAAATGTAGCTGTAGCTGACAGATTCTCTAAACTTATTTTTGTTTGGAGAGGTCTCTAAAGTAAGTTGCAGTGTGGTGTTGAGATTAACTATGTGGGCAGACACACAACAGCATGGCTTTTTTGTGGTTTACAGCAAGCCAACAATACCAAAGTTATCAAGAGTAATGTAGGCACCTTAAGCTATTTGTCCAGGCCCTTTTGTGACATCTGAAAAAACTTAATAAGACAGATTTTTAAAAAGGAAATGAGAGTTGTTGCAACAGATAAAAAAAACCCAAAAAACCCCAAAGCATTAGCATCTTGGTTCAATTTCTGCCTCGAATTTGACACTTAATTGCCTACTAATTCCAAAGGGACATCTTAATTCTAAAGAATAATGTGCACTAAATCATTCCCAATTTACACAAGTGTTTATTGAAAGAATATTCATTCAAGATGAGCTACTTTTTTTCTTCTTTCTGTTCTTCAGGGTCATAAATTCCCAAGATAATACTGAGTTTACCTATTGAATAAAAACTATCAGAAACCTCTTGTGGTACTGTTCTTTTATCCCCACAGTGAAGACAAAAAGGGAGGCAAGTTGAGTCATATTTACCACAGAGTGAACAAGGGCATGGCAGAAAATTTGACAAGCTACCTCATTTTAGCAGCTCTGGGCCAACTGAACATGTGCTTTCCTTCTTGCAAATCTGAGGTGATTTGAAGTGATTTTACCTTGAATTGATTAAGTATGTTATTACAACCTTTAGTAATCTTTCATCCTTCACACTAATGTTTCTGCTCTTCCAAAAAAAAGGATAAAATATCTTTAAAGTAAGTCACCTGCTGTGGCTGTAATACAGGGAATACAAGGAACTGGCTATTTTTGTGAGGTGCATGGGGATGCAACTCTTTGGCAACTATTAAAAGAACAAAATATTTTTGTCATTTAAAGAGCAAAATATTGCAGTACCAGTCTCAAATGAAATCACAATGTCAAAAACATCCATCCTGTCTTTTGTCTAGCTGGAATTTTAAAACATGCACTGTAAGTTCAGGGAGGGAAACTGAAGAATTAAAAAATGTACTGTCATTGCATCAGACTAAAATATTCCTGAAGAAGAAAAAAATCCTGCATTCTAAGTCCCTGATGTAATACAACACATTGTATTAGAGCCAGAATCTTCTTGTTTTGAGGTAAATACCATGTAGGTACACTCTTATTAAAAAATTACATCCTTCAGAAACAAAAGTTAATTTACTATGTCTTGCAGTTGGTTTTATCTTATATTGCTACTACAGTATTGAATTTTTCACTACGATAAATCAGCAAGTTCTAGCACTGAAAGGAACACCTGCGCAGTTCAAAAAGTGGCTGAAAAAGAGCAGTGGCACTGAACTTGATACATTAAAGAATATTACAGCAATTTTCTCAAATCCTAGTTGCAAAAATAAAAATAAGAAGATCTATGAGAAACATAAGAACTAGAGGAAAATTATCCTGGGTCAGAAAGAAGTGACAGCAGAAAACATATGTGAGATCTATGTTTGTGAGATCTAAGCCACTTTTTAGAAGCTTTCCTTTTTTCCCATTCCTGCACAAGGAGGCTAAGCACAACCACCAGGTTAGATAAACTACATGCTGGTAAACAAGCAGAAATGCAAGGGGGTGTTTGGTGAAAACATTATTTTGCATAAATTAATTTTTATTAGCAAATATCATCCTAAACTTTGATAAACTGTAAACTGATAACTGATAATTGGTTTTTAAAAAAAGACTCAAAAGGATACACGGAAGGGAGTTCTGTAGTTTCAGTACTCATAGTTTCAATTAGTCCCTAACTGCTTGGGAAAAAAGTCCTTTGTAATTAAACTAGAGCTGTTATAGAAATGGAATGTCTTCATAATAACAAACTCTTTTTGATTGACTTGCAACAGTCATACAACCCCTGCAAAGAGGTGTTTAAGTCTGCTGTTCACCATTACTCAATTACAGAGGAGTCCACAGCCTGCTTAGTACACAGGATATCATGAAGGTAATCATGGAATATCTCCACATTCTTTTTGAGTCTAACCACAACAACTTGTCCATATGATGCTTAAATCAGGGCTGTAAATAGGTCCAGTCAATCCTAAGCAAAAGGAAAGTTATTTTAAAATATTTGGTCACCTGAAAAAACAAGCTCTGTGTTTTTGGTAATTTACATGTTTGAGGCAATTTGTTCTTCTTGAAGTTACCAGAAAAATATTTTCATACTGGTAGCCAAAATTACCAACTATTTTATGCTGAACATACAGAAGACAGAGGGGTATAACAGAGGTCATAGATGTGCCACTGATGTCAGTATTTCATAATTTATGAGTACTTTGAAATAAAGTAATTTTAAAATTGTTTTTTACTCTAATATTTGTATGTTTAAATTTTCCATGTGTATATAAAGTTGCTAAAGTTTCCAGCATTGCCAAAACTGTCTCTCCTTAGTAACTATGTCAATACTGTCTAAGCTTGTAAATACAGCAAATAAACTCTGAAGAGAATGCAGACAGATTTCCCATTAGAGATGAAAAAAGTCACATATTTCAAAAAGCCAAAGTAAACAAAGGGGCGATAAAAAAAAAAAAAAAAAAAGAGAGACTAACTCTGGACACTTATTTCCAGATCTCAGTAAGACTGTTTCATGATGGACACAGAAAAGTAACGTCATATCACCATGTACAATGGAACAATAGAAATCCCAATACTCAAGACAGTCCATATGTATTTCCTGCCTTGCACTAAATTGGTTTTTGCACTTCTAATTGCAGAATTCCACTTAGAGTAAGGAAAATATCCTCATGTCCTACAACATTTCATCAAAATCTCATTTTCTCCCCTTCCCCTCACCCATCTCACTTCACATAGCAACTGGATTCAAACTGTCTACAAAAGCAAGTAATCCAGTGCCATAACAAACTGTGGCACTTAAATGTTTTATGTCTGGACTAAATTAGGGAGAGCATATTATTAGTGCTCTCAAAAGCCTGCTGTTTTCCCTGAACTCCTCTTCTCTTACGCTAAGTCTGTGATTGTACTACTTCGTCCTTCTCCAGAGTAAACAGTACTATGATAAAATCCCATTTTCTCTGACAGAAAAACCATGACACAGATCATTAATGGACGAGAAACTCCCTCAGTGGACTGACCTGTCTCCATCTGCTTTAAGTCAGAGAGCAGTCTGGGTCATCTCCTGCGTGGGCTCAAAACGAGCCCACATCCACCTCAGCGGATCTCAGCCTGAGATGCCAAAAGGAGTAGCTCAAATATTTGGCCTTCAATTGCCTCCAGAGACATTCCCCTGCTTTGAGAGATGGGACACATGCAAATCTGTGCTCATGTTCACATATGCATACACTTAGCCAAACACTGTTTCCCAGTCAATGGCTATTCCTGGGAATTCTTTAAAAAAGATGGTCATATGTAAGTCCTATAAAAAACTCTGAATGGAGGTAAGGATTTCCAGTGAGTCCAGAAGATAGGATAACTGCAGATACAAGCTGAAAAACAAAGAACCAGGTCTGTACAGGCTCACTATTAAATGTTATCCTATAAATCCTACTTTCTAAACAAACATTCATACAGTTTCAAGCCGCAGCATTGCAGAAAAAAGTCATCTTGTCCTTAAAGAGAGCGAGTAAGTAATCTTTTTGCAATGACACCCTTTTTCCCAGTAGTTTGTGAAAATAAAATATGAGTGATTCAAACCCTAACACTTACAGGCACCAACGGCTTAATTATTTAACAGTTCCTGGACAGCTGATATTTCCAGCTTGTGGACTTGGTTACAGGCTCAGAGCTGGGGAATTGTGTTAGTGAAAACAGATCATTAAATAATGAAATACAGGCTTTGAAAAGCCTCCGAGATGTTTACCTTTAGGAATAAGACCAGCATTAAGAGATTTCTAATAAAATATTGAATGAATTAAGAGACTTCCTTTTTCTGTATGCAGAGGTTATATTTAAATCCCCTTACTGCATAGCAGCCTTAGGCAACACAACCTGACTTGACATTCTGTTGCCTTGAAAAGGATGAAGAAGCCAGGGTTTTCTACATGAAAGGCAGGCAGGACTCTTCCTTCTACTCTTTAGCTGTTCTCCAGGCTCCCTAGCTGAGTAGGGATAGTAGTGATAAAACTAAAAACCCTGGAAAGACTTTGCCTGACTTTCACTGGATTTTGAGCATGTGTGTGTTTATTTTATGGCATTGAAGTTACAGCAAAGTTAATTTGTTTGAGAAGCTAATAAGTGAGGCAGCCCTAAATCATGTCAAGCCGCATCAGTCTTTGTAAGGGTAAGAGAGCCCAGCCATCAGTGAGCATGAAAAAAAGAGACTAAAGGCCTGCAGTGTCATTTGCCTTGTTACACAAGTTTGATGGACATAAAAAAAAAAAATTAAAAAAAATAAATAAAAAATAGGCTGCTACTCCGAGTCTCTAAAAGTTGTTTTTGAGAGCTAACAAAACAGTAGCAGGACTTTTGAAAATATATTCCTGCAATTTTCCCCCTTCCAAACATTAACCTTCAAAAATCTCTTCAATGTAAGAACTGCATCCTCACTTTGTAGAACTTTGCCTGAGACCTGCTGATCCATTAGCAGCACTGCAAAGGTCACTGACTCTTTCATCATAGTCACATAAAATACCATAAAATACAGCTTTAAAAATGTCTCAGTTTCAGCTAACCATCCAGTTCTCTCCCTGAACCACTCTTGTCAAACACTGGCAGCCTGCTCCTGTCACTGCAGCTTTTCTTGCCACACAAAGGACTTGACTGGTAGAGCTGTGTGATAAGGTATAAAAGGGTGCATGTACTCTCCCAGGTGCAGGTTGTCAAACACCAGCTCTTCCCACACCCCCCCAAACTCCTGAGGAGTGAGTTAAGTTTGCCTGGGAAACTACCTCATTGATAATGGTTGTGACAGGGGTGACACTGCTGGAATCTTTGGTGTCACCGACACAAATAATGACTGTCCCATGATAACACCAACTATTGTGATAGTCACAAAAACAGCAAGTGCAAGACAATTTGGGTATCTGCAGAGAGGTGTGGGGCTCTTCTCTTCACAAGTCTCCTGCTTGAAAGAATTTGATCTTACTGGGTATGGTTGCAAAGGGGTCTGTGACCTCTGCAGAAGGATTTGACTGTGGAGGATAATGTGGAGCACCACTAGGATAGAAACCCACTCTTCATCCCCTCCTGTTCTGCCAGGTCCTGCAGCTCAGCACAGGCTCATTTGCTCACTCTTTGTTTACCTCAGATGAACAATTCTGGCATTTTATGGAGACAAAGACATGATGTTTGACACTGAAGAAAGGAGTATATGCTTCTTTTCTATTCCTCTCCCATGATGGTGTGGAAAGGCCTGTCCTGCTTCCAGGGGAGAAGAGGCAGAGAAATAGGAAACAGCAGACTCAAACTGGCCACTCCAGGGTGTCATTAAGACTGTGCACAGTCCTTTAACTTGTGCTGAAAGAACTAACTCAAAAGCAGAGTTGCAGACATTCTGTGCTGTTATTTCTTTGCCACATGGGTTTTAAGCGGGTATTTAGAGAGCAAATAAAGTGTTTATTGACCCCTAAAACTGAAAAATCTTAGCAGAAAAACACTCGGTTGAGTATATAAATTGTACAAAATAGTTTAGTCTTCTGTTAAGCCACCTCAAAGGGAGCAAAGGCATGTCTGTCCAAAGCCAAAAGATGGGTCCAGAAGCCTGCTCAACATTATTGCATTGACAGACTAATGTAATTTACTTGCAGGGAAATAAACGCCATGCTTTTAAACCTGAGAGCCAAAAACTACTCAAAGGCAAGAAAAATTGGAAGAAATAATTTTTTCTTTCACCAAAAATGGTATAGTTACAAACATCTGCAGAACAGAGTAAAAAGAACTCAAATCCAGAATAAAGTGGCTTGATACCAAAAAGGGATCAACTCTGCCGATTTTAGCCAGATCTAGCAGGTTATCCTATCAAAGATGTCAAGAAATAAGGTGTACTAGTAGAGAATAGCAAATTAACCATTTCTGAATGTCACACAATTATCTTAAGCTGCAAAATCACATTTTCCTATAGTTTTTATAATTATTTTCAACATTAGGTGTAATCACAAGTAGTTGAAAACTGTGTTCCAAAAATAAAATAATTTTATAATTCTACGAACCTCTCCCTACAAAACATGCAACTGTATTTAACTACAAGCATTGGTTGAAATCTTATTTAATAAATAAAAAATTAAGAAAAAGAATTAACTGTAACTTTCTTTTCCACTAGGCTGAAATGGCTGAAATTATTTACAGACAACAGAAAGAAGAAAACACTTCTCTAGAGACTTCTGTATTATAGTACATAAGTGGGACAGCCTACCCAAAATTTAAGAAAAAAGCCTTTCAGTTCTGCTGAAGAAAAGAATGTACTTATATCTCTATGCTTTTTGTTTCACCAGACACCACATATGACATCCATGAAAACATAAAAAGCCATACTGGATCTCATGTAGCCAAGTATGCTGTTTCTCTTTCAAGAGCTGTGGGAATCTTCTGTAGAATCCTCCTGCCTAATTCCTTCAGTATTTCTTTATGGACCTCCACCCCAAAGTTCTGTCTAATGGTTTTTTTGGGTTTTTTTTCTGTTGGCTGTCTGCTTCCACAGCCTCCTGTGTGGCAGCACATATCAGACATTTACTTTGCACACTGCCTGGTTATGAAACCAGAAGACGACTGATTTAAAGCCAAAGAAATTATGCTATAGATTCAGGGTTTGGTGAATAATGGGTTGCATTTGAGCTATCTTTTTCATAGCCTTGTAAAAATCAATTCCAGCTCTCTCAGCCTTCTCCTCATACTCGAGAGTCCCAGACTTGTCAGTCTCTCATGATGATGCTACAGCCCTAACCCTTTTGTCAATCATTTTGCTATTAGTAGGGGCTTCCTTACAACAATAACACTCACATCTGGTATTGCTTTTCTTTCCTAAACACTTAAATCACATTAGCAAATACTCTGTTATACTGCAGCACTGGTTGTTCTTATTCCAGGGCATAGACAGGCATGACCCACATGGTTTTGATTTAAAGCCTGATGCAGAAGGTACCACAGGAAGGGCCCAGGCATAGGCCTTCTATCTGGCCCAGCACTTCACAGACAAAAAATATATGACTTTTGAATAATTTCTGTCATGATGAACTTAAATACACCTTAAAACAAGTTTTTGGCTTAATACCTGTCCCCCTTGTGAAGACCCCATCTGTCACAGCCAGAAGCTCGAGTTTGTCCCTACAGGCTGCAACTCCCTCTGGCCCTTATGAGGCCACACTGAATTTGACACTGGCTGAGCAGTAACTCCAAATCACTTCCCCAGAAGAATGCATTAGTTCTTCTCTCCATGAAAGGTCTCTAGGACATGGACAAAAACGCTAACATAAAGAGTTCTGTGACAGAGTTTTCCTTGAAGTGTATCTCAACCTTGCCTACTATGGAGTGGGCAATTCCCCTCAACCCTGAGTAATCCTCATCTGTGATAGGGGACCATATCAAAAAGCCTGTATTCTTCACTATGATTAAAAGACAGATAAGTAGCAGAAGCTCTAGGGAGTCACTGCAAAGAAAGATACCTCTAGTTCATACTAAAACAAAGGAAAGCCATAAAAGACACTAAGAAATAAAAAAAAAAATCAGACCCATTAGGGTCTAGCAATACACTCAACAAAACTTTGAAATTCAAGACTTGTCAGACTAGTCAGCTTTCATTTTTATGGACATCTTGGTCATGTCTTTTTCTGAATCCATAATCTTCTTTTGTTTTCCCTGTAAGAAGTCATTCCCAATACTTGTTCCTGTACAGTTGCTACTCCCATGACATATTCCCTGTCAGAGTTTGTCTCTGTACTCATCACCTCAGCTGGGATGTAGATTTTTTGGCACAGAATGTGTGACTTACACAAGAGTCATTAATTCTTGATACATCTGCAAAGCTCTTGATCTTAGTCTTAGTCCTTTAAGCAAACTCTTAAAAAAGGAAAAGGAAAGGCGGGTTGCAACATTAATTTATCTTTTTGTCTGCCAGAAACAAAGAAATCAGTTGGCAAAACCCTGTCCCATCTCTGCATGACTGTATTTCCCAGGGCTACAAAAGTTGTAATTATTATGGCTAGAGAGTGTCAAGGCTATTTAGGGCCCAGGGCAATTTTAAATTGAAAAATTTCCAAAAAAGACAGTCACCTTTCTTAATGTTAGACAATACTAATACACCTAGGCTCCATTCCTCTGGAAAAGCAGTAGCATGTCATGGATACCTTTTGGATTGTTTGTGCAACTACCTTTTTACAAATACATTCTTTGCTGCACTGTAAAGTAAGCCAATGTCCAAAGAAGAATAGGTTGACATATGTTTCCCTTGCTGTTTACACATAGTCTTTCAAGTAAATATTATACTAAGGTCTGTTTAAATGGAACTAAAACGAAACTGTTAACCATTCATAATTGTGAGTGCAGGTAAATAAAAGGCTTCCTATAGGCCAAATCAAATAAAATTATAATTGTTTGTGAATGTGAAAATCCCTGTTTTCTCAGGATCTAGTCCAGCAGCTTTCCAGAAGCCCACAGGAAAGTTCTCAAGCACAATCACACACCATGTAGTGTCACCACAGCAGCACACTGTCCATCTAACACACATCACAGACAGAGACAGAACATCCTGTGCCACCACAGAGCAATTAAAATTGCTTTCATTGTCCCAGTACATCAGTGACAAGGCAGAATCTCTCATGCATATACCAGGGAAACCCACACAGCCAAAGCATACCAAAAATTTTATCAAACAGATATATAGTTATATAGAAAAGGCTCAGAGTCTTTCTGTTCATATCCTGTAACTGGGAAAAAGAAAAGCTTCAATTTAGCAACTCATGCTTTTTTGTCTGAAATTCTATTTTATTGATTTGTAATTTGGGTTTTTGGTTTTTTAAAATTTATAAGTCTGTTTCAAGTGCTCACACACAACTTTTATTTTGTTGGTCAGCTTTTTTTTCTCCTGAAGGTGTTATTTTCCCTCTTTTCCTTTGCATATAATTCAATGTCATAAATACCACTGTGCCTTCTTGGATTAATTTAACATACAAGAGACGCTGTTTCATAATTCACAGCATTTATCTCCAAGAACAGCATATGCAGGAAATGACCTGCAAGTATAATAAACAGATGGCTTTATTTTTATTTTCTTTAATAATCTTGGCAGACACTTCATATGTCAGAATCACAGCTATGCACAATGAACCTTTGAACAATAGTCCAGTGCATCCAGATGTGCCTGGCAGTTGGGTCAAGACATTCTAATGCTTTTCAGTATTTCGTTCAGGCTATGATTGACTGGTTGGTAGAGATTTTTGTCAAATATTTTCTGAGTTGAGTCTGTATGAAAATGGCTTGTCTAGTGTGACCAGATGGTAAACAGGAGAGATGAGCAAACCAGCTCATAATTTTTCACCCTGCTTTCAGACATTTATATACATGGATGAGACTCCCCTTGGGCATTCTGTGAGCTGAACAGTCCCAGCTGTCATATGAGAGTCCCTCAATCATCTTAGTGGCCCATTTCTGGTCTCTCTTCAGTAATTCCATCTTTCTCATGCTGGAGAGCTGCACACACCACTCCAAGGGTGGCCTCACAGGTGCTGAGTAGAGAGGAAGCATGACCATGCTCCTCCTAAGGCAGCCCACCAAATAAATACGCAATGCACATCCAATACATCATCATGAAGATATGTGGTACACAATTCTCATGAAAAAATAAGCAGGTTTTGCTCTTTGTGATAAAAGTCTGCTGCCAACCTAAGTAGCCTCCATCTGATTTCAAGCTGATGCCAGATGCAGAAGCAGACCATGACAGTCATAATGGACAGGTGGGTACCAAGGACAATCCACACAGAATCTGCTTGGGGACAAGTGCATGTCCTCCTGCAGCATCAGGGAGGAACTGTCCCCTCCAGCATCCCCATAGAGAAAAATATGGAAAGAACAAGAGTATCTTGGAAGTTGGCAGGCTATTACTCCCTGAAGTGGGGTAGCTTTGGGCAGCTTTTTATGATATAGAGAAATTAATCTCTTCCCTGCTTAAGGTGAAATTTGCCCCTAAGCTATCCAGGGTTGATATAGCACTGCACTGGCCTGAATCCAGACTATAAATAACTTGTCTTAGTCTACATCTTAAAACTTCCTTAACTACGACCTTTCAAAATAAAATAAGCTTAGTTCATCTTGAAACATCCACTTTCTGTTGTCCTAATCACTCATAACATTATCATCTTTAAAAAAAAAAATCATTTTTTTTGAAAGCAGATAGGAAAAAATGAACTTGTATCTTTTGAATATATAAAATTTCTCCCTCTTCTAACTAATTTTAAAACTGGTTGATTTTTTCAAAATATTGTAAGGCTTTTATTTTGTTCATTTTTCTAGTCGTCTTCTAGGGAAGTAGTAAATAAAAACTGTAGGTTTCGTAGTAGACATCTCTTCCTAAATAAACCTTGCTTCCTGCTATTTCTTGTGTTTGATTATCTAGAAATAATTGCTCTCAGACTTCCATGGTCCATTATAGCTCTCTGCTCCCAAGACCTCCCCATAGTCTGACTTACAAAGGGCAAGAAATTGGCTCTACACTTGCTGACATGTGACTGATGAGATCTGCAGGGAAGACATATAGTGCTGAAGAGCACATTAATCAAAAGATAACAGCAAAATACAACTGTGCCTCTTTACAAGGACAACTGAACAATTCTGCTTTTCAAACAGACTGACTTCTGCTTTTATCAAAGACAATAAACAGACTTCTTCATAAATATAAATGCAAGGGGCCAGGCTCCACAAAACAAGTTTAAATCAGGAGAGACTGTTCAAGTCGATGCAGCCAAGCTGGTAGATTGGCATGAAAACCAACTAGCAAATCATCTGTAGGCAAAAAACAAGAATTTTGACACAGGCACATTTTGTTCTCTAGAAATTGGCATGATTTCTCAAGTAATGCAAGCAGGATTCGATACCAGATACCCATATGTAGTGTCATAATCATGCCAAATTACAATCATGGCTTTTAGAACTGTTTAGAAATGTGTCTATACTGAATCCTACACAAAGAGCTTGACATGAACAACTCTTTTCTCTTTCAGCATTCTGGTTCCTGCAAGCATGAAGAAATCTTCATTCCCCTAGCCTTAGGGACCCCAGTCAGTATTACAGTTCAAACTTTGAAGAGCTACAAAGGAGTTTCCTCAATGCATTTGAGATTAAACTACAGCACTGATTTTCGTCTTTCAATCAGCAAGCCCCATGGATTTTTTTTCCATTTCCCTTTGATCCAAGTGTCTTGATCTCAGAAGACATCACTGCTGTTGTTCCAGTTAAGCTATTTCTCATTGAACAAAGTCCAAGCAATGCAAAATACCACATGAACATGAATTTTCAGAGAATAAAACTTTTAGCGATAATACAAACTCATTGAAGTACTCCCACAACTGAATAAACCTCTTCAACTTCTGTTTGATGAGTCCAGCTGGCCCTGATCTTTTTTGTAACCTCTGCAGAATTCAAGTCTTACAGAGAAAGAAGATGGGGCACTAAAGAAGGGGCAAGTTGTTTGTTTGCTATACCCATGCTATCAAAAATTATATGATCTGTACTTCCTTTTTATTCCCTCATAGAAGAACATTCATCTGGGAAGGCAGTTCCCACAGAAATCAAGCTCTGTTTGCATGACCATTTCTCCCTGAATAGTCTGTCAGGAGGGAATAGCAGTGTGGGATCAGCTGGAAACTATCAGAAATTCATCAAACCAGATCTGGTCTGCCTCTTTTATTACCTTTCTTCAGCGTATTTTTTTCTGTTTTAGGGGTCCCACACAAGAGAGACACAAACCTTCATCTGTGTGATGTCCTCAGCCTGGACCACTAGCAGTTTTTAGCTATTTTGCTCCATTGCTTCCCTGAATCAGGCCTTTAATGAGCACAAAGATGGATTTACTGACAGTCAGTTGACAGAGAGCACAGCCAAAGTACTTTATACATGCATATGAAATATTCAAAATGCCTCTCAAAAATGACAAATGGCCATAAAATCTGTGTATTTTCTAACTTTTTAGCATCACTGATGATGATTATTTTTTATGACATACAGTTTTTAAATGCAACTACAACTGATGGTTTTTACTGTGTATAGTAATGTTATAAACCTGTATGAACTTCATTCCCAGACTGGTGGACTTTAATGCTATAATCCTGCCAAGAAAAACATTTCACATTCACTGCAGTAAACAAGGGCTCTACAAATGTAGAAGAAAGTAATTTACCAGATGTTACTATTTGTCTTACAATCTGTCTTTGACTTCTGCTTATTTTCTCTTGACCTTCTAGGCTTCTCCCATACACACTTGGCACAGAAAAACAAATGTAAAATCTTTGAAGGCCAGTTGTTATCCAGCTATAAAGTTCCTTAAGACTCAGTACATAGACCTTTGTGGTGTGAGCTACCCTTACTCTACGACCAGAACAAAAGGATCACTGTATCACATTCCTGTCTGTTTTTACATTATGCCATGCACCTTCACACTTGCATCTTTTCCAAGGTTTGTCAAAGTATTGAACAAATAACCCTAATAAAATCCCAGCTAAGAAACACATACAAGTTACCTCACTCAAAATTACAAAAAAGGAAGATTAGATATCTTATGACATTATGTATACTTATGACAATATATCATTATTTACAAAATAGTCTTGGATAATAACATCAGTAATTTAACAGCTGAGGACAATGCAGGTATTTCCATTTCAGACTTTTCAAAACAAATTTCCACTTCCCCCCTAAGTAAACAGGAGTCTGCTGGTGGTCATAAAACTATATATACACTGCATTTGAAACACACACAGTCACTTACTGATACATTTGCTCATACCCACACAAGCATTCAGCATGAATTCCTGCTGTGGTAGCCAAACCTGAGGGTCATGTGTGGATCACTGCTGTGATGTGTTTCACTGAACTTAGAACCTTCCTCTCACTCGTCACAGATGGAACTAACAAGTACTACCACTGAAACCATGAGCTTCTGGAACCACTGAGAAGTCTCCAAACAAATAAAAGCTAGTGTCCAGAGTAGTCCGAAAGCAGCTGCCATAAACAGAGGAAAGAAAAAAGTACAAGCAAGTTATGAAAATCACTTTTTCTATACCATAATTTCAGATTTGCCTGAGCTCTGTTTTCACCAGCTGCATTTCAGCAGCTCCAGAGGAACATGGGACATGCTGCAATTTAAGTTGGGCATGAAGAAGATGGGTTCAGCCACATACTTTTAGCACTTTTTCCTCTGTTATCACAGCACTTTCTTTTCTCCCGAAGGCCATGTAGAACTGTTTAATAGCATGGGAAAAGAGCTGAAACAGAAAGCAGGAAACATCTGGAGCCCCATCTTTCCATGTACAGCAGCACTGAGAGGAAAATGCTGCAGTCTACGACTGTGGACTACTACTGGGTGATTGATCCAGAGTTGTGCTTGAGGTGGTTGGAAAATATTCCACCGAATTCTTGTTAGTTGACTTAGGCCCTCCAGAGAAGATTTGCCACACAGAAGTTGAGACATAGTCCCAGCCCTTCTGTTGCAACCAATCCTAGGAAAAAAGTGGAACATTAAAGGAAGTAAAAAAAAAATAAATTAATAAATAAATCCAGAGACGGAAATCAGCCCAAGCAAAAAATCAGGACAAAAAGCAAAAATCTGTACTAAAGGAACAGCCTAATTCAGCAAAAGTGCTCTGACCAGAACCGTAACCATGGGGCCAGTCCCTGAACAGAGCAACAGACACTGAGATTCACAGTGTGCATCCAAGAAGAACAAATCATGACCAGAAAGAAAAACATCTTGGTTGGAACCACTACAGTGAGTCAGATGGGGCTGGAACTGATCCTAGGGAAAGTTTAAGGTAGGTATCTGAGGCTGTGTACAACACAAGACACCCAGAGTGCTCCCACACTATGGTGGAAATTTTGTTTCTGCACAAACATGTACACAGGTACCACAGGTAAGTCTGTGATGGGTACATCTCTTCAGAAGTTATGGGAAAGATCAAAGACATTTGAACCTAAGATGGTCTGGCACAAAAAAATTAAATTTCACATTCCCTAGGAAGATATTGGAAAGGAAATGAATATTACTAATCCAGGTAGAATGAAAAAGACAGATATGGCCATCATATTTGAGACAAATAGCTTAATTTCAGCTCTGCTGAATACATGGATCAACATTAAGTCCATGGATTTGAGGTTTTCATTCGCTGAAGGTCTTACACCATTGGTAGTTTCCTCCAGAAACAATCTGGATCCAGGGCAAGCCAGTGTTTTAAAATATTGAAACATTGTGATCACACCAGTCCTGTTCAGTCTGACAACCTGAATAGCCATTTTACCTTAAATAAAAATAATTAAACTGGAAGGGAAGAATTTAACATATATGACAAAACAAATTAACAGTTAGAATTCATATTGAAAGTGTCTTTGAATTAAGTGCACTTTCTTTTTTATCAATAATTTTTGATATACACTGATGTGAAAATAGGTCTAATCTAATCAAAAAAACCCCAGAAAAATCACACAGAAACATTGAAGGTTATAGCAGTTCCTTGAGATACAGCTAAGAAAACCACCATTTCTTTTACACATGCACACACATACTTTTATTCCACTTTAATTCTTTAAAATTCTGTGTTCTGTGACGTTACTATTAAGAAACAAAAATACATGCACATTTTGCAATAGTATAGAGCTGTAATCAGATCAGAGACAAATGCTAACAGAGAGGAAAATGCATAGTTATCATAAGACTCCCAGAAACTACAAACAAACAAAATCAAAACAAATTCACTGATAAAACAAGAAGGAAGTTGGACAATTTGTATATTTTTTGCTGCAGTAGCCTGGGAAAAGATTCTGGATGTGTGCACATGAGTAACTTGAATGTCTGTGTCACATGGTCAGAAGCATTAGCAAAATCTTCCTTGATTACTTCTCCTGGAGAACTGTCTCTTGTTGAACTGTGCTTGGACAGTATCTCTACAACCAGTTTGCAAATAATAAGCTGCCTCTTGAGCAAAGAGTGGCAAGAGACCTATCAGAAGTAGAGAAAAGTCATGTGTAGAGCGAGGGCCAAATAAAGGCTTTATTTGGCATCTTGGAAAACCGATTTAGAAAACTTGTTTTGTAAAAATTCTCGAGTTCTTTAGAAATATTTTGATGGACACAGATTAAGAAATTCAGAAAGGCCTTCACTTTAGTTTCACCTCAGCAACTGCCTGTCAGTGGGATTTGACTGTAAATCCTCTAAGAACTTGTTCCATAATTTCAGCCTTGGATAAACAATAACACGTTAAGATATACTATCAGAAACATCTGCTTAGTCTTAGACACCAGCCTAGTTATCAGTACCTCCTTTACACTAAGCTTTTGTAAGTATTTAGTACATACAGAAATGATGTTTGATGGAAAAATCCTTAAAATATAATGGCTTAATTAGAGAATAAATTTAGGTGTTTATCAGAACATTTTAAAACAACTTGAAAGGGAAAGCCCTGATGTCTTTGTGTGAGACAGCTAAAACCCATATGATGCAACTACATCATATAGTATACTATACTATATATGTATATATATAGTATATATGTATATATATAGTATACATACTATAGTATGCTCTAGCATTAATTCACTAGCTGGAGTAGCTGCTGCTATCCTTTTTGCATTGCATTTCTGTTACAGTCAAGCTCCAAAACCACATGTTTTGCATCACTTGGGCTTTGCTTAATAAAAGTTGTCCTATCTCACCATTAGTCTGCGTAACAAAATCAATTTCAGGGACTTTGTTCTACTCTTGCTCCCATTGAAAAGCTCCATAACTGCAATGGAAGAATGTTCTTGCATAGTATTTTGCATAAATTCAGTTTAAAAAAGGGACCAGTCAAAAATATCCAAGTGGCTTGTAACCAAAACCAAATGAATTTGCACAGCAGATAAGAACAAACAAACATCAGAAGAAAAGCGTGAAGTCCTCATTGTTTCTGTCTTACAAACAGGCTGATGTTTTTCTCTGTCAAGTTCACTGCTGCTTTGTGGAGCACAGTTCAGAGCATTTTGGCCATACAGTGGCAAACATCACAATTCACACGTCAAGTTCTGCCAAAAGGCAGGAAGGAGGAGGGGAAGGCAGGGAGACAGAAGTCCGCTCATTAAGAAGAAAAAAACAGCAAGGGAGAATTTTGCTTTCAAAGAGTCATGGAAAAACACTGAGATCCCAAGCAGTTCAGTTAAGTCATTTACTTTAAAGGCAGCAATTTATTTTTAAAAAGACTACAAGAAACAAGTGAAAACAGTAAGAATGATGCTGTGACCTGGGTAAGTGGAACAAATGTTCTGCAATTGCCTCTGAAACAGACCTCTCTGCAGATGAATCTGATGCACTTTTTCTTACTGTTCCAGCTAACTTTACACTTTGCTCTGACAAAATCATGGGCAAAAAGCATGGCTATGATCCTCAAAAGATTTAGGAAGATACCTGTAATATTGTGTGTCTAATTTTTCATAATGCAATTCCATGTGAGCAGGGAATGCTCCTGCTTGAACTGTAAGTTCTACTCAAACTTCTGCAAAGCCTCTGCTATTGAGTGCTGCCTAATAATCAAAGTGAATCAGAGGCTGAACACAGATCCAGGACAGCTGGATAATTGTGCATTTGGAGAGGAAGCAGCTTCAGCCTCTTTTGGGAGCAACAAAGCAAGCTCAGCCTGGTGTGAATGTAGCCATTTGTATTTAGAAGACAGAACAACCTAAAAAGAACATGGCACACATTTAAGGGGCTCAAAATACTAGAGACTGATGTCAAAGCAGAGCTGCAAAGAGAAATCCTTGCTGAACAGGCACATTTCCAGCTGGGCTCTACACAACCACGTGGCCAGTGTGCTTCAAACGTCATTGTGCAGTCTTATTCTTTAATCCCACTTTGGAAGTGACTCTGAGCATATCAGAGTCCCCAGCCTCCACACCAGCTTTTGATAAACCAGTGTGCAGGAGGAAATGCTAGATGTGCTGGCATAAGGATGTGGCCACAACTTGCACGTGTACCCAAGTTTTTGCATTCCCCAGCAAATACAAAAGGCACAAGATCGTATAGTACTTTCTTGGTGCTGTGCTATTAGCCTCCCAGTCCTTTTGCTGATCAGGGAGATTTTAAATGATTATTTAGTTCAATGATTCCAGGAAGAGTAGAGGATTTGTAAAAATCCTACAGTTTGCTGACTTGGACTTCTCAAGATTGCTCAGTACCTTGGATGCTGCAAGAAGCACGTGACTTTTTTGAAGTTGCTTGTTAAGTAAGATATCTGAGGGGAAAAAAAGCATAAATATACAAAATGAAATGTTTTCCAGCAAAGCCATGGCAGTGGATAGGACTAGAAATTTCAGAGGGTAATAGTTAGCCACAAAGCTTCTGCTGTGCTTGTGGCATCCAGAAGGACAAATGTAATCAATGGGTACCTATAGAAGGGAATGCAAACATCAACAGGGGACAATTAAGGCCTGGTATTTGGCAGAGGTTTCATGCTAACAGAATACCATGTTCAAATCTCATATCTAAGCTCTAAGGAAGCCTATTTGTCCAAATAATACAAATACAACTTTGAACAGGAGTAACTGGTAATCTAGTCTAATCAAAACTAGTTAAAGGAGCAACTTAGTCCATCCTGGGAATACTGGCCAGGAAGTAGAAATATGATAGAAAGTATTTCAACATCAAAGCTCTAAGAAGATACTATGAATAGGACTCAAAAAGGACAATTTCAAGGCAAAAATAAAACATGTTTTGGTTGGTTGGTTGTTTCTTAAACACTTGGGATAGGCTTCTCTTAGAATAACCATTTTTAAAATGAAATTTAATAGTTTTCTGAAAGACACTCAATTTCAACATGGAATTCATTTGTATTAACCTGATTCCCTGAGAAATGTGAAAAGTACCAGACCATAAACTCCTTATAAACATAAGACCGAAGAGGAGCCTTAACCTCCTGGATACTGGGAAATTTTCCCTTCTGAAAAATGATCACTATCTTTTAGCAGATGTGGCCAGACCTCAGCATTGGCAGCTGGCCTCCACTTCTGCATCAGACAAGGAAAACAGTAAACAGAAAATCTCTTCCCTTTCCAGCATGATTTCAAGAGGATGTCAAGTAATGGCTTCACTGAATATTTTCACAATGTAGCTGCAATACCATTGTCCAGTATTTAATTGTGTTTAAGAAGAGTTTGAAAAAAATATATCCTAAAGGATGCATCTGAAAATTCCCAGAGCAGGTCTTCTGCATCACCCAGCAGATCCAGAACTGACTATATGCTACTCCTGGGCTGTTGTTAAATTGCCAAGAGCAGTTCTTGCCAAAAATTCACCCTTACTTCTAAACCTAGGGGAATTTAAAGGACAGGATTAGATTTAGATGCAAACAGCAGCCCAAACTGAGTTGGGAACAGAGTGGAACCAGAAAAGCTGACTGGTACTTGGAGAATCTTGTTACAGGACAGCCTGTTCCTCTCTGCAGGGCATCTCTGGCAACACAAAGTGCTTCTGCCGTCCTCTTCTCTTTCCCTCTGTGCTTGTCTAAATCCGAAGATAATTTATTTTAAAACAAAAGCCAGCTTATTTAAGTGGGATGTTTTAAGGTTTCATGCCCATAAATTCATTCTTTACGCAGCTTAAGATAGGAATGACACCACAAGTACAAGTCAGAGCTTTTCCTACGTTGCTTTGTATTGTATGATAGGAGAAAGCGCTCTCTGAAGGGAAGTGAGAAGGGACTCTTACTTGTATCAAAACATGCTCATAAATCAGAGACTCAGATAGTTTTACTATTTAAAAAACAGTCAAAGATTAAACAAGTGATAATAGCCACTAAGCAGAACAGTTTAGGATTTGCTGCAGTGTCACTTTAGAAAATTATCTTTTCCAGGCTTGACTTAACAAATATGCACAGCAAAAGATAACAGGACTAAAGTTAACTGTCCTTTTGCAGTTACAAAACTGGGTTTACTTAAAGGAAGGTTAAGGAAAGGGTCGACACTGAGAGAAGAGATCACATGGACAGAAAGAGAACCAAAGCTGGCAGGTACCCGGCTTGGGCTAAGCAGCTGCTCTTGTGAAAGCCAGCCAAGAAGGGAGCTGGAGCCTGGCCAGAGCTACAGGCCACCAGGATGGCAAGGGACAGGGACTCTGAAGTGGCAAACCTGAGGCTAAAGTCAAATGAACTTGCTCAAAGTTGTGTGGAGGGCTGCCTCTGTATGAGCCAATGTTTTTCAGTCATCTGTTAGCAATAGAACTTTTTGATCTTTGAGATCAAATCAGACCACATTAGTGAAGGGTCACTGAAGCAACTCATTAGAGCCACTGGCTGCACTTCTCTTGAGCAACAATCAAAGCTCGTGTTTTGCAAGCTGGTGCTGACCATTTCAAAGGAACAGAGTGACAAAGTAGACTTTAGAAAGAAGGACTATCTTTTTATAAATTTTGAAATCCAACTGTCTAATAAATCGATTATTTTGCTTGTCCGGCTAATTTTCAGTAGGAACTTCCAGGTTTTCTCTGCATTTTCTGACAACTACGTTTTCTTACAAAACATTCTTCCCTTTCTTCTTTTCCAAGAAGCTCTTATTACAAATAAGGGTGTGGAAAAATAATAGTTGAACATGATTTCTCTTAAAGAACCATTAAGTCTCTACCTGCAGCACTATTGGCAGCAGTTTCTCTCTTACTCTAAATTTAAGAGTAAATATTTTGATGACTTACAAATGAATACAGCATGTAAGAGTTAAAGTTGATTTTCCTACTGGGCGCTTGGCCAGCCTCTAGGAAAGAAGTCATGGGTTCCCACTAAAGAACATAGCATCTCCTGAGATTAGAGGTATCCATCATGAGCTCATATGCATTTCATGTTCCAGTTCTCAAAAAAGCGTTTTGCTTTTCTTCTTCATTGCAATTAATTGCAAGTAAGACAGTGAGATTGTTCTGATGTAGTAAATGAGTAGACAATCTTGAATTTAAAAGAAACGTGGTGCTTCAACAAAAAACAAGTTTGTATTCAAGTTCCTTTCTGAAGTATAGGAAAACAGAAAGATGAAAAGACAACAGAACTAAGAACTAAAGTAGAGTACCATGTACTGATGTACATACCATAAATAAGAGTAATCAGAGGAAATAATGCCATCACTTAACAATAGCTTCTGTTTTTCCAAGTCAACTTTACTACAACTGCCTTTCTTCTAAAATAGATTCAAATAATTGCCTGTAAAAAAAAAATAAAAAATACTTGAGACTGGACAGGTTTGCTATGAATAATTTCATTTTTATCTTCAAAGGAAGCACCAATTCATTTGAGCTACCTGACATTGTTTCCTGAGTAGGATATACTTGGGAAGTGATTTTGTTCTGCAAATTAGTAAAAAATATGTTCCTTAAGTGACAATTGTTTTCTCTAATGTTTGGGCAGGTAGCCAAACTTTAGTGTATTAGGACCAGTTTCCTATGCTAAATGATGTCTTCAGGAAAACAAAAGTTGTCTGATGCTCCCATTAGCCATTTGTCTTGGTTTAGGGCAAATTTGGGAGAAAATCTCTAAATGGGGTCTCTCTAAAAAGCTAATTCAAGCAGCCCCTCCCCCAGCTGGTTTGGGAAAAATACTTGCTTGGAGAAAAGTGGGGAAAAAAGTGTTTAGTTAACAAGAATTGAATAATATTAAACAACAAAACCTCTCACTGTTCAATGAGGTGGCAAATCCAAAAAAGCCCTTTTCATGTGGTGTAGCTTGGCTCACTCAGGTTCTTATCAGTCCCTCCGATGTTGGAAAGTGCCGAGGCCCAGGCCCTGGTGGGCTACAGGTGTGAGCTCCCGGGGTTTGTTTGGGTTTTCAGTCTAGAGCAGGCTTGAACAGATCCAAGAAAAGGAAAAAATAAACAGTCTGGGGAACTTCTCTGCCTCAGCTAGCTAAAAACTAACTAAAAGCAAAGGAGAGCTCTGTCCTGCTGTCTGTCCATGCTGCAGACAGCACAGTCCAGAGAAGCATGTGGGGGAGTGAATGTCATTTCTGCAAACAAACTGCAGCCTCTTCTTTCCCTCCTTCGCTCTCAGAGCCAGTCTTAAAGGTGCAGAACTTCATATGTAACATAAACCATGCAGTTGGGGATACAACCATCATAAAGTCCCCCCAGGACACCACTGTAAAAAAAAAATAGTTTTTTTCTTATTACAATTTGAAAATAATAAAAAGGTGTGCAAGTGTGAAGAACTATCTTCAGTACCACACAAACACCCTGTGCAATTTTTACCTGGACCCTTCACCTCCCCAGCCTTGTCTGTTCTGGCATAAAGTCACATTTCTGGCCTTATTGAGCTGTCAGAGCATTCATATGACCTGTCTTAGCAGACTACCTGAAGATTAAACAAATTGTCCTGTAAAAGGAAAGATATTATTACTTTCACTGACCAAATGAGGTAAAAATTGGTTGAAGGACAGGTTCAAAGAGAAGATACAGTTGCCTAAGGGGTAGCTTAAGCAGACTGTAGACAGTTAAAGTGAGAGCAAACTACAGCAGGCTTTGTCACACTACAGATCTAAGCACTGGTAAGCACCTGCGGTTTCCTAGTAATCTTAATTAGGTACATGTCCAGAGCCTTGAACAGCTTCCATATTTGAGTGTTACTCTCAATCCTCAAGAAATGAAAAGTTCAGGATCTCCACCCAATGACAAAAACAAGTCTAGTTGAAATGTTCAGAGCACAGCAGTCTGCAATATAAAAAAGTATTCTGGGGAAGCTTTCATGAAAACTATATTTCTGAATGAGAATTAAGAGTAGGGATCATCAAGAACAACAACAACAAAAAAGTTATCACTGTGAAAACTCCCTTATTGTTGAATCAAAAAGTAAACTCTAACAGTAAGGCTCAACCATTTAGTTCAGTTTGTGAGCTCTCTTATTATTTGGCTTAAACTAGCAAAGATCAAGAATAAAACATATGATAATGGACATATGTAAGTGTAACAGTGACATAAAAAAATGTATGAACTATAACAATAATGAATCAAATGAGGATCTATACTGAAAACAGATCTTCTGAATCTCTGACACTGCTTGTTCATTGCACCAGTAAAGTGGAGGTAAATTACAACCAAATCCTGGGCTATATGCTGGCAAATTAGAAAATAATTAGGTCATAAAAATATATTTGCCTTACCCAGAAACTCCAGAATAGCAGCCATTCCACATTAATTATTTACCTAAAATTGCCAGATAATACAGAGATATGCTACTCAGAATTCATGAGTGTCACATTGCAAGTATAATGAATCTTCTTTTATAAAGTGAGGTATAGTTCTTTGTAAGTCACTGATGAATGACATCTGAGAAGAATTTCTCTCTTCTAAGAATAGGCAGGAATAAGTGGGAAGAGCTCTCTGTGATACATTTTCAGGTACTTGAACACACGCCCATAGCAGGGCTGACGCATGTTCTGGGCTTACATGATAAGCAACTGCCCATCTAACATTTGCCACATTGCATCTGCTAAATATAGAGTGGGACAAAGGGATACTTCAAAGAGAAAAGATAAGAGGATAAAGCTATAATTGCTCTCTCTCTCAAAATGCACTTGGATATATGAATTTTCCACATCCAACCAGGCCTAAATCCTTCCATCCACCTTCAGCAAATTACCTACAGTTGGAAATTATTTTGTATTCACATTATTCCTTATCCTTTCCTCCATCCATCTGCTTTTCTTGATACCTACCAAAATCCTCTCTCTCCATGGCTGCTCCTATTTCTCCTCTACTACAGGAGAGGTAAAATTCAGCTTGTTGTGGGGCACAGGAGGGGGGCCAGGGTGTGATAATGGCATAAGGCAAATCTCACATTGCAAACCTTTCTATTCCTAGCACAGAGGGAGACCTGTCTGGCTGTTTTCCATCACAGACTTTAGTAAGGCTTGCGGCTGCTTACACTGGATGCATCAAATAAAGCGACCCTCAGTTCTTCAATTTTCGTGTATCATAGCTCACGACCAGACAGAACTCCTAACTCTTGTACACCTTAAATATATCCCATTTCTAACTAGCCATAAACCAAGCTTCTTTCAGGTTTCAAAAACTCATCTGACCTATCCTGGCATCAGCCATTGATTTGGTCTGCCACCCATTTTGAAAATTCAGGTATCTCCTCCTTCCAACCCACACACCAAGAACCTTCTCCAAGTTCCCCAAACAGCCTGGAGAATCACCTAGAACTGGTCAACAAAACATCAGAAACTAATTATTTCTTTCAAGTTATTTCTTGATGAGCAGCCCTACTGAGGCAAGCAGCCCTATCCAGATAGATGGTTCAAAAACTTCTCTGAAGATGAGTCTCCATTAAAAAAAAAGGCTAAATTCCATATTCTAGCTTCTCTTACTTCTTATATGAAGCATTCACATGAAAAACCTGTTCATAACACCCTTCATACCTTATACTTATCCCCAACCAGGCTTAATTCCACACTTTACACACTCTTCCCATCCTCTTTCCTTTCACAAGCCATGACTAAATGACCCTCTCACCACCTGAAGCTCAGAAGTAATCCCCCACAGTCATCTGGCAGATTGCATTGCTAAGGGAAAGAAGGTTGAAATTATCTCCAACCATTTTTAGGTGAAACCCAAACCATCATCCCAGAATTTCAGCTAGGCTTTAGATTCGCACCCAGATTTGACAAGACCAGGGTTCATTCACCCTAAACTTCCCTGCCACTCTGCTGGTACAAGAGGACTTCCTGGGAGCTGCTAAGATGAATTTAGGAGAGTTTGCCAAGTTCCTCTGATTGCTTCTTTC
Organism: Parus major; assembly: GCF_001522545.3. Taxonomy (NCBI): domain Eukaryota; kingdom Metazoa; phylum Chordata; class Aves; order Passeriformes; family Paridae; genus Parus; species Parus major. Next base: position 11,797,266 of record NC_031771.1, on the reverse strand, counting down.
TTATAGATATGGGGGGGGGATGTTAAGTATTAGGCTTAGGATCCAGGTTAGTATGGGCTGCAGGGGTTGATTAGATTTTGGCAAAGGATCAAGTGGAGCTGTGCCATAAGAACAAGACCTCTTACTATTTCCTAGACAGTAGCAGTTGCTGATTTCATGCCTGGAACCAGGCTGTACATTTTTCAGACTTAGACTGAGTATTGATGTCAGATCATAGGGATTGAGTGTCAAAATCCAAAAGATGTGTCTGGGTAGGCGTAGGCAGCACCTCCACGGGTTTTGCAGCCATTTCAGGGTTATTTCCCCTCAAGGAGCCCTGTTTTAAAATTAAGGTGGCTTTCAGCTGTCAGAGACCAAATCTCTGGTATTGGGGTCAATCCCAGGAAACAATGCCTGGTCTCCCACCCCAGCAGATCCACATTTCTGCACAGCCAGGAATGTCCTACCTTTGCCAAGTTAAATCTAAAGTCAGAAGCCAGCATACTTTATCAGCCTCTATGTATCTGAGCACAGACTCAACCATTATCTCACCCCTATCCCTTGCCTCATCAATCTTGGTGGCTCTATAAGGTTGGCAGCATCAAGACCCCATATACTGGCAGCTGCTCTACAGAGCAAAAAAGCTGTTGTTGACCTCAAAATGCACACCAAAAATGCTAAAGGCACATCATAATTCTTTTATGCTTTTATCCATAGCACATACAAAAAAGTCCACAAAACTTGTCTTGTCCTAAATTATGTCAATAAGCAACATCATGGGTAGAACAATATTCCCAAGCAAAAAGGCTTGAAAACAGAGAATAGTTTCACATCTTTAACTAGAACTTATTGAAGGAAAGATCAGACTTGTTCCGTCATTCACATGGTATCACTCCACTAAAGCTTCAATCCAGTATGCCAAGAAAAAAGTGATGAATTGGAGTATATCTAAACATCCCACATAAATAATCAGATTACAAAAAGAAGTGCTCTACAACAGAAGGAGCATTTCCTTTAACTCATGTTGTCCTTTCCCAGCTGTGTGTGCAATACTTGACTATGAAGTCAGAGCAAAATTTACCCTGGAAACACAGTGCAGCAGTCATCAGTTCTTAGCATTTGATAATTCCATGAAAATCCCAGTGTTAAGAATTTTTTCTTCTGAGTTTTTGAATGTTATCCTACAAATAATGTATGAAAGCAAAACATACTTTTTTGCTGCTTTCCTGAATTGGTGTTTTCAGCAAACTAGTACAAATCAGCTATTCCAATTCCAGGTTTACCTGGAGATATCTCTTTGAACTTTTTTTTTTTCCTCATGTATGTCAGTCAGCAGTAAAAGAATCCCATGCCAGAAGCAGAGCTATAATTAGCTTTGTGCCCTGCAAATCTTCAGTTTGAGAAAACACTCCTTAGATAATTCAGTTGTGAAACAAACTGGTAGTGAAGAATGAGATTTTTACAAGTTTTGTGTCTGCACTTTTAATCCTGCACCACACACAGAATTAAATCTTATAATACCCAAAAGAAAGTAATAAAGAACAAATCTGAGAAAAAGTTTTGAAAGCATCTACTGATTTTAGACTCAAAGAAAGTCATATTTGTCTGATTTTTCAGATGAGATAAATGCATCCTGCAGCAGAAGCTGACTCAGTGAGACAAGATATCCTCGGGATTTATCCCTCAGAAAATAACATTTGCATTTGAGAATGCTTATTAATGTCATCTTAGTCATACATCAAGTTGCAATAAAAACTATTCCCAGGACAGTGTTAGCTAGCAGACAATGCTTCCTTCCTGCATTTCATTTTATCTAGATGGAAGGAAATTCATGAACTGAAGACCATAATAAATAAAATGAAAAGTAATTTGCAACATGCTGGGGGGTAAATTCTTTCACACAAACACACAACTATCAGATACTCCTACTTAAAATTCTTACATGAGAGTTAACCTGAATTATCTCTGCAGATGTATTTCTGAGAGTCATTACTTTAAAAAAAAATTAAAAAAATCTCATTAGTGTTGGCTCTTATAAAAACAGGCTTGGTGAAAACATTCCAGCTAGTTAGGAAGCCAGCATTTCATTTCAGGGAGAGATGATCACACACACATTCAAGGACAAGTCTCATGAAACTCATGTTTGACAGGAAATTGTACAGGAAACTAATTTAGAGAGATCAAAATGAGGGTGGTATGTTCCCAGGACCCAGGGCAAGCCAGAAATCTTGCAGCTGAATTTTATACATATGGTAATTTGATCAGAGTGGATATAGCAGAGAGGGAAAAGAAATCATTGATTGAAAATATAGAGGGAAGAAAAATCAGCATGGGAACAAGAATCTCCAGAAATAAACCAGATGAAGAAGCCCCTAAATAAATAAATAAATATAAAGAACCTGCTTGAGCTACTTTTTTGTAGTGGGATAAGAAATAGCATCATTTGGAAGAAATGCATCAGACTTTGGTTTCTTAAATAATAGGATTTGCTTTTCTCTTATCTCGTAATTATTGCACTGTCTTAGCTTGTAGTTATTGTAAGAAATGCACCTCTGCCTTAGCACAGCAAACTGAAAAATGGAGCATGAGGGTTAAAGACAGGGAGAAACCAGCAGATTTGAAAGTAGCTATGCACTTTAAAGCTTAATTCATTTCATATGTCCAGTCTCAGATAATGATACTGTTTCTATGGTTTCTAATGTTTATTAGAAGTAGGTAATGCAACCACCTTTTCTGTGTTCTCCATATTTCCAGTACAAGGACAGCAAGTAATTTCAGAAGTCTGAGGAAATGTATCTGGGCTGCGCATGCACTCCACAGCCACTGTACAGATCTTCCAGGCAGCTGGTGATTTGTGGTAGCATGAACTTTGATCACAAATCAAAACAATTTTATAACGAAGTACAGCATGTCCAAGTAAGAGCAGAGAGCAAAGCATTAACTTGAGCTAACGCTGAATCTCTTAGGGAAAAATTCACAATTTACAATGTCCTTCCAGATGTATAAAAGGATAAAATCTGGTGTTTAATTTTCTGGGTTATTTCAAATCCCATACCATCTTATTTTTGATCTTTTAACCAGACAAAAATTATAGAGGCTAAATCACAATCTGTTTGAATGAATTTTCTTTTATTGTCATAAAAGCAGGCAACTCAGCTAATACCACTACATGAACTAGAAATAATGTGAACTTACACTTATTTGTTCTTTCAAGAGGCCCAAAATCCAATATTGTGTCTATGCTCTGTCTACTTGTATTGAGAAAGACACGTCTTGGGTTTCTTTGGGGAGAATCCCAGAAGCCAAACAGGAAAGAGGAGGAGCAATGAATGGGAAAACACAAGAAATTTTAGAAGTTTCCCACACAGCTATAAGATTTCCCTGGGGCTTTGCACAATCTAGGCCAAATTCTCACTCAGTTACATTTTTAATACCTGACTGATTTCTGACAGTTGTGAATTCAGGGGAGCAAAATTTGGCACCCTGCTTTTATCACTGGGAAAATAAGAGAAAGGCACTTTAAAAAAGCAACTTAAAAGCCACAGTCTTATTTAAAAAGGCAACCACAAGTGGCAATGCACAAAAAAAATTAACTGTAGCTTATGTAATTCTTCAGACATTTAAAACTTTCTTGATATAAACCCATGAGGAATCCATTAAAAAAAAAAAGACCAAAAAACACCAACCCAACTACTGGAATCTGAACTTAAGACAAAACAAGTCAGAATTCTGAAGGACAAAATAGAGGAGGACACTACAGCTTTAAAAAAATAATCTACAAGGTCATGAGTCTATAATGAATAAAATATAATTCAAGCATGTGCTTCTAGGCTCATACATGGGGAATGAAATTTTCCAGCCCTGACCACACAAGACAGTTCTGTCATTGTGGCTGGAGGGGGTCACATATTTAAGCAGGGTGTACAATTGTCACTTTCTTCCACTCTTCTGAATGATTCCCCATTTCTGTATCCCTGTAAGATACGTGATACTTCTCATTCTTGATGATGTGACCATGTACTGTGGTCAGACACTTCATCCACTTGATTAATAATAAAATATGTAGGACAAAGTTACTTGGCTGAAAACATGAGAAAGACTGTTCTGGACATATTTTGGTTTTAATTTTCCTGGGTTTCTGCTGTAAGTGAAACAAGAGGAAAAACTCCTTTGGTTTGTTTGATGTAAAAATGAACCACCAACCCTTCACACTGAGCAGCAGTGCACAGTTCTGCTAGGACCTGCCAGCACTACAAGATGAACTGTAGGTGACAATTGATGGAAGTGCTCCTTAATTTGGAATCCTTGGAAAGTCTCAAGTGGTCTGCATACATATGGAAAGCTTCCAGGAAATCAGAAATGGCTGAAGGAACGGAGAAAGACCATGTCAGAGATGGGGGATTCCAGTGCATTAAGGTGCAGTTGTATTCACTTTGTTCTTTAATTCTGAGAATTCTGCTTATTTCACACTCATTAAAACTAATACAGCTTTGTAATCTCTTCTCTCTGAATTGAACGGAACTTGGGAGCAGACATGGACCAGAAGCTAAACTGGGAAATTTTTAAAAAAGTTTGTAAAAGTTTATATAACAGGGATATGAGCTACATCAAGTGTGGTCCCCTTTGCCATTCCAAGATAATCTATCAGCCTTCTCATGCCTGTGGCAATACAAAAGCACAAATCTGTTGGACCAAAGATGACACTCCCATTTTGGTCACTGCTTCTCCTCCTTTCCCAGCATGAAAAATTGGGGGATTTCTTACTACCAGCCTGCACATGTAGTTTTGCTGCCAGATTAATTCCATGGCAACAGAATGAAGAAGTGATCCAATTCAAAAATCCCAAATCTGTCCACAGAGACCAAGGCCTGGTTTCTTTCTCAGTGTCTTTAGTTATATGGACAGGTCAGATCTTCCTACCCACCAAGGACACCACCAATTGTTACTCTTTTTCCCTAAAGAAATCCCATTCTGAAGCACAGTTGGGAACCCTGATACGATTTCATTTGTTTGAATACATTTGTGGAGAATCAAGGCAGAACAGGTTCTCCTCTGTCCCATGCTCTGTACCATCTACACACAACGGCAGGAATACACCACTCAAAGGACTCTTGTAACCTGTATACATACCAACCAGCCAAATCACTTTTCTACATGAGCAGCATCTGCAGTAGGACTCCCTGGAGGCTAAGACAGCACATTGTTGGAGCAAAAACTCCTATGTGAGCATCTCCAAGGGAAAATTCACCCTTCCAGTACCCGAACTTCATAACCACAGATTGGTCACCCTGCCTACATAACACCTTTTACAATGGCATTGCGCTTGAAATACTACATCCCATATTTTTGTAATATAAACAACATAAAACACAATGTCCCAACTTTCCTTTTCATCCAGAGTTCCTAATGACTTATCAGTGTTCTTATTTCAACAGAAGTTTGAACCCAGCTCTTCAGAGAACATGGTGTGTATTTAACACAGTACAAGAACAAGTGACAGTTGGCAAATGCTACTGAAAGCCTGTGATTTAATTTGTACTGGTGTTCTTTTTCTTCATTAAATTCACAAGAAATTGCATGGAAGAGGAAAAAGCATCTGAACTTAATTATTAAGTAAGAAAAGAAATAAAGTCTTTTCACTTCAATGCCTTACTTACAACGTAAGAGCCTCCCAAACTGCAAAACCTGGGCCCAGTGCTGGACACTGCTTGTTATAAGAATGCTGAGGAAAAAAATCAGCTAAGTCTCATGAGTCACTGATTCTCAAAAGTCTTTGCCAGGTATCCAGAAGAAAAAGAGATGACAGAATTACATTCTTAGAAATATCCCAGCAGGTATGAAGATGCTTGTGCTGTCAAAATAATACTAAAAAAAAAATGGATTAGCAACGTTTGGAAACCAGCAGTAATCAGCCCAGTCAATACAGGCTTTTTTTTCTTGAAAAAAAAAATCTTGTTTTAAGACTAACTATATTGCCAAGGAACTAATTACTGTTTTACTTTTCCCAAAAATTAAACTAGTAGTGCTCCTAAAGTGGATACTTAACGTGAAGTTCCTTTTAAAGAATAAGGATTAGGGAAGAGAAAAAAATGTAGGACTAGAGAGCAAGGATGTCAGAGAACATCACTGAACCACAGGATTTTAGTTATATAGATTGAGACATTTCTCAATAATTCCTTTATATGATTGCCTAACAGCAATTTGGTACAACATCAATTCAAAGTCACTGTAATACAAGAAGATAAGCCTCATCTGAAAGTTGGAAATGTATTTCACGTTTCATCATCAGAAGTGCAGACCTAGAGTTACCATGAGAAACTGGGAAGTTTTAAAAAACCAAACTTTGACTGAGCACTCAAAGTTTTAATCACCAGGATCAATGGAGGCTAGCAGTTGACAAGAAGTCTGGCATCAGTCCTTTATCAGTTGAGAATTCAGTGAACACTTTCTGTACTGAAAGCAGTTATCAATGTTATTGTCCTTCATCAGGCAGCATGAATATAAAGAGGCAGAAGAAGCAGCAACATAGCTAATATCAGAGTAGTAAAGGAATTTTATCCATTGGGAAAATACCAGTTAGAAACCCTCAAATATTTCAAAGATGCATTATTTCAAAAATTTAAGGGATAACCAATTTTTGCAAGAATATTGTCACAAGCTTTTCTCTGTAGCCTCAGTACAGCAATTAAGTTTCTAATATGAAGTTTTATGAAAGTTATTCCTGTTTAGTTTCCCTCATGTTCTTCAGCTCCATTCTTTACAACAAAAGTGATCATTGGCGTCCAACTGCCTTAAAAGCAAACACCAAAGGCCCATCTTTACAAACCCTTCAAGAATGTCTCTATATCCTTTTTCCATTTTATCACCATTCTCACTACCTAAAGCTGCTGTTTCAAGCTGTCTGTCTTTCTTCAACATGTCCCATATCTTGCTCCTGCCTCTGGAACACCACTGAGGTCAGCTTTCAGAAAGGCAAACAGGTGAGATGCTTCCATCTCACCGGAATTTAGATATCTGAACTGAGTTATGACCCAAGTCCACATTGTAACAGAAGAATTTCATAAACAGGAAAACTACTTCATACAAGATCTCCTTGAAAATTATAGCCAAAAGCATATATTATACATGTTTCAAAATAATATATTGTTCAGTCTGAACTATCCCCTTTAAGAAATATGCAAGAGATGAAGACAAAGAAACAAGAGGGGGGAAAAAAATTGAGACAAAGATCTTGAGAGAGGTTACTCATAATACTTTTGATCTGGCTGACACAGAGAGGTAATAAAAATGCATGAAGCAACTGTTCTTGCGCAGTTTCCAGGACAAAAGCATCTGGATATCTGGCCAAATCTGACTCAATCTTGACATCTTTTGTTCCCCAGTGCCCCATTTCTTTGTAACCAAAGGTATTTGTGAAGTATTTACAAAAATGCACACATTTCCCAGTGGGTTTTGGTGTATCCTGATCAGAGTAAGAATAGTAAGAGAACATTGAAAGCTAGAACAATCCTGGATACCAAAGCCCAGCAAAAAATGCCACCCAAACCACCACAGGGAGAGTTAAACCCTCCCTGTTAACCCATTTGTAGCAAACACATTTATAAAGCTCTGTCTGCCCAATAAACACAGTGTTTGCTTTGCAGTTTCAGCATTAGAACTGTCAGATAATGTTATCAATACACAGGCAATTTTAAAAAGCAGGACATTTACTATACAAATGAAAGTGAGCAATGTGATACGTTTCAAACAAAATCAATGGCGTCTAGAGAAGAGGACATAGGAGGTGGGAATTTCAGAAGTTCACACGTGGGATGTTTGTAACACACCTTAACTGACTAAACCTACTACACATGCCAAACCTTTACGACTCCTAAAAAAATAAACATATGTTCCATACATACCTGTACTTACAGTCTAGAGGACATGGAGTTAAACAATGTCTTGACAGAACCTGATGTGGGCATTTTTTGTCACTGTAACCCTTGGGCTTTTATTATGGAAAAAGCCCCATTCTACTAATGTACTAATACAGTTAAAGAAATTAAATATTAAAACTACTTTTGTAGAACTTTTATAGAAACCCCAATGTCTTTTAATAAATCAAATATAGTTCATGCTATTGGTCAGCATAGTCATATTTTGCTCTGATCCATAAGGCCAAGTTTCAGGGTCATTTTCTCATATGCTCTCCTAGCCAGTCTAAAAATCATTATACTATGTCCTAAGTTTTAAAGGGGTTGAGCATAGAGCATTTTCACCTCCAATGTAATTCTGAGTAGTTCATCCCAGCTGATACTAGGTTATTTAATCAAGATGCCCAATACTAACTTTAAAGTTGAATTTTAACTGACCATTTCTGAAATTCTGCCCTAACTCACATCAGCTTCAATTCAAATCTATTTCATATCACTGTAAACCCAGAACTGGTGCTAGTGACACAGTCTGCAGCTATGGGCTGCTGTATATTTGGAGCTGCACTGCACTGTTTCACTTACATTTCAGTTTCCACTCTTTAGCCACAGACACACACTCATACTCAATGTGTCTCATACAGCTACAAGTTTTCCTAATATTGAATTTATTCAATAAGGAAGGAAACTCAGAAAGCAGTGATTTATACCAATATTTTTAAACAGCACATTAGTCATCTCAAATTCAGTGGAAGTCCAAACACTATTACTGAAGTTAGAAAATTATACAACATCATCCAAATTTTGTGTCAAGGACTAGACTCCATTTAATTTCAGAAGGATTTAAATTAGACTAGTCAGACTAGCTTCCAACTAACTTTTTATATATGGGAAAGTAATAACTATCGGGGCACAAGTGTGCAGTCTGCAAACACATACAGTCAGTTTGGTATGTTTACACTGAAGATTCCAGCAGAGCTTTTACTCTTTAAAGCTGCTCTAGATGAGCTAGAATGACTGTGACCATCTTGTAGAGATACACCTGAAGTGCCACTCTCCTCCAAGGATGCTTAACAATATATAATCTGTGAACAAAGCATGGAGCTTAGAGAAAGACAAATCTTTTTACCAGTAAGTTCTGTTCACATTATCATGAAAAACCATGGGGTTGTGTGCCTGTTTGAGCTCAAAATATTTTCTTGTTCTGCATTTTCAATTTTTTCCCTGGAAAAACAAGATATGGATGGAATTGGTAACAAAATTCACAATATGCCTTTTAACTTTATACTTACTGCTATGGACAGCAAGCCTGCACTTCAATTTCTTTGGAGTGTCCACGTTTTCAGAGAATACATGAAGCAGTTGTTAACAGTTGTGAGAGCAAAGGGGGTCTTGGAACTGAAATGCTTCCATGGGACAACCAACTCTAGACTGATTCCTACAGTGGATGACAGGATCTGTATGGCAGTTGTTTAAACTTTAGCTGGAGGCATCTTACAGAAGCTATTACTGCCACCAGAGAGAAGGAAACACTTATTTCAAGGTGGCTTTTTAGTTCTTTCAGTTTGCATTTGTGAGTTGAATACTTGAAACATTTTTCCAAGATCCAATAACTTAATATTTAGTAAATTACAAGGCTAAGATATTGTTAATATTCCCAAGTGTGGTTATGTGATTTTTACAGACTCAAAATACATAAGTTATCCAGTTATTAGGTGCTGTTTAAAACTCCAAGCACTATTCACAACAAATGTAGTTTGAAATATAAATGCTAATGATTGCCAGAAAATACACCTATGATATTATCATAAAACCCTGAACAACCAACTCCAGGTGGTTTTGCATGAGCAGAGGGTTGGACCAAATGACCTCCAGAGTTACCTTCCAACTTCAACTATTCCATGGTTTGGTGATTCTGTGCATCTGTGTGCACAGAGTGGATATAGATATATAGAGTTTATGAATTTAATATTTTGAGGAAGCTACTCTTTAAGATGCTAAGTATTAAAGACACAAAGGGACTTCTCAGTAAAGTAGGAACATTAGGATGACAGGGAGAATGTGAAAATCATGCATCAGTATTGCATAAGGAGTGGCAAAGAGAAAATCACATTTTGCAGAGATGGAAATTACTGCACATAAACTCTCTAATTCATATATATACACTGAAGTTTCTTCTCAAAAAAACCCAAAACCAAAAAGAGTAGACTATCAGTTAGATAAACTACCATTTCTCCATCATTACCCAGTTTCTCCATATTCAGCCTACTCTCTCTAGAACTCTGTGTCTGATCAAGAGCCACTCATACAAGGGTAATATGCAAAAAACATCTCATAAGTTAAAGTCTGGCAAACATCTATCTATGCACATAATTATTAACAGCTGCACATGCCTAATTTCAGCTGCACAGTGACAAAAACTTCAAAGGTCATCTCCCTAACCACAGCAAGATTGAGGCACTTTTAAATCGGACACTACCTCTAAGTAGGTAACATCATGTGTTTATCTTTTTGTATCTCTTCCCCTCCCCTTTTAAGTTCCAAGACTTTTGGAGCTAGGATTAGCACTCTTTATGAGTTAGTAGACACACCTAGCAAAGTCTTCTCACACTTAGTTGGACACTGAACAAATAAAGTCTTAGACAAAGAGGAATATGTTAATAAAGATGGCTGAAGGCAGAAAGGATGGTATTTAAATCATCACCTGTAGGTGTCTATCTTAGCAGGGCTTTGAGTTTTGTCTTCACAGCAAAGAAAGATCTCTCTCCCCAGCAATTAGGAAAGATTCTAGACAGATGACCCTTCTAGCTTAGGTGCATCAATTTGGTGGGATGAGTACAGACACCTCTGAGTGTCCTTTGCCAACATTTAAATGCCAAAACATTCCCTGATCATGCAAATCAGGACATTAGGTATATCATCATCATAGATATCATCTCTGAAGGTAAATAGATATCCTTTACATATAAAGACAAGCAAATAAATGCAATATGCACAGCAGAAACACACATTCTCAAACAGATCGCATGGGACTTCACCAGAGCTTTGTAGAACTTCCCTGAATCTGTGGGAAATGCTCCTACCTGCCACTGCATCTAAATACTGCACTTTCTGCACTGATCATTAAAGCTCCACCCAACCCCAGCTATTCTGCAAGTCTGTGATCTGTTTCACATTGTTGTCTTGTACTCAAATGTTGACTAAATACTGTTGGCTTTTTTTATTTTTGGCCTTTCTGGTTGTCCTGGTTCACAAAAAAAGTTTAAATTCTCCAGAGAAAGGCAAGATTCTATGTGAAGAATCGAGCACCTGCTAAGAAATCCAAAAATTTGTAGAAATGCACAAAGAAAAGAACACAATAGATAAGCAATTAGATAAACAGGGAACTACTGAAACACTCTAATTTACAGGTAGAATAAGATCTATGCCTTGGATTCAGATGTCTTCTCCTCAAGAAAACACGCTTAAAAAGTATTTCTGTGAAAGTAAATTAAACCAATTTCACTGACTGTCAACATCAGCTCAGTCTGAGATTTGGTAAGTTACATTTTTAAATATTCAAGAAGCTTCTTTAGACAAAGCCAAGTCTCACAGCACCAAAATGCTATGGGAAAGATGGTCTGAAGGGTACTTCCATCAAAGACAGAACAATTCCAAGAAGGCCTGGTCTCCCGAGGCTTCCAGACCAGTTTTGTTCTTCTCAAGAGTGGGCAATACATTTTTGAGAAGCATCATGTAATCATAGGAGGATTGTATGGGTTTCTTGGAAGCACAGTTGCTTTTCAAAAATGAAAATTTAGTAAAAATGATCTCCCTCATTTCTTTCAAAATCTATAGTAATATTATTAATGTCAATGTTGAGAGAATTGACAAAAAACCTGCAAAATCAAGCAATCAAATTAGTTGAAACCCATGGAATTCATCAGGGTCAAAAAAAAAAAAAAGAGGGTGTCCTCATATGAACATGATCTGCGAGGCAGAGTTTTGTGACCCAAGGTCTTTACTACCAACTTTTCTGACAAGTCATACAGTAAAATCTTATCTCTTCATTTAGGGCAATGCCACTACATCCTGGACTGACCTCAGGTATTAATTTTTACCACTGAAAACTTTTTCATCATGGCCTCAAACTGATTTTATATGATAATGGTTTTATGGCACAGAGAAAGATTGTCTTTTTTTCTTTATCCAGTTACAAACTTCACACACGGGATAAATACAATGATAGACTCATTATATATATATATTTAAAAATATGCATTTGCAACTTAATTACATCATCTGCTTCCTTCCTCATAAGGGGAAGGGACAGGAAGCCAAGGAAAATATATAATGGCTGTGAGCCAATAACTCAGGTCTAGGGATAAATAAAACCTGTTCATCTCCATGGGGGGTTACAGTTTTCCCATGCCTTATAAACATTAAAATATAAACTTGTTCTATAGATTACAAGCTATCACTTATTATTTACTAGCTTTAGTTACTTCACCATACTTGTTTATGGACTATATTACTGGATACCCTCGACAGGATGTCGCTATATTGAAAGGAATTTGTACTGGGTTTATAGTAAAATACATACTATGCTTCTTGTAGCTCTGGAAACACAAACAAATTTTTCTTGGCAAGACATACCCTGAGCATTTCATCCTCGTTCTTGGAACATCTACTATCTTTTCTCTTCTGAGTTCTGCTCAATATTTCATCCCATGTAGTTTCAGAAGTGTTACAGTTTACTTTCCTGGCAATAAAAAAAATTAAAAAATGTAGTTTGTAACATTGACATGGTTTACATCTGGCCTGGACAAGCTACCAGTTCTGTATCCACAGAATATTCTATGCCAGACACAGAAAAGGGGAAGGGGTTTAGAACTAAAAGGCTCCAGAAACTCCATACAAATTACTGAGATTTTTAAGCCCTACTGATAGCAGATCTTTAAAGTCATCATTTTGACAGCTGTGACCTCACTAAGTGTCTCTTCCAACACAGAGCTTGTTATGTCTGCTCAATTAGCATAAACCCACAAAATCTTGGATGCTATGATGATAATAATCACAAAACAAGCACAATATTTCCAGATGAAAAATGAACCAGCAGAAAATAAATGGAAGCAAAGTAATCAATTGGAAATACACAAATAAAAACTCTTAATGAGTGCCAAATCCCTCCTCTGCAATAGGTTTGTAATCAGTGGTGAGAAACCTGAAAGCTTCTAATGTAATGTCAGTGAAATAGGAACTCTGACTCTCCAGGAATCATGTCTGTTGGACTTGCTGCTTTTTGTTGCAGAAAACTCTCTTAATTCTCCTGAAGTAATCTTTCTGTATAAAATCTTCGATGTACAGTCAGAGGAGCATAAACACCTACAGTGCTTTCTGTTTTTCAGTATGCAAGTGTCAAAAAATCCATACTGGTTCTCAGATCTCTGTCACAAGGTAGGGCAGCCGAAGAGAATAATATAAGGACTTCAAGCAAGATGCCAGTTGGAATTTTTTTTAAAGTCTGAAACAGAAAAATGGTATAATATGGCAATCTGATGTCCTCCACAATGAAATTTAGAATAACATAATATTTGAGTCACTTGGGGTGAAATTCTAGCTTCACTGAGAGACAAAAAGAATTTTCCAAGTGTCTCCACAGTGGTCAGGATTTCATTCCTTCTATGCTTCAGATATTTTATTCAGAGGAGAAAGAAGCTGGTGAAATATAAAAAAATAGGCTTGCTTTAGTTAACTTTCAAATGCACCAAGATGCTGGAAGTGTACCAATTCTTTAGCTGTAAACAGGCAAAAAAAATCTTTTAAAATGTCACTTTAAAGAAAAAAACTGGGCTTCTTATTAAAGGGTCTTATTTGGTAACAACAAATTGTAGCATGCATTCTCCTCTTACAACTATTATTTCTTACCATTACTGGGATGTGTTCTATAATTGGATTCTGGCACAGATCAGTGGAAAGAAGAAAACTTTCCAATCTGATTCCAAATAGGTTTTACTATATAAAAACACATATGCAAGAGCGGAAGATTATCTCTTTGCTCACCAGTAGTTATTCAAATCATTTAGACATTTTAGTCTAGGCAGATGTTGAATGTACTGAAACCTGTGGAGTTGTTTTTATAAACTGTGGGTGATTTGGAGTTAGGGTATTTTTTTTCATATTTGTTGGGTAGCTTCCTAATCATAGAGTGTGATGAGAAACTATTATGTTGCTTTTAAGAAATATACTTTGAATGAAGTTTTCCTTCCAACAAAGAGTCACATACAACACAACCATAAATAAAATAAATACAATATTTTATAAACTGACTTAAAAGCTGAAAATCAGGCATGTTGATTAGGCATGAATCTGTGGTTCTACTTCAGCACCTATTCAGAAAGCATACTGAAGGAATTCAGTAAATACAAGTAAACACAGTAGTACAATAAAAGAACAGATACAAATAACAAGAAACAAAAAATAAAGTTAAGGCTTCTTCCTCTGTTTAGAAGCTGGTCTTCCACAATTGAAGAACTTTTTCAAACATAAAAGGTTTCAACATAAAAGTGGCTAAGGTGAGAAGTGTTAAGCACATTCATGTAGTATCAGCAAAGTGTCAACTGAAAGTATCAACTTTCAGGCTCATCAGAGCCATACTCACAAGCTAGTAAGAAACAAAAATATAAGAAAAAGTCAAACTGTGCAAAACAAGAAGCTGAAAGCACTTAACTAAATCAACTAAACTAAATCAGTTTAGACTTTCCCTCCTCTCTACAAAGCTTAAGCTTTAGCAACTGCCAGCACACACTAGTTAACCAGCTCTTCCCAAGAAGTACTGCACAGTTTTGACATAAAAATAATTGAAAAATTCTCCTGAGTTTTAGAACAACCACCAGAGTTAGAGCCACAGACTAACATCTCTTTTGACCAACCTCATCTATTCTCACTGCCTATTCATTCAGACAGAAGGTCTGGCCAATGTTCTCTTTATTTGTCTCAGACCAACTCAGCTGTGGTGATTTAATGCCTAAGTGCAAGCAGAGATTATCATCAGGTGGAGCTGGCATGGAGAGAATTAGAAATACATATAACTTTACTTCCCATAACAGAGTTTTAAGAGATTGATCTGTTCAGCTTCTAGTTGATAACAAGCAATGGATGGGTAGCACCACATGAAATTTGGGTAACTACATTCAGAAGATGCCTGTTTGTGGTCTACTTTGAACTGGGAGAGAGGAGCTATTTTACTTCAAAGCAGTCAGAGACCAGATTCTGTATACTGGTTCCTCCTACTGAAACCCCAGAATACCACAGACTTGCAGAAATGCTCTAATTTCTGTGCAAAGATATTTCTTTTCTAGTGCGGGCAATTTTAGAAGCTTAGTACCAGCTTGTTTTCATTAAGTGCTTGAGAACATCTGACTCAATCATTTTTAAATCAAAAAACCCTAAAATCCTTTATTTCTTTAATAAACCCATAGGACTGCAACAGAGAATTTCACAGGCAATTACAGCAATGTTACATACAAAGAGTGTATTTTTTTAAAATATTGGTAGTTTTATTTCCTTGGATATTTGTGAGTACAGGGAGGAGAGAATTAGATATGTTTAATGAAAGATCAGGTTAAACTGACAGTTCAGTCCTCTGAATGCTTTCCAGGATCAACACAGTCCATGAATATTTCTCTGAAGTTTATTATGTGTGCATACATTATCTAGCCTGTAGAATACTGTAGGTCATGATAGGGGACTTCCAAGTGAAGGAAAATATGATAAACATAAGAATGGACAATCAAATTAGAGAATAAGAAGGCACAAGAAAGAGTTGCTTTCTTTGAAAAAGAATCTTCCTAAGATGGTGACTGGGTGATGCCATCACTTGTTCAGCAAGGCAAGTGGTGTGAAGCTCAGCCAAGGAAAGCATCAGAACACAATAATGCTCTGTGTCACTCTCTCTATTTACCAGCATTTAAAGCTGTTCTGAGCATGTGTTCCATGAAGGAGCGTTGTCATACAAAACTGAAGTCCCCAATGAGCCAATGTGCTTTCACATAAGTGGTTTGACAGTCGTTAAATAAGAGACCAAAAATTGCTGTAGTCTTCCAGAAGAAATAAATTTTTTTAATAAGTTGAGTCAATATCATTACACATCCAAAATTCTAAGTGAAGAGGAGTCTATTTGTGTGTCATTCATCCACATTCCTGAGCATGGGAGATGCTCTGTCAACTGTAGTCGACAGAACCTTCAATTGACAATGAAAGGCAAGGTGTACTATTATGGGACAAACTTCTAGAATGAGATAGCCTGACCCTAATAGAAATTGCCAAACAGATCTGTTAAAACTATTAACTTCTTAATATTGCAAATCATACCAGCCCTCCAGGGCAGAAGGAATTAAATTATCAGCTCCTATTCACCACCAAGAAAACCCTTAAAATTTGTTTCATGTTGAGACACTTCATAAGGTGTGGGAACTTATATCTACAGACAGCATTATAGTAAGTAATGATTAATTTTTAAAAACAATTTAAAGCACAACAATTGAGAATTTGAACCCTTTAGAAAACTGAAGAGACAAGGCATATGACTATTTGGAGGCAACAATTATTGTTACTATCGCTAGAGAGTGCTTGGCCCAGACATGTCTATTAATACCAGACTTATTAGGTCTTGACAGCTTCTAGGACATCTGTTTGTTTCATTTCCCTTTAGTCTCGCCAAATGCTAGCAGCAAAAAACATACACTTTTTGTTCCTGCTTCTGCATAACTTGAAAGACTTCTTTGCATATATGAATTTTGACAATACATGAGATCTAATGTTCTGTATCTGATATATATGTAAAGGCATGTGTATTCAAAGAACTGCAAAGGTGGTTACATTTCTTTCATCTGAGGGCATTTATCTAGGAGTAAAGGTGCTAACAAACACAAAGTGGAGCTAACAAACATTCCTCAGAGGTGGGTCAGTTTTCACAGATTTTTCAACCTGAACTAAGAAAAGGTTGCAGAGACCAAAACATCTCATCAGGAGTTTTGCACAAGCAACTCCCTCAAGTATTTCAGTATATTGCAATATTCTAAGAAAGCATTACAAAATTACAACAAATAATATTGAGGCTTTTGATACGGCTTTCCCTATTTTTCCAGAAGTCATCACACAGGTCCTGACTCAAATAAAGTTCAGTGTAAGGTATAAAATAAAGGTTCTAAGTTAAACTCTTGAATTTTGTTAGACTGTTACTGTATTCTAGGCTTAAATCCAAAAGGCATTTCTGTCCTAAATTGTTCATAATTCTAGTTCATAATTCTGTTCTTCTTGGCCATCACTTCAAAAGTAACAATATGGGTGAAATTTAAAGATCACGTACTGGAACCAGAAAGAAAAGGAGATAGCTACTTGTATACTATAAATTAACCACAGGCAGTTGCTGATGCTTTGATCCAGATATTTCACTGTGACTATATGCCAAACAGCTAAACTATTTTATTTACAAGAATCCAGCCTTGCCCACTCATTTCATTTTCATATAGCTGTATAAATAATTTGTTTACATTTTTAAAATAACTTAATATTTTTTTATAAACTTTATATGATCAATGTAACCTTACACATATACATTATTTTGAGTTAATTTTAAAAATGCCCTCGCTCAAGCTGTAGGGCCCATTCAGAATGTCAGTGCAAAGTACTTTTATTTCATCTAAAGCCTGTCTGGATGCGTATTTTTTAAAATATTTTCATTCTCAGGTGAATGCTCAAATTAGAGATTATTTCAGAATTTAAATTTGATTTTCAACTTTTTTTCAGCACTTATTGAAAACTTGCCTATCTAAATTATTATAGCCCTGGGGAATTAATAATGACTAAAAATTCAGGAAGTACTAAAAAATATTCAAATCAATCAAAATTCTTACAAAGGAGGATCAGCTTTTGCAGAAAATTGCAGTATCTGCTCCATTTCAGGTATATTTTGAGAAACATGCACATGTTGGCATGGTTCCCTTTAACGTCCACTAATGTGACTTGAAAAGAGTTACACCATTTGTGATCATTCCCTGAAAATACAAATACAAGTATTTCCATTTCCAACAAGGGATTTACACTTGATTATACCAGCTGAGAATCTGATCCAACAGTGCTGTAAGAGTTCCACAAGAAATCTTTGACTTCAGTGGGTCTGCAGGAAATAACACATGACCACAAGTTTGGTATGTATGTTTTCAGCACCTGTATATGTAGTATATTCATAATCCAATATTCTAAATAACTACAGCGGTTTCATGGGGAAAACAGAACATTACATTCCCACCATCTTAGATCTAACCAAGTTAAGTTGAGCATTTATTCATGGGTAGAAAACATGAATTTTACATCTGAAAGTAAGTGGAAAGCATTTTTCCAGATGTTCTTCCCCAGGAAAGTATGATGCAAATAATAAACTTGGTAGTTCAAAGAGTACATAAATTTCTATTTGCATGCATTTATTTGCTGTATTTTTTAGCCTCCTTTCTAAATAATTTAATTGAATAGCACATTAAATCATTTAAGAGGAGATGAAATTTTGTGATTAGGGTAATTGTTAGTTAAAAATACAAAACCTTAGCTTACTGTTGTTTGATACCTAAAATACATTATTTTAATTATTGACAATAGTTTGCTTTTGGATATATTCATAAGAATTATCATAGAAAACCACTATAATTTTTGACCTCACTGTGCTCAGGAATTGTGTCAGTCTCAAACTTTATTTTTTTTAGTCTATACAAGCAGAGTAGTCTTGTGTTACAGCTTGATACAAAGGACTTACTGTATACTCTCTTCTATATATTATTTATGACAAAAATACAATATCATAAAATGAAAGTCCTTACAACTGTAATGGAATATCAGCCAGGAAAGGGAGACTGACAACAATATCTCTTGTTCCTTTTCATTTCATATTCTGAGCTATCTATAAGTAGTGACTGTGACAAGAATAAAAATAAACAATACACATCTATTATTATATGCTGGTATATTTTAATAGAGTCATTAGTTTACCTTTGCATAATTTCCCTTTATTTGAGAGGACGTAGCAGCATGACACATGGAAATTGTCTCAGTTTCAAGCTATTTTATAAGACCAAATAAAATTGCTATTACCAGACAAAGAAATATTTCTGTCCAAAGATAGCAGAACTGAGTTGTATCTTTTTTCTGGGATGGACTAAGGACTAAGACACAGAAAATGATGCCCTCTTTTCTTCCCAGCACACCCTCCTTCTGTGAGGGAGCAGCAAGGGATGGCCAGCAGCCAAGGGGAATGCCAGTCCTCCCACTTTGCTTGTCTGCCTGTCCTCACCCCACCAGACCCCAGCACTGGGACTGGGATTAAGGGTAAAACAGCAAAATCCAACCATTTACTGTTCAGTGTATGAAGAAATGGGCACACTCCCAGCTGCTGAAGAAACCACAGTGGGTCATCAGTAGGACAAGGGTCAGGAAGAGGAAGATGGCTGATGAACACTGGTGTCAGTGGCTGAGGACTACCAGGCACATGTGAAGATGTGAGGGGTTCTCATTAGACAGAACACAGCAGAAAAGACAAGGCTCTCTATGAAGAAGCTGGGATGCAAGAGGAATGAAGCCATAGTTAATTGCCTCCCAACACTCTGGCTCCTTTAGACAAAATTCAGATTTCTTGACAATTCTGAAACTTAGTATCACTAAGTTTGCATTAACACCAGCAAGTACCACAGAAACACATCTTCCACACCCTAGGTGGAAGTCACTGCAGTGGAAATCCAGGTCACAGTGAGGCCATGAGAACACGAGACAGCGCATCGTACCAATCCTATGGCCAGGAACACAATCATATCCCAACCCAGCCTTTCTGAACTTGAGATGGAGCCAGCTGTACTGTTAAAACAAACAGAATACTCTTATGCATGAACATAAAAATAGAAGGATCCCTTTTTAAAGGATTGAGAGCCTTTATCACCAGCATCTAAAGAGCTGTCAGTTCCTTCTCTCACAAGTATTACCTATCTAAATTTTTCTATTCATACTGTCTTAATGCTGTGTTAGTTACCTAAATATGTGC
The DNA here is from genome assembly GCF_001522545.3 of Parus major. NCBI lineage: Eukaryota > Metazoa > Chordata > Aves > Passeriformes > Paridae > Parus > Parus major. The sequence continues at coordinate 11,777,313 of NC_031771.1, read as the reverse complement.
TTTGGTTTCCAATAAACAATATTTTCTAGATAGTAGAAGAGAATGGTGAATCCAGAAACCATGATCATTTATCTCAAAATTGCATTGCAGAGAATTCCTTACATCTATAATAACAGTCAGAAGTTTCTAATTAATCTACCACTCAATAAGTCTGTAAATAGGCCTGCATATATGGCTTACAGTAAGATAATATGTGGAATAGATTCTGCTAGCCATTTAATATTGGATAGTATAAGAATGGGACCTTACTGAATCAAAGTAAATGCTTGTTTGTACAAGCAGCTTATTTCAGGTCAGCTTTAGTTACACTAGCAAAATTTAGATAATGTAGAAACATTAGGAAGAAGTGAGATGAGTCAGGGTTTTCCATGAAAAACTGCTTCACTGCAGAGTAGCCAATAGAAATAATTTTAACCTTATTTAGATTAAGATTAAATGGCATTCTAATATCTCACTATCTTATCTAGATAATTTTATTAGTGTTTAAAATAATAAAAGATGCATCTGGCAGCAGAACAGCATTCCTCTACTGCAGAACTTGTGTTCTGCACAGGCTCACATCTGCAAATGCAGATTAACACTTTTGTAAATTATGGAAGATTTTCTAATCTAAGACATTCTCTTCGTCTTACTGTTCTTTAAATCAAATTTTGATTTATATCAGGTTTTCCTTCCTTCTGTTTTTCTTTTCTTTTGTGTGCTTATAATCACTCATTGCATCATTTCACTCATTGCATGATTATGTAACAGGCATCTTCTGTGACATATTGCTATTTTATTCTTCTTCATGTATATACATTTTACTGCATATTGAGGGGTTTCTGTAAAAATATTTTTATCTGTCACCACTGAAGACTGGTCTTTTTGGAGTAGGTTCCTTTGCTCACAACTAGTTTCAGGGTTGCCTGAAACAACAGGGATGAAGATCCCCAAATGCTCCCTACAGTCACTTGTTTTGCTATCTTGGCCTCAAAAGGGAAGAAGAAAATAATTTTTTTATTCTATAGAGCTGATATTAAAAAAGTTCACCCTTTTCTAAATATTTTTTTGGTTTGGTTTGGTTTGGTTTGGTTTTTTTGTGGTTTTTTTTTTTTGTGTGTGTGTGTGTGTGTAGTTCATGCTCAACTCAATACCAGGCCAGCTCCCAATACAAACAACATAGCTTGAAGAATTTTGAACACCATAAATTCCAGAGCTCAAGTCAAAATACCCTTGACATAAAGGAGGTCTCACCTGAATCACAGAATCACAGATTTGCAGACTTTAGAGACTGGAAGAGACCCTTAGAAGTCACCTGGCCCATGTCCCTGCTCAGAGCCCAGCCACCTAAAGCAGGTTACCTGGGACTGTGTCCAGTTGGGCTTTGAATATCTTCAAGGATGGAGATTCTCAAGCCTCTCTGGGCACCCCGTGCCACTCTTTGATGAACCTTAGAGTGAAAGTGGTTTTTCCTATATTCAGTTTTAATTTATTGTGTTTCAAGAGAACATTCCTTGTGTCCTTTGCCTCCTCTTCTGTCACTGAGCATCAGGGAGAAGAGTCTGGTCCTCTCTTCTTTACTGCCTCCCACCAAATACATCGATAAGATCCAGATCTTGAAAATTAGGGCTTCTATGGAAATGGAGACCAACAGCATTACCTCTTCCAGTAAATCTTTCTGGAATGTTCTTAGTCCATCGCATTTAACACAGTAGGTAAATGCTCCCCAGGGGAATCTGAAATGCTCAGCAGTTGAACGGAATTAACAACACATATTATTATTTCTTCAATCTGCACACTAAAGGCCCAGAGAGCTCACTTCTTACTCAAACTTTTCCATCAAGATTCTGCAAAATTTAGATACACCCAATCCACAATTCTTGACCAATATTCCCTTTTGGGGTGCAGTAGCTCCTGCAGCTGTTCCTGTAGTAATAGTTTGGCTCCAAAGTTAGTTGCCCTTTAAACTTCAATCCTTTATCCCTTTTGATTCTATCACAGCTTCAGGTTCCCATAGTTGAAGGGCAGGAATATTTCAGCGGTTCTAACACAAGCATCTTTCCAGTTATAAGAATAAACTAATACAATAGTATTCTCTCTATAATTCTCTTTGAATTATAAATTCCTATTGTAAATTGCCAAGATTTTCTATTAACATGAAGGAAACAGATGGGAGAGACAGCAAAAGGGGAAGATGGAGGGAGGAAAGGAGAGGGCAAGAAGGGAGGGAGGAGCAAGACAGCCTTGCCAGAAATAGGATTTATTTGTGCTAAGCACATAAATAGAGTTATAGATATGGCGTTAGTGTAGAGAGAGATATGGCATTAGTAGAGACACAACTGAAATAAAGCAGCTGCTGGGAGACAGAAAAGTTATGAAACAGAAGCAAATAACTGGTTCAGTGATCACTGGAATTAATGAGCCCTGAGTTTCAATGAATTTAGATTTTCTGGAGAGTGCCCTTTTAAAATGAATTCTTCTAAAACAGCTGCATAGGTGCATCTCTTGTCAAAGAACAGATAATCTACACAAGATAGAAATACACCCTATGGTTTGAATGATTCTTCTTTTTTGTTCAGTGAGGTGCAACTTCTGACTGAACTGGGGTAGTAAAAGTTGAAAAACCTGCCCAACAAGTGTTCGAAATTAACATGATTCCATGAGAAGTTTTCTAAGTTCTTGTTCACTAGATCAACTCAAAGTGAAACAGCTATCCAGTATTGTAATCAAAGTATTTAGGTGTATTTTTCCAAATTCTCCAAGTGGCTACTATTTTCTATTGTTTGTATTGTTTCTGATAAAAACTGTATCAGAAATCTAGTGAAAGAATTCAGAATAATTAGATATTGGTAATCTTTGTGATTAATAATTTACGATTTTCTGAAAATACTACAGATTATAAACCCACCAACTGATTGCTTATGGAAATGCCAATTTTAGACAATGCCTGGTTTTAATTTTGGTTTCTTGAATCTCATCAATTCAATTTAGGACACCTGATGATCATATGTTCCTATTTCATACTAAATCTGTGGAGGTAAGTGGCTTAACTGGTAATACATTTGCTTAGCACACCTTTTAATCCAATAAAATGAAAGTATTTCTTTCTAATACCTGAAGGCTTCATGGAAATTAATAACGTTACAAAGGCTGATATTTGCTGATAGTCTTCTTGACTCCAGCTGAAAATCCAATTGTCTTTTTTAATGAGATTGATATGTTGCCCTTACTCTGAATCTCTGGAGTTATGCAAAAGAAGCTAAGCATTGTTGAAGACACAAAACAGAAGAGGTCAGAGGAATCACTTTCCCTGAGCTGAAACTGGTACACAGAGTCCTCAGTCAAGAACTCTTCCCCACACAGGACAGCAGTACTACAATGATGGTGGAAGTGTCCCTAAAGCTGAAAATATCTTACTGTAAAGAACTGCATTTTATCACTTTTCTCAGTAGCTGAGGTCAGCTGCATTTCCAACTGCAGTTTTTACATAATTCCTATGTGAAAACTTCCTTTTCTATGTTACTTTCTTGAATACCATAAAAGCAGGAACAATTAAATATAAATTTTGAATTTCTCTTAGTTTAAGACAAGATATCAACTGAGCTTTATACCCCTAGAAGATTAAAGACAAAAACAAAGGTTCACTTAAAAAATCAGCAACAATAAAAATAACAAAGAACATGGATCAGTAATTTCTAATAACTAATGCTACTTATGTGGGTTGGCAATAAAAGGAGCACTCATAAAGACTGTCTAGAAATAGATCTTTAACAGCATAGTAAATTTGATAATTACATTTATTTAATGTAATAGTAAATATAGTTATGCATGGAATTATGGTATTATGAATTGGAAGAACAAATGTGTGTTTGAATTTGAATTAGACTAGAAGACTAGAATTATACTTTTTGGCTTTGTTTTGTTGTTTTGCTTTTCTTTTCTTTTTTTTTTTTTTTTTTGGGTTACAGCTTTAATTGTTTAGACATAAAGGTCAAATGATACCAGGAAATGAATTGGGTCATAACAATGTTTAGAAAACACACGAGAGATTTAAGGATTGCATTCAATAAAGCAGTCCATAAAGTGCACATGGTCTTTAATAACAGCCTTTCCAGCTCTTCAATGGTTTCTCCAACAAGTTACCATGAAGATGATTCTTGACAAAGCAAATCATTAATACGAAGCATCTATGACAAAACTGTAAAGAATTTTTTTTAATAGTATATGGATAATTTAGTGGCTTTATCAGCATTTCTTCAACTTCACAGCAACTTGAGATTTTTAATTAAACTTTCTACCTGATTTGCAAACAGTAGGCTCCTTGTGATTCTCAGCCTGAACTTGTATGTTCCTTCAAAGATTCTGTGCTTTGACATTTCATTTAACTGAATGACTTTCTAGAAGTAATAAAGTACTGCTAATCCAGTTGATCTAGATGCTGGTTTTTCCTGTTCAAGATTTATCAGATTATTTAAAACAGACAAGCATATTTTAACTATGCAAAACTAAAAAAATTCAAAAAAATTCCCACATGATTTAGTCCCAGATAATTTAATTCTTCAGGCCACTAGCATCACATTTTCTATTGTTCTTTTCAGTCTGCTTTTGTGGTTTTAGGATGACATATTTTTACATCTTATTTAGGAAGGTTGCCTTTTTTATTCAGAAGAATCCCATATATGTTTATAAAATAATTTTTGTGGTACAAGCAGATGAAAACTTGCCAGGAAATGAGAAACCTGAAATGATTCAACAAAGGACTTAAAATTTCATAAACCTGCTAGCATGAAAGAAAGGATTTTGAAACTCTTTCCTGTACACGCTGCTCCCTCTGATACACTGGCATTTTTTTCTCATTGTGGGAAAATATCATTAGGTATAAGTGAAGTTTCCACTTTTTTTGCACAAATTTCTTTGCACCTCTGCCTTGACAGATGAACAGTAATATGAAACATAGGAATGATAGAAAACGCCACAAATGCCACACTCTCATTATCCTTGCAAATGCAACTACAATGTATTAGCAAGGTGTGTACTGGATGGATCAAAGACATTTTCACTCAGGAGCAGTTTCTGTTTACAGATCCAGCATTTTTGAAACTCTCACACATAATTTTACTGATTGTCTCAGAGACTGATCCCGGCCAGCCCCGGGGCAAATGCAATGCAAAAGCGGTTTATTTTATCAGATTTCCCCCTTTTGTCCATGGTTTTTCTGGAACGATGGGATCAGGTACAGACCCTTGCTGAGAACCCTGCGTGCCATTAGCGGGCAGCAATAGCAGTGGGCTCCCGGGGCTGTGGTTTTAGATGAGTCCAGCAGAGCAGCCGTGCTCAGTTTCAGCGAGGAAAGAGTTAAAGAGCTCCGTGTTCCCCTGTGCCCGGGAGGCAGCCTTTGTGTTTAACATTGGCAGGGGCTCAGCTCGGGCTGGAGGTTTGTTTTAATTGGGGGAGGGGGCAGAGAACAGGGGACTCTCCGACTTCTTCAGTCTGTCTCTTTCGTTCACTGATTTAGCGGAGGTGGAGATTTTCAATTCCGCCCAGTCAGACGCAGGCAGGAGGATCTGGTAAGACTATCCCAGGAAAAGGCACTCAGAAGAAATTCTGCGAGGCGGCGGCGGCGCCAGCAGCCCCAGCATGAGGGTGAGCCGGGCGGGGAGGCGCGGCGGGGGGAAGTGCGCGGGATGCTGCGGGAGCCCCATCCCGATCCCACGCCGGGAACGGCCCGGCCCGAGCCGCGGGCACCTTCCGCACCGCTGGAAACGCCCCGGACAGGGATTCGGTGCCGGTGGTTCACCTCTGTGTGCGGCTGTGAGTGTGTGAGAGGGAGGAAGGGAGAGAGAACAAGAGACGGGCACAAGGCAGCTTGGGGGGACTGCCATTCCGTAAAGTTTAACAATGCATGGATCTTGCCAGAGGCTCTCTATATAGGCTGCGGGGCAGGCAGCACTGGTTTGCCAATTGATGTTGGAATTGATCCTTCGCTGGCGGTGCAAGGAGTGTGTTACTGCTCTCGGAGAAGGAGCAGCGGGCGGCTTTCCCGGCAGCGCTCGCTGGGAGCAGCCCAGAGAATCCCCCTTGCCGGCGTTGTTCCCCTCCCTGCCCTCCTGCCCTGCTCCCTTCATTTGCTCCTGCTCGCATCTCAGCTGCCTTACACTCACCGAGCACCGTTAACGTTTTAGCTGGTCTTTAATACTTGGAACAATTTCATTTCCACTAGTACCGTCTCCTTGCGAATCTCGGCATGGGAATTTTCCTGGCTTGATACTGCAGGCAAGTCAGGAATTTAGTTCCCTGCATCCGCGGCTGCTTCTGCAGCACTGCAGGAGCACAGGCACAACACAGGCGGGTGGCTCCCACATCAACAGAGCGCCCTTACACCCTCCAGGTACCCAGGCTTCGTGTGAAGAAGGACAATCCTAGATTACCTTATCACAGAAAGTTATCAGGGATGCCAGTGTGCTACTCATACCAGGCAGGCTGCATGTTATATTCTGCAGCAAGATAAATACTTTTGAAATATGCACAGAGGAATGAAGGGCTGTCAGTAATCTATAAAAAAAGTACCCTTAAGTAGTTAGCCTATTAAAAAAGCTTTCTAGATTTGCTTCATAGGGAAAAGTTTCTTCTGGGAGAGGAAGAGATGGAAAATGACAATTTTGTTCCCAGCTTTGTATGCTGGAGGCTGCCATGCTGCCACCGTGTTTATATGATACATACATTTCACAAAAAGGGTCACAAAGTAAGGAGGAAACTGATATAAATACTAAAGCATAGTGGGCTCTGTTATAGCTTTATCACATTTACTTGGGAAAGCCATTTAATAGTGATACTTGTTTCCCATCTGTAAATTGAGGAACTGTAGTCATAGGAAATAATATAAGTATTAATCCTTGCCTGAAAAGAATTACAGTCAAACATCTCTGTTGTTTCTGGTAAGATTTAGAAACCTAAAGTGAATACACTTGCACTACACTACTGCTAAGTGCCCTGAGATACCACCATAACCAACATTTAATTAAATAAAGAAGGATTTACTATTTGGTATGTTAAACTTTGAAATCAAGTCCACGGGAACTCACAGTTGGCCAGTTCCTGATCTTAAATTCAGTTGTACAAGGATTGAAAGGTGGATCTGTGAGGGACAGCACTCTGCATGCCAGACTGAAATACTCAGGTTAGCATCGCATCTGCTGCTCTACAGACTACACACACACTTCCACACACCACATACAACAGCAGCCTGCAATACTAGTAAATATTTATACTCTGCCTGCTCCAGAAGTACTTTCAGTAAATTTTCTCCCTCCTCCTCTGGTAAATGTCATGCTATAAACTCTGACTCTAACAGCCCCACAAGGAATGAAATTAGGATTCATTTATTTAAAAGGATTCTCCCAAATACTTCTGGCGAGTCCCTTGAAATCAGAAAGTTATAAATACTTTATTGTCCTTTTGTCAACACTGCAGCAATTCATCTTGTTTTCCAGATATAAGCCATGTAAAAAAAATAAATCTTAAATTAAACCAAGGCTTCAGGAAAATGGACTTAAGTGGCATCCCTGGTTTCAGAGGAGTTTTGGTATCTACAGTGCCTGTGGCAGCACTTACACACACTTACTAGAGCAGGCTTCTATGATGCTTTCTTCCCTACCTGGAAATGTCATGAATTGTTGCTTAGAATAATAAACCAAGTATTTTTTATCCTTAAAGAGCTTAATTTTTTATTATTAACTTCACTGTGGCTAAGTATTGAGCATGAGTTGAAATTAAATTCAGGATCAAATGACAAAGTTTGAAGGTATTTTCCTGGCCAGAGGACTATCTGGCCAGAGGACTATAAAGTCTTCCTCCTAATATTTAGGGACTTTGGATCTGGTCCAGATTTTGATTTGAAATACATGTCTTTTCATTTTTCATTTGAAATCCAGGTGCTAAGTCAGACAAAAATAATATAAAGACTAACTGTTGCAGTGCATCAAAAATACTCAGAAAATTGATGAATTTACTACCTTTAATTTTTTATGTAGTGCTTTTACCCTTCTTTTTCAAAGAAAAAAGAATAAGTTCTTATTTTAGCTGAAATACCATTCAGCAGTCTCTATCACAGGTCGACTTTTCCTGCAAGACTATATTTTAAAACAGAATTTCATCTACCTTATTTTTTCCATCCCTATACAAATTCTATCTCAAGTTAACAGGGGTCTGTGGGATCTTATTTGCATAAGCTATAACTTCAGGAATTTTTTGCATTTGCCTCTTGTCAGACAGGTAATGGGGGTAATCTAGATTTCAGAGCAGCCCAGTGAGTATAAACAGGTGTTTATACACATGTGCTGCAGAGGCTGAACATTCAGATACCCTCCCTAAGGGAGAAACAGGATGTGTAAGACTACCGGTTGTACTGATTATGTGCTTTTTTTTTTTTTTCCTTTTACTTACAGTTTCTCTCTGCAGGTGAAAAAGTGAGAAGTATCTCACTGAAATACTGAAGAAAAAAGCGAAACCCTTGTCTCACTGAATTTGCTCATTGGGGACTTCAGGATGGAAGCCTTGTGTTTAAGAGTTTCCTTCCTGCTGCTGGTCCCGGGATTTGTACTCAGTGACAGCTCTGACAGAGACGTTTCCAACCGGAGCGACTCAGGAAACCCCCTTTCCACCTTCTCAGGGATGGAATCCAGCATTCTCCTCACCACCATACAGCCCCCGGTGTCCAACCAAACTGTCAAATGCTCCCAGCAGACTAAGATTGCTGAAACTTTCAAATACATTAACACCGTGGTGTCCTGTGCTATTTTCATCATTGGGATGGTTGGGAATGCAACTCTGCTGAGGATCATTTACCAGAACAAGTGTATGAGGAACGGCCCCAACGCGCTGATAGCCAGCCTGGCACTGGGAGACCTCATCTACATTGTCATTGATATCCCCATCATCGTGTACAAGGTAGGACACCATGACCCCTTCCACCTGCAGTTCCCTAAGAGTTCCCTGGCTGTTCCCTGTGCTTCCTCCTCTATTTAGTGCTCTTTTGTCAATGAATAGTGCACTTAAGGAAACAATAAAACTCCTTTTTGTTCTGCAACAAACTCCTGGCTCTCAGGTCCCACCTCCAACAAGAAAAAGTGCATTTCCCATTAAAGATGATGTAGCTCTTAGCTCTTAACCAGAGCGTGGCCTTGGGCATTTCACAGGAGCTCTTCACTTCTCATAACTGTTAAAGCTAGCAAAAGAATTCATGAGGGAAGACTTTTTATAAACTGCTCTCCTCCTTGATGTACTAGTTGCTATTTTTATATTATCCAGTCCTTACTTTATATTTTTACAGAAAATACTCCCTGTGATATGCAGGTCTCATATTATGATTTTGCAGGGAGAGATTATGTCAGTTAAGCTCAGCCTTAAGGTTTTCATTTAATATTCATTAATAGCAGAGTCTCAAAATTAATCCAGTTATATCACAGACCATTTCTGAAATATTAAATTTCATCTGGATTTGTCAAAGTATAAAAAGGCTCCTCAGCAGTTCTTTTATCCGGTATAAAGTTATCTTGTCCCAGTGTTTTGATTTTCTATTTTAATTAAACAAAGCCACAAAACAGTGCTTTTTCTGATGCAATTTATATTTACCAATATAATTCAAGCCAGAACATGCTTGAATAAACAGAACTGAGCCCTTTTTAAATATATTTCATTGATATTAACTTCTCTTAGAAAATCATTAAAGAATTTTGTAAGCTTGTGTCTGTCTCTGTGGACCATACATAGGTACATAGCTGACAGGATATTTGACTTTTTCTTCCTTTTTTCAGCAGAAACATGAAGTGTTTCTGTTTGTAAATAAAACTCTAAGTTATATAATATATATAATTATTCTATAATTAAGAAAAAGTATTCTTTACAATTTCAGCCCTTAAAGATTCTAATTACTTTTATTTATATGTGTTTTAAATGAAACATTTTAATGCATGGTTTTATAATAATTGGTGGCCTGTGGTTTCAAACTGGATTTTAAAATTAAAGAAACAATTATTTTAAGACATGCATTTTGCATCTTTATAACATGGACATCATAACTGTGTTATAACACAGGTATTCATATGACAAAATGATAAAATTTGAATTAATTAATGGAAAAAAAAAATTCACTCTGTGCATATATTACATTTGTAAAGAGGCACTGGGAGTCTGTTAACATTCACCAACCAGGAAGAGGAGGTGGAAAACTTAATTCTATAAACAGTTGGAGAATGTTTCAGGATCACCAGCCCTTGTTCTTGTAGGTGACTTTAACCTTCCAGACATCTGCTGGGAACTTAATACAGCAGAAAAGAGGCAGTGTAGGAAGTTTTTAGAATGTGTGGAGGACGACTTTTTGTTGCAGCTGGTGGGTGAGCCCACCAGGGGAGGGACTATGTTAGACCTGCTGTTTACAAATAGAGAAGGGCTGGTGGGAGATGTGGTGGCTGAAGGCCACCTGTGGCACAGTGATCATGGAATTATAGAGTTCTCGGTATTTGGTGAAAGCAGGAAGAACATCAATAAGATTTTTACAGTGGACTTCTGGAGGGCAAACTTTGGCCTGTTTAGGAGACTCATTCAGAGAGTTCCTTGGGAAGCAACCCTTGAAAACAAAGGAGACTAGGAAAGGTGGGCGTGCTTCAAAACAGAGATTTTGAGGGCACAGGAACAGACTGTCCCTGTGTGCTGAAAGATGAGTCGATGAGGCAAGTGTCCTGCCTGGATGGGCAATGAGGTTTCAAAGGAACTTGGGAATAAAAAGAGGATGTGTCATCTTTGGAAGGAGGGTCAGGTCTCTCAGGAAGCACTTAAGGGGGCTGCTAGGACATGTAGGAAAAAAATAAGGGAGGCCTAAACTCAGTTTGAACTTAATTTGGCAACTTTTGTAAATGGTAATAAAAAAATATTTTTACAATTTCATTAATGGCAAAAGGAAGGATAAACCAACCTTTGTTCTCTACTGGATGAGGGAGGGAACATAGTAACTACAGATGAGAAGGTGGAAGTGCTTAAAGCCTTCTTTTCCTCTTCAGTGGGAAGATGGCTTGTCCTCAGGACAACTGTCCTCCTGGGTTGGTAGATGGTGTCAGGGAGCAGAATGGCCCCTCTGTTATACAGGAGGAGTCAGCCAGAGAACTGCTGAGACACTTGGATATTCATAAATCTATGGGAGCAGATGGTATCCATCCCAGGGTGATGAGGGAGATGGCAGATGAGCTTGTGAAGCCTCTCTCCATCATTTACCAACAGTCCTGGCTCACTGGTGAGGTTCCAGATGACTGGAAGCTGGCCAATGTGATACCCATTCACAGAAAGGGCAGGAAGGAAGACCCTGGTAATTATAGGCCAGTCAGCCTGACCTCAGTGCCCAGCAAGGCAATGGAGCAGTTTATACTGAGTGTCATCACTCACAGGATGACCAGGGCATCAGATCCAGCCAGCATGGGTTTAGGAGGGGTAGGTCATGTTTGACCAACCTGGTCTCCTTTTATGACCAGGTGACCCACCTGATGGATGCAGGAAAGGCTGTGGATGTGTCTATTTGGACTTCAGCAAGGCCTCTGACACTGTCTCCCCCAGCACACTCCTGGAGAAGCTGGCAGCCCATGGCTTGGACAGGAGCACTCTGTGCTGGCTGGATGGCCGGGCCCAGAGAGTGGTGGTGAACGGTGCTGCATCCAGCTGGGGGCCAGTGACCAGTGGTGTCCCTCAGGGGTCTGTGCTGGGAGTGTGTGTTGATCCATTGGAAGGGAGTCCAGTGGGATGAAGCTTAATAAGTCCAAGTGCCAAGTCCTGCATTTTGGCCACAAAACCCCCTGCAGCATTACAGGCTGGGGACAGTGTGGCTGGACAGCGCTCAGGTGGAAAGGGACCTGGAGCTACTGGTCCACAGCCACAGGCTGAACATGAGCCAGCAGTGTGTCCTGGTGGCCAAAAAGGCCAATGGCATCCTGGCCTGTATCAGGAGTAGTGCGGCCAGCAGGAGCAGGGAGGTCATTCTTCCCCTGTACTCAGCACTGGTGAGGCCGCACCTTGAGTGCTGTGTCCAGTTCTGGGCCCTCAGTTTAGGAAGGACATTGAAACATTTGAACACATCCAGAGGAGGCAACGAGGCTGGTGAGGGACTTGGAACACAAGCCCTATGAGGAATGGCTGAGGGAGCTGGGGTTGTTTAGCCTGGAGAAAAGGAGACTCAGAGGTGACCTTATCACTCTACAACTTCCTGAAAGGTGGGGGTTGGACTCTTTCACCAGGCAGCAACTGACAGAATGAGAGGACACTGTCTTGAGCTGCACCAAGGGAAATATAGGTTAGATATTAGAAAAAAGGAAAGAGTGATAAAGTACTGGAATGGTTTGCCTGGGGAGGTGGTGGAGTCACCATCCCTGGATGTGTTTAAAAAAGACTGGATGTGGCACTTGGTGCCATGGTTTAGTTGAGGTGTTAGGGCTGAGTTGGACTCGCTGATCTTGGAGGTCTTTTCCAACCTAGTGATTCTGTGATATTATCTATGGTGAAATGCAGCACCTGGTTCTGATCTTCCAATTGTATAAATTACAGATAAGTCTTTGAACTTTAACTGGGTTTAATATAACATGAATTTGAAACTAGGATGACAGTAAATAATTATGAATGCGTTTTAATGGAAATTCTAGTTTTCACTTTTCAATACTCCACCTGGAAAGTTAAATTTGTTGATTTTACCAATTTGCTGATAAGATATCTGTAGAGTATTTTGTAAGATATTTGTAGAGTATTTGGATTAAGCTGACAAGAAAGATTGAAAGATTAGCTTCTGCATGACTTGAGATCCATCCGTGTTCCACAGATGGGTGAATGTCTAATGGGGCATCAGACTGGGGTTCTTAGCTGGACTCAGAGTCTACACAAGGCCAGGCTGGATGGGACTCTGAGCAACCTGGGCTAATGGCAGGTGTCCCTGTCCATGGCTGGGGGGTTGGAACTGGATGATCTGTAAGGTCCCTTCTTACCCAAAGCATTCAGTGATTCTATAACTGCACCTCCCATGATGTATTACAGTTTCCTCCCTGGTAAATCGCCCTTACGCCTTTATGGATAATTGCTAAGGCAGCATTCTCAATTCTCATGGTATATGTGATAGTACATTTTAAGGAAAAATGGCATGAGTTCTTTTCAGAGCCAAGTTTGAGAAAGAACAAGCAGTTTTATGACACAATTTTTTCTAACCTTTAAAGAGCTCTGCTTCTTTTTGCAAAGAGGAATGGAAATCTGGAATTAATTTTGCCTTTCAGAGTTGCCTTTTGATGGTCTTCTGAAAGTTCTTTAGAAGTCCAGTTGAAAGTAAAAACCAATTTTTTAATATTCTCTTTATTATTTTGCAATATTTTTTTTTCCTATTAAGTTTCTGTCGCTTCTCTGGAATTCCATAGGTGCATTTGCCTTGCTCTATCTTATATGATGAGCTGATCTATGGTTCTGATTTGATGAATGAAATTGCTTTAGCCTACATGAGAAATTATTTTTGTGCTGCAGAGAAGTATTGGATAAATAAAGGCTATGAACAAAACTGCAGCCCCTTGACACCAATTTCCACATGTAAGAAGGAAGAATTCAAGTAACTTTCAAAGCTTAATTCTAGCTTTTAGTTATTTTTCAGTTACTTAACTTTCAGAATAAATTATTTATAAATTACCATATGTAACCACCTTGTTGTCTGAGGTTATCTGCATTTATGAGAAGCATTTATGGCTTTATAAGGGAGCTCTGGCACATCCGATAAGAAATGCAATTATTATTATTATAGTCCATTTTTCATATGAACCAGCAAAGATCCTTACATTAGAAGTTGGATTAAAATTTGTTAAATGCCATTCCTGTTTGTACCACTAGGGATCCTAAAACCTGTGTCACATTTCAGCTCCTCTTGTTGAGTGACAGTGTGAAGGGTGGCCACTGGAAATATCATGATTGGATAATTGAAGTGATAGACTTTTAAGGAAAAAATTTTCAAGTGTTTTTATTTTTGTTTTAAAGTAATTCATACCCTTCTGAACTTAATTTTAAAAGATTCTTTTAGTTATAGAGTCAGCCTCATGTTGAAGCATATTTCAGTACCCTATATGTAGTGTCAAACACTTCATATATATATCTTTTAGGCCAGATCTTCATTTTTAGGACAAAACAGGTCTGAAATCAGAGTAAACAAGCTGCCTATTAAAATAACAAATAGTAAAGTGTTAAGATGGCCACATGGTATAGAACAAAATGTATAATACCTGTAATTATAATTGAAATAGTTATAATCACTTTCTTGAAACGTAATGTAGTTTTAACTATTCTGAACTATTTTTGGACTATTTTGAAACGACTTTCAAAAGAGAAGTAGATAATTCTGCTGGTACTCAAATCATTTTACAAGCTCTTAGAAAGAAGCATCTATAAAACTGTAATAATTGGCAATGTAAGATCCCAGGAGAATTGAGTCCTTCATTCTATTATGCATTTACACAATTAACAAAGGTACGGTGTTGGGAAAAAAGTAATTATGTAATTTATGTCAACTAAAGATGTGGTCACAGGTGTTTGACATTTTTAATCTTTCTTTTTGGTACCGTAGACTCAAAAACTCACTCCTTACTTTCTCCAATTACTGTAATTATATAGTGGATTCCCCTAATTGTTAAGTGGATTGCAATGTGAGTAATATTCACTGTCCTTTGAAGATGTTTTGGATGTATTAAAGCCTCATTATACTTAATTACCACAATATATCCACTTGCAGTATCAAATGAGTACTAAAAATCTTAATAAATTGAGTTTCACAGGAAGGGTGACTGTTATAAATCTAACCTTAATAGACCAAACTAAGAGAATTTGATTTTCAATCACATTTTTATACCACCAGGACCCAAATAGTCTCCTGTTTACCCAAAACATACCCGTTTCAGACATTCAAGATGTCCAAGCCTAAAGCCCCGTATCAGTAAGAATTACTTCTCTTCAGGGAAAAGCAGAAAATAAAAGTTTTATATTTTACACTGCTCTAGAGGTAGGGTTAAGGCATTGAAGAAGAGACATGTTCCTTTTCTTGTTTCAGGTGGCATTAGCACATAACTGAGGGTTGCTGATCACTGCATTACCCATCACTGCCATGTGCATTTTTTATCAAATACATTCAGATGCAAAGCAAGAAAATTTCTTTAGAGGGCTGCTTTCCATAAAGGCTTTACATTGTTTCCTAAGGTTTCCTAAGGCTGTACAAAGGCAGCAGCAGAATATTCACTACACCACTGTTGCCTTGGCTGCTCTGAGCTCTGACAAATCCTTATGGCTGTTCCTGCTGCTGCGCTCATGGCTGAAGTTCAGCAGAGCAACAGCAACAAGCACAGGCACCCACCACAGACATTGCTGTCCGCTGTTCTTTCCTGAGATCATGGAGCTTAAAACACTCTAGACCAAGGATCTCGCCTTTAGAATGGCAAAATTTTAACTCTTATTGAGAAGTCCTGAGTTGTCTCTGCTTCCAGTTTTATGCACTTTAGAGAAAAAACATAAAAATTAGCTCTATTTCCTGGAAACAAGCTGGAAAAAATAGGACTGACATAAACTGTATTGCCTTAGATCAGAATATGCTTAACTCCTTAAACCATTACTTTATAAAGCAGATGAAGCTTTAATTAGGCAGCTTTTTTACCTGTTTCTTTAATAACATTTTCCTAATAATTTTATTGGTATAAAGGGGAAGACATCTACCCAGGAAACGTTCACTCAGACAGCTCAAGAAGATGTTTTCTTGACTAAAACAGGGATTTTTGATTATTTAACAGGTATTCATACTTGCTTGACTTGCAACATTATCTAAATCTGAGTCGTCCACATAGAACATTAAAAATCTAAGTATAGAAGGTAGCTGACAGAAAGCAAACACATTCATCTATTTTGTCTTCAGTGAAGGAAGACTCAGTTAAGACATTTCTAGTCATGGACATTTTTTAACATCAGAGCATGTGCATAAGTGTCAGAGCAAACCCTTCTGAATCAAAAAGTATTTGGCATATCTGAATACCTTCACCAACAGGATTAGTAATTATACCTACATGGGGATGATAATTAACCATATTGGCACTGATCTTGTAGCTGACAGAAAAAGTGGCATCTTTTGTGCCAAAGGAGTATAAAGCCAAGCCAACAGCACAGAAAATGTTAAGGGCACTTAGAAAAGAAACCCTTCTTTAGAGTCAGAATTTTTCATATGTATAGTGGGTATTTCTCAATGAAGTACCAACACAAGTAGGAAATTCAGAGACTTCAACTTGACAACTACATTCTGGCTTTCAATAAATTCTTATCAGGGATTCCAAGAATCAATGAATGGGTGGGCCAGTGTGATGCAGAAATCCACACAACCTGCTCCAAGCAGGACCTGTTATTTGGGTATATGTCTCCATATAGTGACCAAACACAGCAGAAACCCAGAGGTAGCACAGGATTGATCACTGAGTCCTGAAGGCAGAAATTTCCCAAAATGGAGCAGGGAACGGAAACCCATCAGGAATCTGTTCTATTTACAAACTGCAGCTTCCCAGCAAAGTGTGTTTAATGTGCATACCAGGGTAGAAGTTAAGGAAGAGATTTTATATTCTAGGTCTTAGTTCAAGATCCACTCTGCCTTTAACTCATAGTTCTTTGGGGAGCAGGACATATGTTCCTATCAATGCACAGCTCCTCTCTCATCTTCAGTTCCTCATCTCATGCCTGCCCTGCTGCTCTGTGGATTTGAAATAGTGTACAATACTTAGAGACTCTAGGTTTAAGAGAATATTTTAGTGTGTTTTCTTCTTTATTTCTCAACAAGCTGAACTCTACAGATAACAAGGAATTGTTTTGATTGCACATATCCAGGGCTTACCAGTTCTGCAGTAACTTCTTAGAAATCCTGTCACTCTTTTTAGCAACACACGAAAGAAAACACAGCTGGAAGAATAACAAAAGAAATTTTATGCCCAGGGACTGAAATAATTCTTTTGAACAAATCACCATGCACATAAGCACACCTTGCAGCTCATTTCCCTGAAGAAGAGCAGCCCAGCTTGAGAAACAGTTTACCTAATGAATGGGAAGATAGCCAACACCATGGAAAGCAATCCTGCTTTGTAAACAGCAAAAATACCACAGGCGAGATGCCTAGAGTTTTTAGGAATGCTTTACTGCTAAATAGATTTTTGTAATAAATATAAGCATTTTAATAAGAGCCTAAAACTTCGGATTTCTTTTTTTCTAATCAGTTGAGACAGAATGTTCTGCTGCAAAAGCAGAGCATTTTTTTTCCTTACTTTTCAGGATCTCTTGAAGTATAATCTATTTTCCCTTGTGTAAAAACTATACATTCCCTTCAACAGCTGCCTAAGCAGGAGAAACTGTAGGCATTCAGTGAATGGCATGAGACCATTTGCTACCTTCACCTTTACTCAGCTGGGCTAAAATAAACAAAATAGAAGAAAAAACTCTGGCAGGGCAATTCAGAGTAAAAAATGCCTTTGATGGTTCTCATGAATCCCCACATAACCTTTCTTCCTTCCAGGAAGAAAACCAGTTAGTCTTTTATCCACCCAAACTGGAAAGAAAGGCAGTTCTTGGTTGTAGCAAAATCAGGAATGTATTTCCTGCAAAGAAGAGTTGAAGAGATACAGTGTGTTTTCTCTACCATGCCAGTGTTGTGAATCTAAGTATAAGGAAATAAACAAATGATCCCAAAGTTGGAAGAAGCTTAAATAATCATCTCGTTATGTACTCAATACTGGCCTTATCCCCTGCACTATAAAAGCTACCCTCATTCTTAATTTTCCTCTACTCTTTGTTTCCCTCTAGTCACTGTCTTTTCAAAGTCTGAGGTCTTTCACTTCAGCAGGGGGAAGGAATACTTAGAGACAGCCTGTGTTCCTCTCTACCTTGACAGCTCTCCCTCTTTCCTACTAAGTGGTGGGGCACAGCTGAGTTGTGAAGCAAGAAATGGATGAGCTTTGTCCAGCAGTGCAATTCTCTCCTGTATATATGGGTTTTAGGAAGAAGGGAAAGGCTTGAAAACATGCAATGAATTCTTACCCTATGACATTTCATGAGGACAGAAGAATCCTGTTTCAGTCACCACAACCAAAATACAGTGAGCCAAGGACTCAATACATCCTTATTCCTAACTAAGCAGTCTTACAGATCAGAGGTGAGACACTTCATTCAGAATCATCATCTTTTGTCACTTAATGCAGTCAACTCAGTGGTATAGAACTTAGACACTTCTGTGCTAAGCCAGATATCACCTAGATTCCACCCAAAACTCAAGATATCTTGTCTGGCCCATACCTTGAAGCAGAGAACGGCATATATAATTGTAGAACACAATTTAAGACAGAGCTTTATCAAGACAGCTCATTATCTCCTAGAGGAAACTTGCCTTAAAAAAGATAAAATGGAAAAAGAAAACCCAGAAAAACCAAATGTGCTGATGTAACAAAACCAAAAGAATTTCCCTTATCTTTCATTCTGGGCTATGTGGCAAGGAAAGAAAATCACCCCAGACTACATTGGTTTTGTAACTCCTGTTCCACAGTTAGGAGATGTTGGTCACTTACGTGCCTGAATCGTACCTATACAAACGGAATCTGTTGGCTTGGTCCCTTTCTCCATTACTGCACAAGTATAACGTAAGTCACGGAATAAAGAAGGTATTTCTATTTTTCCTGAAGACAGAAGAGAAGCTGACTTCCATGGTGGTGCCAGAGTTGTTCCAGCAGTGTCATGAAACAACTAAATGCCATGAAGTTCAGGAGAGAGTCCTGGATGGCAGCAGCATGAGGGACAAGCACCGCATGTAAAGAACACAGTTCAGTTTCTGGGAAGAACGTCTTGTGTGCCAGCACAACAATGGTCCCAAGTGGATATAGGCAGAGGCAGTCTCTAGAGCACTAGGATGAGATCAGAGCAGGAAAGAGCAGGTATGAAGCCTTTGCTGCCACCCTTAATGTCACATGGCAGAGAGAGGGGACCTCCTGACATGCACCTGTTGAGCTGAAGGAGTTTTAATAGAGCAGCTCAGAGCTGGTTCATATCCAGCACTCAGCCAAGTCCATCTATTTTGGGCTGAGCTCCAGGGCCATCATCTGCCTGCAAACACACAGTATCAGCCTGGCATGAGATAGGCTGATGTATCTGCACATGAGTGTGCTCTGGCCAGCACTCACGTGGTGGGTTTACAACATTCTCTCCTTCAGACTATATATAAATTGCTTGGGATGCACAGTGGGACTTGATGTTTTGTACATCAGCTACCATACGGAGAGGGGTTAGAAAATAGAAGCAACAGCAGAATAAAATCAATGGAGTGACATTTAAAAATCACTGCAAAGGAATGTTCTCAGTGCTGATGTTTTGTTTGTCTTCAGCTGCAGCTCAGGGCAGAGAGGCCATATAAAGCAGCAGAGAAGGGAGGATGCTCAAGGAAGCTGTGGCTGTCTGGTCACTTTGCTGAGTTTTTACAGAGCAGTCTTGATTTCTGATTTCAGTGCAAAAACACATGTTGACCACACTCTTTTCTCAGGAATTGCACCACAGTATGAAATACCCTTAAGTTCCAAACTGCACAAGGGGAAAGTGCGTTTCCTTTGCCATATGTCTTATTTTGGAACCTCAGGGATTTCATAAGTGGGTTTGCAAAAGCACAATCCACTTCCATAACTCAGAGAGAACTGGGACACAAGTAGGAGCAATCAGTCTGATTTCTTCTATCCTAGAGCCTTGAGAGAAAATGTGATTTTCTAGAATTTTATAATCATTATGTTTGGATAGTAAAATATGCAAAAGCACTCAAAGAGCAAAGCCAGTAGTTCCAGTTTTTGTATTGTACCTAAGTAAATCAGGATTAATTAAATTAAATTCCTGGGCTCATTTTTCTTAATACAAAGTAAATGTATTATTTCCTTCTGAAATTTCCATACCATGCTAGGGCAGAACAGAGGGAAATGGACTAGTTTTTATGCAAAAATTAGTAAAACTAAAGACAGGATCATTTTTGCTGACTAAAAATATCTACAGAAGAAAAAAAAGGGCACCTGATCCAAAGTGAAGTAATGAATGCATAGCTGATGCAGAGTGATAATGGAGTACACCCCCAGAAATGATTGCAAAGTGAATCTTGAAATCAAAAAAACCTTATTTCTGGTCCCAGGAATTTTGATTAAAATCCACTTGAAAAGAAAGTCTAATGATTTGGTACTGATATTACTTCAATTAGTGGAAAGTGTAAGAAACAAAAGGAATAAAATACTTTTAATCTCAAAAAAGGAGAGCTTCCTGGGGTGTGGGGTTGAAGCGTACATGCTGGAAGCATGATAAAGCTTCCCTGTGAGGAGTAATGAGTTAGTGAACCTTTTTCAAGTACAGCACTTTTCCTTTTGAAGCTAATATTTGCCTTGTAGTAACAGAGTTTTGCAGTCACTACAAAGTGCTTGTTCATTTCTACTGCTGGTGTAGCTCCAGCCACAGTCAGGGCACTGAAATGAATAGGTAGCTTTCAGTTGCCTTTTAAAGTGCCATCTGTAATGATAAATGGGTTTTGGGGCTCTGGTAGGCACAGTGGATACCAGAACTGAGACTTCTGCAGAAGTCTGTTAGAGCCGCTTTCCTGTGGCAGTGCCATTTATAATTTAGCCTTCCCAGTCTAAGAGCTACTCTGATTTTACCCAAGCTCAGCCAAGAGTTTGGAGCTGAAATTCCATGTGACTACAACATGGTTGAATTACTACGGGTCCTAATCATCCCTTCATTTTTCAACTTTTTTTCTGATAAAAACTAAAACCTCATATGAGAGTTCTAGGCAAAATGCAGAATATGCTCTGCAAGCATTTGTTACACTATTGCAAACCTATCTGGAAAAGAGTTCTGCTGGAGCTTTCAATGTATTTCAGTCTATAAATACAGACAGAATCAGAGGAATTAATCAAGAGCTTGCAGATCTAAACTTATCACCTTTGCTACTGAAGGTACTGACTACAGTACCTTCCTAGTGACTACACCAATCCTAGCAATCCAATCCCTAGCCTTTTGAGAAAGGGGATTTCCTTTCTTCAAATGTGACTAACCTAAACTGGGGTACCATAGCAAAGGTGTTTGCACATGTAAGTTTTATCCACAGTTTCCACCCAGTTGGCTGAAAGCTGTGAGTTGCTAAAATCTGTCCTGAAATACAAATAATCAGGTGACAACATTAATATAGTTTTAGAGAGGCACAGGCAATGTGGAGCGCATAGCTGCTTCCAGCATTTTTAAGGTATCATTTGGGGGATAAAATCACAACTAATTCAGCGTTGTGATGAATGACAATAAAATAGAGGAGGTGAAAAAAATCCACAGCAGGAGCATGAGGAGAAGATTAATTCCTTCTTAGGCAGAATTTTGTGATACACATCCACACACCACAGCAAAGTTCTTTGAAAAACTCATGCTATGAAAAAACTGAAATGTAACACCTACCTTAACTGAGATAAAGACAGATGTGAATTTGAACTTCTCACAGTTAACTTTTGTATTGCTAAACGTAGTGATTATTAGCATGCTTCAATTTAACACTAATTTAAATAGAAATAAAATGTTTACTTTCAATATTACAGTCCTGAGTTAAAACCAGAATTTGTTTTTCTAATTCTACAGCTAGAATACACCCACTTTTACCAGGTTAATGTGTTTCAGGACCTAAGCTTCTACTGAAAAATATTTCTAGTCCTTGTGGTTGCAAAGCTAACTCTCAAAACATGAACATCCTACCACTGAGAAAGTCTCAGCAGCAGAGACTTGGAGAAGAACAACAAAATGGTAGTGCATGAGTGAGAAGGTTTAGTGACTTTGTTTTTCAATAGCACTATTCATGAGGGCTGAAATATCCCACTTGAGTTAAAGTAGCTAAGTTAGGGCTTAGTACTTTGTATGTACTTAATAATTTTTTATTTATTACACTTACACTGAATGTAATCTGCCATTTTACTGTCAGCACAAGTAAAGGTTGATCTTCCGTGACCCTGCAGCCAGTTGTAGATTTGACTATTCTGAATAATTTCATGTCCTGCATTTTGTGTGTATATATGCTATCAGAGCTCAGTTCAAAGACATTTTCAAAGCTTTAACAATTATAGCTAGAAATATTACCATTTATATGCTAACTCTTCACAACTGTGCACATGAATCACTGTACTAATATTTATTATGTAAATGCCTCCTTGGAAATACTGCTCTGAACCTCAGTCACTCACATCTTTCCAGTGGATCCCTTTCTGCTGCCTTGAAGCACTGCCCACATGTTTGCACGGTTGTCCTTTAAAATGTAATATGGAACAAATTATGTATGCACAGTGTTTTCTTCACACTCCTCAGAGTCTGGCACTGAATATTGCCATGAGTTACACAATAGTACATTTACAATGACAAGAATCTACTTGCGTGCAGCATCAAGACTTAGCTCTGAGCTATTTCATTATGAGCCCAGAGTTACGTTTTGACTGCCTGGTTCTGGGCCATGCCAATTGCAACCATTTATGACAGGCTTGAGTTAAATTTTCATTATTTAGTACTGCTGGTAGGTTCACAATAATAAAGAAAAAAACTTTTAACAGTGCAATTTGCTATTGCAAGAACACAAAGTCTAGATTCCAGTGTAAACTTTCAACTTCTGTGCTTCCACAGTAGCAGTTTTTTCCCAGATTCACTCACGAATAAAGATATGTTTGAGGTATGAAGAATTCAAGGTTACAATGGCTGTGTCTAAGACAAGAAATAACTACAATTGTGATGTGCTTGTCAGGTTAATGTTTAAATATTCTGATTATTTTGTATCTTCTCTTTAGCTCCTCGCTCAAAAGTGGCCTTTTGGAAATACAGAATTTGGACAGTTTCTTTGCAAATTCCTTCCCTTTATCCAGAAGGCATCAGTGGGAATCACAGTCCTTAACCTGTGTGCCCTTAGTGTGGACAGGTACAGTATTTTTTACTCTTTTGGCACTGTTCTTGCACATGCAGATTTCCTAAATCTGGGAGCACAAAACATGGTTTTCTTAGCAGGCAGATTAAATATATAGATATAACTTAGATTCTGGTCTTTAATATTCTGGCTAATGCCAAGCATCACATTTGTGGCTCAAAGTATAATATTAAGTCCTTGGACTAATGAACTTTACATGCTTTTTAAAGGCATTTAAAAGCTCTAATAAAGAATTATTTCAGCTTATTTTACCAGACAAAAATGTATTGAGGTTTGACTCAGTATTCAGATTTCTTTCTTTCATACGAACTCATCTTTGTTTTGTATTTGAACAAGAGCATAATCTTTAGGCTTAAAAAACAGTTTTTCAGCCCACTGCCTATGGACAATAAACAAGGGTTTATTCTGATAACTTTCAGAATTAACAGAGCCCTACTGAAAAACATGTTGGAACTTGCTCTGATAGTTTGAAAATTAATGCCTCTGCTGTTTTTTCTTAACACATAAAATGAAATAGCAGATGAAAACTTGACTTCTGTAAAAATCTGGTTTATGTCTTGAGTTACTTCATCGTGTTCTACTCCAAAACACCAGTACCTCTAAGTACAGAAAATACTGTTAAATAAAATGCACTATGTGTATTAGTACAGGGATGTAAAGAAGCTTTAAAATTAATTTTGGTTTGGTTTTACAGAAAAAGTTGATGTACAAGGTTTGCTTGTATTACTTAAATAAAGTAATACAGGTAACTGTTCTACTTCCATTTTTTGAGTCGGAGAACTACAAAAAGAATCACATTTCTCAAACAATATCTGCCTACCATTAAATAAAATCCCATGGACCACTCTAAGGAATAAAACATAGATCAAGCACATGAAACAGACAGTCTGTTAGATAAATTCCGACAACTGCAGTTTCGCTAGATGAAGTTCCACTGTTACAGACATTTTTATAAATTGGAACTAACTCAGCTGAAGCTACCTTTTTGTAGATGCATCCATACTTTTACAAGGATTGATTTGCTAATCCTCACAACAACCAAATGCTGTTTCCATCTGACTATAAAGTCTGGTTTGGGATCAGACTCAGACTATTTAATTTCCTCCCTTAGCTAAGACACTTTGCCAAGAACATATTCTTTATCATCTGTTGCTACTCTAGTAAGTGGTTGCAGAGGATGTGTGCTAGAAAACAGATGTATAGAGCCAGATTCTGATATTGGCTAACAAGAACTGAATCTTGGTTCAATCACCATGAAAGCTCAGAACACCTTCAGTAAGTTTGGTTGGACAGTGGAAGTTTGGCACCTGAACACAAAATTCCACATTAACTAATGGTTGCTTTCTAGAATGGAAAATGAGTAAATATGAAAGAGTGTGCTGTCACAGCTGGACTGTTTCTGGTCTATAGGTTATTTAATTCTTATTTTAAAAAAGCTCCTGAAAGCTATCTTGTTTATAATTTTTTTGTGTCTCTAAATATTGCATTCTATGACACAAAAAAGATGTAGTCAACTGGTAGAGTGAATACAGAGCTTCATATTTTTAATCATTGTTGACTCTCTGTCCCTGTTGCAGACTACAGCCTTAAGTTAGAACAGGATTCTTTTTTTTGTTATCAGGACAGTTCCCTGTGCTAACTACATCCTATAGTGAAACTCCCCTCATTACTACTGCCCTGGAGTGGCTTGCCCTGACAGTATATTAAGGTTAAAGTGTGTGTGCCCAAGGGGAACAATGGCCACTCACACGTGTGGAAAGGGTTTTAAGAGGCTGACAGAAAGCCTGGGAGGAAGCTGACTTCGAAGTTGCCTCAGATGCCCCTAAGGCATTTTTAAACTCCAGGTCACAATGGTGACAATAGTGTGACTCTTTTTCTAAACAGTGCCTGAGTGTGACTAAGAGGAAGGATATTTCCCTGCCTGGGTTTTTACCCTTGCTTATGTGTTGAACATAATGTTTTTGATGAAGAAATGGGTTGAAGAAGAAAAGTTAAGATATGGATCTCATTTCACGTGCATACACCCTCTTCTTGACTCCTTTCTATAACACATTGCATAGAAGAGTAATCCTAAAGTAGATATTTTTATCTGGACTAACTCACAGTAAGTGTATGAGACAAGCTGAGATTTTGCCACTAAAACAAAACTCTAAGAGTTTTATGGTATTAAGATATTTGCATAAAATGAAGAACAGCTGTGGTTGCTAATGATGAAGCAGAACAGTTTGGTATCAGCAACAGTGGGGACATTTAGGAACAGTCCCGGTACCCATCTTGATAGCGACTGCTTCATACCTGCTTGATTTTGTCCTTTATGTTTCCTGCATTGCTTTTCACTCATACTAAGGGCTGATGATAGTCACAGAACAGACACTGTTATATTACAGGGCCATTTGAACATCAATTTTTTTAATTAACACCTAATTCCCTAATTAACACCTGATTTCTAATCTAAGTTAAAAGGAATAGGGGAACAAAAGCACTCACTTATGTTCTCAGATCCAGACAAGGTGTCCTTCTGAAAGAAATGCTTTAAGCATGTTATAACTGGATAGGAGTACAAAATTTTTAATTGTGTGCATGTATACAAGGTGACAGCACATGCATGAGCAGTTGGAAATGAAAATGGGAGAGAGAAGAGGAGACACAACATCAAATAGAGAGCAAAAGTGATCTGGGGAAAAAAGTGAACATTTTAGACAAGATTAGAGACAAGGGGAAAATAAACAGAATAAAAGGAAAGTTAGGCAAATCTCACACAGATTTTAGAATAAGGAGTTAAATGCAATGCATTATGTATGTATTTTATGTCATCTCTCTGGCAGATATCCTATGTTTTCCAAGTATGAGGGAAACAAACCCTGCAGTACTTTGTCACTCTTAGATTTGTAGCTAGACAGAAGTCCTGTATATTACATAATCCACAGAACACCCACCTTAAAAATGATTACTACTAAAATTATTATTACTGCCACTGTTTTTCAAATCACTCCTACAGCAGTGAGTAAAGAAACTGAGTAATTGCAGATTAATACACATTCAGAAAATTCTGATCTAATTACTGAGCTTCTTATGTTTTAGCTGAAAATATTCAGAAAATTATTCATCTAAAAATTCCTTATTTGAGAGTTATTTGAATTGTAAACGGAAAAAAAAAACCAGTAAAATGCATACAGGACCCAAATCCTTACTGCTGTGCATAGTGATCTCATGTGCAAAACAGATGTTTTTGTTCAAAAATACAGGTATAAAAATGAAAGAAAGGAAATAATTGGATTTACAGTTTGCAACCCGTTGGTTGCAGAGGTAACACAAAATAAACTTTACATTTGCTATTTGAAAAATATATACAGTGAAATATATACAGTGTACAAGCCCGTATTTGCTAAGAACATCAGTTATTCAAGGATGGGGTAGTAGCTTGTGCAGCTGATAGAAATGATTGTAAAATTGCCAGTCTGTAGAAAGTAAACTTTGATCTGATTGTTAAGTTTCCAAACTTTACAAATAATTGAGCATTTGTGTGAAAGGTTAAGTTTCTATGAATATTCCATTTGGCAATGAAAGCCAGAATTTGATATTTGACAAAATGAAATATGACAGGATGACAAATTATTTAAAGTTAAATTTGGTTTTTAATATGAATATTTGTTAGAAGATATGATACTGGATATTTCTTTCTTAATTCTCCCATTATAGTTTTGTTTCGATGGTCTCAAAATTCTAATCTCAGAGACCTCTTCCCCATCAGTGAACCATTGCCTCCCTCCTTTTTCACATTCTTGGAAGATAAGGATGTCTTTAGATGATATTTTTATTTTTAATGTGCAATTCCAAGTTGTAGTTGGCTTTATTATGCTCAAAGTATTTATACACACATTTCTGTAGAAATGATGCTCTGAGAGCCTGTGTGCAGTACACCTGTGCTATGCTGTGCATGACAGTGCTGTAGATATCAAGGCAAAGCTTTCCAGTCTGTTTCCTGCAGGGGTGATGAAGGCATGCCAGGCCCTGACACCTTCCAGTGATGCTGGATAACAATGCTTGCTGAATTTCTTTTGAGGGGCTTTAGCCTGGGTTTGCACTCAGGCATTGTCATTCCCCTAACACTGGGGCTACAGGGGATGAAATTCCCAAGTCTTTCATCTAGTTAATAAGCACACTTCCAAACTAAAAAGGGGGTGTAATACAAGAAATCAGAAGAAATGCTTTGTGTGTGAATCCAATGTCACTGTATTGGCTAAAGGAGGACTGAGAAAGACTTACAACAACTAAATTTTCCTGATGTCTGTAGCCTAGGTCCTGTAGCCCTTTTTCCCATTGGAAGCCCTTCATTCCTTCCATCTTTGTTGGACTTGAAGATCTCAAAAGGTCTTTTCCAGCCTAGTTCATTCTGTGATTCTGTGATCTCAGAAATTCAAAATCCAGTATTTCTCTTCTTAATCTGATACTTTTCTGAGCAGACAAACAACCTTTCTTGACATTTTTTATCCTCAACTAAAGAAGACTATTTCATCAGTGGATGCCATGATATATCCATGCAGCACAGTCACTCCAAATGGGAAGGTGCTGTTATTTTAGGGAAGTAAAATAAGCAGTTCAGAAGCTGTAGCATCATTAATGACAGAGAGATCTCTAGAATGAATTTCAGGTTATTTCAAGATCAAAAAATAATATTGGTTCTTTCCACTGATTCTGTCTTTGCTAAATTGCTGGAAATGCTAAGTAGTTTACTGCAGTCATTGTAGGACAAGAGTTAAATCTACTACTGAAAATTTAATTTATGGACTGGATTGTACTCTGTATTCTATGCCTATCAGCCTTCTCTGAAAAATTTTACAACCTTCTGACCAGAGCTGACAGTGATTGAGGTCTCAAAGCTAATAAATTTCTAGAAGCTCATTGAAAACTGAGAGACAAGTAGAGGGGAAAGATCCTCTCAGTTCATTTAACAGTGTAAACACAACAAATGCATTTTCACTTCATCAGGAGTATTTTCCCAGTCTTTCATTGCCTGGAAGCTGACAGCTTCACTTTGGATAGCATTGCTGCTACAGCTGAGGTAGCTGAAGGAGATGGATGTTTTGTATCTGTTAGAATGGCTGTATGCCTGGAAGCTTTTTTTCCTCTGTTATGGCAGTTATTTAGTGAAAGATACAGTCTGTCCTCACAAACATTGCCTACTTGAATTAGAAATCACTAGTCCATCAGTCCACCTAGCAGAATTCCACACGATCCCACACCCAAGCGGAACAGGAGCAGTCGGCTCTCTGCTCTCCACTCTTTGATGCGCCCTGTTTTGTCCTAGGTAAGTTGACAGCTGGCAGAGGCCCTGGAATAGGCAGAAAAAACAAGTAATACAAGTCTCAGATGTCAGCTTTAGGATTTTACTTGCCATATGACACTGACCGTGATTAAGTGATTGTTTTAAGAAGGAAACTGCGGGCTGGAAACTAACGCCTGTCTCTTTCAGGTACAGAGCAGTTGCGTCCTGGAGCCGTGTTCAGGGGATTGGAATCCCAATGATCACTGCTATTGAAATTTTCTCCATTTGGCTTCTGTCCTTCATACTGGCCATCCCAGAAGCAATTGGCTTTGCTGTGGTACCTTTCAGATACAAGGATGCAAGTTATGTTACCTGCATGCTCAAACCTACAAATGATTTCATGTTGGTAAGTAACATCCTGTCTTCTCTTTTTTGGAACCCACAGTACATGGCTTAGACAATTAAGATACTGGATGATAATAGAGTTTATTCATCATTAAACTGCAAAATGTATTCTAACGTGTATTGGTGCAAAGAGGGTCCTATGTTCACAGTGACTTGTCTCTGCTTTCAGCCAGAGAGATTAAATGGGCCTTTACAGCATTTTTATTTTTTTGCTACTAAGGATTCTTACTACAGACATTTGCAATTCACACCTGCTTCAAGTACAATCAAGAGATGTATCAGGGTAGTCAGAGCCTTGAAAAGTTTTGAGTTTCAAAGTACAACACCTTGGAGCTTGTAAATGTCAAAACACATGTTTTACCATGATTAGTCATCTTTTTTTACGCAGTAGTCAGCTCTCCTGGCACATAAAGAAAAGGGTGGGGCCACGCTACATGCATTAAAGTCAAATAAAAAATCATGCTTTAGTTTACAAGAATTCATGACTACAAAGCTGACAGACCCACACCTCCAGCTAGGTGCTTGTGCAGTGTTAGCTGCCATTAGATACAGCAGCTCAAGAGAGAGAGGAGTGCCTGAGACACGCCAGGCTGCTTTGGCACATTTCCTACCACTCACCCTCTGTGCTTCTGCAGATTAACCAGCTGCCAATACCCACATCAACTTCTGCAAAGCAGCTCAGGTGAGAAGTCACTACAAAATCAATAGATTACTGCATAAGGGTGTAGTGGTTTTCCACCTGGCCTTACAATGGGACAATATCTTAATTTTTAAATTTCTGAATCCAGAGAAAGGCCAGGTACCATTCATTCAGTAATAAAAAACGAGTAAGATTCTGATTTGTTGCAGAGAAAGCAGATAGCGCCAGGTCCTAAGTCTTGAGAAAAACTCAGTATTTTTTTCTGGACTAGAATTTTTCATAATAGAGTATAAGTTTCTCTCTTTTGAATGTCTAAGTCTTCTCCTTTTATTGGACCAGAACATAACGTGGCCTAGAATTGGGAACAATAGGGTAAAGTGGAGCTAGGAATTTTAGAAAATAAAAAGTGTGGATGATTATTTTTTCAGAGGAACATCCCCAACTTTGGTAGGGTTACACAGACTATAGTGATGGCAAAAAGAGCATGAGATTGTGATACATGGCACGAAAAAATTTGTGCTGAAGTTATAATCTCATCTGAAAAGAATCCTAGCATATTTCCAGGAAACCTTCTCTGACAAGATTATAGTGATACGCACCAAGGCTAGTATGAATATTTGTCTGCAAGAAGTGTATTTCCAGGAAACCTCTGTCCAACAAGATTACAATGATGTGCACCAAAACCAGCATGAATATTCGTCTGTCAGAAGCATATTCCAAGGGACCCCCAAAAAGCCTGAGAACATATAAAAAGCACCATGTGATAGTCACAGTTTGTGAAACACAGCAGAGGGTGCTACAGAGAACCCCCCCCTTCTCACCCGACGCTGTTTGCCTGGTACAGCGTCAATCTGATTTTTTCTAGTGGCTTTTACGATTGTATTTTGATTATAGAATAAATTCTTTTTGTTAATCAAATTGGATATTCATTTATAACAAGATAATTGAAAGAGAAGACAAAAGGAATTCCCTAATGGAAATAATTAATGCAGGTAAAGATGGAATGGAATTTCCCAGAGCTTATTATATTTTTGTTTCTTAACTCCACAACCTATGTGACTGTAGATACTGTAGTTACAAGACTGTGATTTATGAATTACACACTGCAGCAAAATTTCCCATCTCTACAGGCTGTTTTTCTCTTCAAATGTGCCTGGACAATCTTCACTTCCTCTCTCCCTAAGAAAAATAATAGTTTTCCCTCTTCTCAAAAACATTACAGTTCAGGTCTTCCATAGGCATGCTAACTTTAATGATTACTGTTCTGTTCTTAATGTTCTAAGTTGAGTAGCTTGGTTTGTTTTCCTAGCAGGAAGCAGTATCTCTTACTTGCTCAGTATAATTCAAAAGTGCCAATCTCCCCACAGCAGCTTGATTTTTAAGGAAACAAACCAGAAGTTATGTCCAAGCTGAGAGTAAAATGTTCGATGTGTCAGCCAGAATGGAGAGCTTTGTGTTTCAATGAGTTGCAAGCAAATACAAACATGAGATTAAAGTGGAAATACTATTTTAACCTTAACTATAGTATTTACTACCACAAACACCACAATAAACAATTACAAAACTTCAGGAAGGATTTATTATTAACTTTTGTTTTTAATAGGAGCTTTATTCATGTTTAAAACTATCTTTGAAAGATTTAAAAGATTCATGCAAGACCATGATTCCCAAGAGGCTGAGTGCACTAGGAAACTTGTTTAAAATGCACATTTCCTGTAGAAAACTGGTTCCATGTGGGCTTTCAAGACAAACAAAAGAATGTCTACTTCTCTTTAATCAACCCATTTTTGTGCTTTGATGTAAGCTTTGTGAAACTCAGATTCCTCAATTAATCATTTACAGACATCTTAGAGTAGGTTTTATAACTCCACAAGGCCAACTCCTCATTCAGAAGTGATGTATTGGTCAGGGCTGTGACACAGACCTTTCGTGTGTATTCTTGACCAACAGGCAATGCTCATGGAGGCTGGAACACTGGTAGGACACAAAGTTTTCCTTGTAAACATGGAGTGGATTCACGTAGTGCACATTTTGTTGCTGCCCAGCCAATGTGAATCTAGCCTGACTTGGAGGAATTTGCCGTGGAAAAGATAATTGTCTCCATGTACATGTAATCCTTGTCTCTGCAGAAGGAGCAGTAATTACATTTGCCCTCAGTACAAACTCCTCAAATACAAGGCATATTGTTTTCTGGTTCTCTGCTGGCAAAAGCTCTGCTCCCAGAGGGGGAAATTCTGCCCCCAAGGAAAGTGCAACTATGCAGAGACTGTAGCCCCTCCTCAGGGAGGAGGTAATGAGGAGGAGGAAACAAGTTAATCAACACAACACAGTGTCCCAGAGTGAGGTGGGATTGTGGCCTAGAAACCAGCAGCATAATCTAAACTAGCAAATTCTGTATGCAGCTGCTTTGGGGCAGACGGAAAAAAAACAAAAGCATTCAATGTTTCTCAGTAAATCAACTTTCTAATGTAACTGAAGTAGACTTTTAAAGTAACATTATTAAACACCAGTATATTAATTGTATCAGCTTTTTTTCATCTTTCAAAGTTTAGTGCTGTTTGGTTTTAAATATAAACACGATGTCAAAAGTTTGACTTTTTCAAACAGGATTCATAACATCCTCAGGCATAAGAATTTTGACATTTGGTGTGGGAACTGTGATGTTACAAAAGCACATCCTCTAGGAACAAACAAGCTGGGGGAAAGAGTGACACATCCCTTTTATACTAATAATGTAGACACAGGAAGTATTTGAAATGCCATATTTCAGTGCATACTTTTGGCTGAACATAAAAATTAAAAACCAAGATACGGTATTTTCTAAAATCTGAAAACACAATCCTCTACAGAAAAGAGCTATTTTAAATGTTTTCTCAAATGTAATATTTCCCACAATACATAAATGTATTCATTTACAACATGGCTTACAATCACAGCTAGTACTTAAAATTACACAGAGTTAAGTACTGCTATTCTATCAATACCTTAGTGTCCTGTCACAAAAGGCAAATGGTGGAAATGGCAGTCAAGGGGTTAAAAGTAACTGTACCACTGGAAGCCATCCCTAAGCTTTGCACATATCAGACAAACACTTACAAAGTAGCTCCTATCTGCACAGTACATAAGCAAACCAACTGCCAACCTTTTCACTGATAACAAAAGGTGATTAAACTTACAAGACATTTTGAATTTTCCTTTTTTGGTATCAGGACAGAAGCTGTAGAGGTAAATGGCATTTCCTGAGACAGGCTTTTAGTAAGATTTGTTATCTCAGACTGACACTGTCTACATTTTGGCACGTCTTTTTCATGCAGCTGTATTCCAGTTTTCATGAATGAATGTAAATGTTCAGAAAGTACAACCAAAAATATTAATTCCAACCCAAGACAGACTGCAACAAAGGTACAGGAAGGCAATCTGTGCTTACACTGCCACAATTCCTATTTTGATATTGGTCAAAAAGAGATCAACAATAAGGAAACAGACAGATACCAGTGTACCAAACATCATGTTTTTCCAAGGCCTTTCTACTGTATTTTGCATTGAATCATAAGAAAATATCTGCTCTCTTCTTTTCCTTATCTACAGTTTTACAAAGATGCAAAGGATTGGTGGCTGTTTGGTTTCTATTTCTGCATGCCACTGGCATGTACTGCCATCTTTTATACGCTAATGACTTGTGAAATGTTAAACAGAAGAAACAGCAACTTGAGAATTGCTCTCAGTGAACACCTGAAGCAGGTAAATATATTAGAAACACCAATCCTTGAAAATATTGTTCTTCTCTCTACAGGTTACATTAGAAATATTTCAAAGTGTACTTGAATACAGTATACTACCAAAGTAGAAAGTGAGTATGTGGGTTATTTATGATGTTAAGGCAGTCATTTAAACTGGGAACAAAAGACTAAATCATAGTATAACTAGGCATTGAAGACAGTATGCTCAGGAAACGAAACCTTTTCTTTCTTTTCTTATTTTGACAGTTGTGCCCCCTTTCTCTTCAACCTCAAATCACTAGTGCTAAATGCTTTGAAATTTAACTACAAAGATATGCCAAAATATGTTTCTTTTTCTGTATAAAGATATGACTCCATGGATCCTCCCTCCTTTTGGCACTCTTTGATATGTAATTGTAGTTTCATATAAAAAGCAATTGTAGAATAACCTGGTTTAGAAAAGAATGGATTTTGTATCTCAGGGTTATTGCACTGCTGCAGTACCACTGCTGTAGCTGCTTTGAAAAGAGCAACAGGAGAGCAGAACAAACAAATGATCACAGAACAAAGTTGCTCACGGAGCCGTCAGGTCTCTTTGCTGGTTTGGCAGCGCTGGCTGATGTTTAATGCTTAACTGAAATTTTAAAAACAATCTGGAGCTTTTCCCCAGTGTTAACATCAGCCCTTCAAGTTCCACTCTTTTAACTTCCATGTTCACAGCTGTGAATTTCTAAAGCAGTCCTCTCTACATCAGAGTGAGTTCCTCCTCTGCTGGTTCATTCCAGATCAGGGCTGAGTGGAAAAACCTTCCCTCGTGCAGATTCTCCACTTCTTACCCTCATCAGGCCCTAGGACTGCAACACAGTGTGTCCTAGGGCCACACACAGGCTACTCCACCCATTAGAACTAGAATGGTATGTACTAGGAGGTGGGGGAATCCACCCTTTCCCATCCTAAAATGCCCTGCCCACCAAGCTTCTCAGACTGGCTGCTGAAGGATGACTTTATGCCACAATTTACAAATGCTTGTCTTTTTAACTCTCACCTTTTGCCT